>NW_024582373.1:2329513-2359136 GCF_018398535.1 Haplochromis burtoni
GGGGGGGTTCAACATTTCAAGGCTTAGTTGTGGTATTCCCAGTGAAAGATGAAGCAGTGAAAAAGGAATGGAGTTTTCTGCTAAAAGGGCCTCTGGACAGCAGTGTAATTGCCATTCCCCCCTCTTTAGATTTTTCTTTCATGTGAGTGGTGTGGTGTTAATTATTGTCCACTGTGTGATTTGTCCTTTTCATGGACAATACAGAGTGGACAATACTGCGCTGGCATTTAAGTGGAGTGTTGTGACCAGTGGTGTAAGCTGAAAAGTCTCGATCTGTGTTTATGAGTTGGTTTACCTTCCAGAGCAGCACAGCTAACAGCAAAAAGATGAGGATTCCCACCAGCAAACTGATGGCGATGATCCAGCCGACTACGTAACCCCTTGGCTCCTGACTGTGGAGAGCCTCAAACACCAGCTAAAACACAACAACATCACAGTGAGTCACACTAAAATGCAACACACACAATGCACATTAAGTCATGTGCTGCTAATGATGCAATCCAGTGCAAAACAGCAAGAGAGACACATCTGATTTCAGAGTGCTTTGGTTCCATGGTTTGATTCAAAGGACCAATGTTTAAAGCAAAAAAAAAAATGCTTTCAAATAACAGGAAACTAGTACGAAGGCATTTTTCAGGACATAGATATTGGTTATACAAACAGGAAGCACAAGTCAGACTTAAATTAGATTCTAGGTTCATGGAGTGACCTTTGGTCCACATGGAACAAACATTATGAGCAGGTTTATTAATTTGTAACAGCTGATGCTCTCAAACATATCTGCAGTCATAAGTGAGCATTTTTGGACATCTCAGTTAGTCAGTCCTCTTTGGTCCAGACTAAATTATTTTGATAACCATACAATGGAGAACCATGACATTTATTGAGGATGTGATGAACCCAAGACTTTTAATGTAAGCAAAAAACCCCAAACAAACAAACATAAACAACTGATAAGATTCACATGAGCCTGTAAGGAACATTTCCATGCTAACGAGCTAAACTAAGATAGTGACTTTGATATATGATGGTAACGTTAAACATCAGCAAGTATTTGTCTTATTAATCAGAGCAGATAAAAACAATGCATCATCTACTCCCTTTTTGAATTTTGTGTCATGCTTTTAGACTGGCTAATTCTGAGTTATTGCTATTCAGGGAGCCTTGGCAACTCTTAGCTTGGTTCTGGTGTGATTTAGAGGTATCTGAGCTTTTTCCCATGACATGGAGGAACGCTGACCAGCTGGATAATCTGTCACTGACAACAAATTCATGCTTATTTGAACCAGTGCACTCTGGCTTAAGTACAAAACATTTGAAGTGGTCCTAAGTGACAAATTTTGTATATACTGTAATTAAGTAAACACACTGCATTTCTTTTGATTCCCTTTCTAGCAGCAGTGCTAATGTTTATTTGAATTTGTAGCAATTACCATTACATTTAAAAGGCCATATTTCTACTTTGGACAAAAGTTGATTTGAAGCTATTAGATATCGCTGTACAGGAGCCTTGTCTACATATATATTCGTATCTGTAAATGAAAATATATGTAGTGTGTATATATATTGTTTTTGTTTTATATGTCTGAAACAAATAAAGATACAATACAATACAATACAACTGAGCTTGACTGGTTAAATTTACACTGTATTAACAGTGTTTTGACTGAGTGAAATATTCCATTACTCTGCATCACAGCAAAGCCTGCTGTAATATTAGCATTCTGGCTTTAAATGGAAAACAGCAGACTGCCCAATTGCAAAATCGATGGGTTTATTTACTTACTAATGTTCGCAAACAAAGACAAATACTGTGTGTTCACACACAGTGGGCCGACCGAGGGACGCTGTGGCTTTAATGTCCAGCGTTGCACGGGATTTAAACACAAATGTGGCATGAAACACCAACTGTGAGCCAGCCAAAAAACAAAGTGGACAAGTGAAGAACAATCTCTCTGTTGAATAGTTTCACACATTAACACGTTCCCGTTACCCCAAGCTCTGGAATGTAACTGTTGTTATGCATGCCAAGGCGTTTGCGTGTACAAAAAAGATTAAACCTCTACTGGTCATTGCTCTCTGACGCTGAGTTTCTCAATTTAACTTTGGCAGTCCCTTAATGTGAAGTTCATTTACCTCTGTCCTCAATTTCTAAATTTGTAAGTTGCACACTGTCATGAGATTTTTAACATATATAAGTTTATTTACTACTGTTCATTATAAGCTCATATTGATGTGTTCATATATTTCACAAATATGCTGTACTTTTTCATTTTTGTGCACACTGACATTTTAACTCTGTATGTTGATGAAGGCCAGCTGCAGACCTAACCACAAGAGATTAAATCTCTAACAGCAGTTTCCGAAACTAGACTACACTCATATGACCCACACACACATGTACACACACTCAGTCACAGGAAGTTTTTAACAGAGCATGTATTAAAGGAATATCAAGGTATTTGCATACGCGATGTGTCTTATAAATAAAGAGCTATCGCCTGCACTCGTTGTTTCTCCTGAGAGCCGCTCACTCGTGCACGTTGCTATTTTAACAGAACTTGTCTGAGTGTCATTATTTCACCTGAATAATGTCTTGTTAATAAATAAAGTTAACCACGGACACACACTTTCTTGCTTTAACAGCCTTATGTGTGCATTCTTAGTAAAAAAAAAAAAACCCAACATGTGGATTTATGTGGATTTGTTTTTATTTCACGGGTGATAAAAAAGTCAAGCTTGTTGTCTCGCTGACAGCCAGAAGGCTTGCTGTGAACAGCACAGCCTGGGACCACAAATTTAATTTGCACTGTGTTCTCTAGTTAGCTGGGATCCTGAGGGAAAAGGTAAAAATGTTCACTAAAATTCACCGGAGTACATTTCACTGGAATGAGCACACTTGCAAAGTGCTGAAAGAGCAGCATGGCTTGGAGACATTCATACCAGGTCTGAATTTTCCGAGCACAACTGGAGCCCAGGGTCAGCAGGCCTGCAACCCAATCAGTGCTGTAATCTTTTCCAGGATCCCACTGCAAGCATGCTGGTTGCTAAACGCAATCAGCAAATCCGATCTGCTAGGCCATTTGATCACTCAGCATACAACAATGGGGGGAGGGTCTGTCCTTGTGCACATCTAAGGGACCCCCAAAAGCAGCTAATAGAAATACCACTACACAGTAAACCCACAATGACCAACTGTTCCCTGCACTCATGTCATTTGTGACAGATCTGGAGCACATCAGCAATTCAAGGGAATTGTGACCGAGCTTCTAAAGATGAACATGCTTTTTGATATATGTTTGCAGGGAAAGCACACAATCCTTCACCTGTAACCTCTGGATGGGTAGAATCTCCAATAAGCATCTGACCTGTGTGACTCCTTTTGAGCACATAGGTCAGCAGCAGCAGTTCTGTTCTGCCTGCCGCTTTTGGCAAGATGAAATGTGTGACGGCTATTAATCCAAAGTGAGACAACACGGACAAAGACACAAACAGTTCACTGAAATTTGCTAAAGTTTATAGATGGTAAATGGACTGGAACTTGTAAAAAATGTTTCTACTCTGATGGCTCAAAATGCTTTCTTTTTACATTTTCAAACAAGGTTAAACAAGTCTTATTCAAACATTCACATTTTTCTATACCTAAGGTCTTTATCTAAGATTCCTGTGCACACACATCAATAGATGCATCGGGGGCAACTCTGGTTTCAGTATCTTGCTCGAGGATACTTCGAATTTGAGTAGCCAACAACCTTCTGATTGGTAGATGACATGCTTTCCCTTCTGAGCTTTTGCCAAATTTTGGATTAATATAGAGGTTTTTAGATATTCTTCACTGACATGGTCACACAGTGAGGGTAAATTCATGGCATACTCACAGAAATGTCCTCTGGCAGGCCATTCGGCACCTCCACTGTCCTGTCATTTACTTGCACGTTGCCCCGTGTGACGAACTGGATCACAGAGGAAGAATCCTGTCGGTGGACAGATTGTAAATTATGGACTGCTTTAAGAATCACAGCAACCTGTGAATGAATTTATTACCCTCACGGCTTGAGCCTCACCGTCTTTAAGATTTCAGTGTTGAGTAAAACTTTTATATCTATGCTCAAAGCTTCTTCTTTTAACTGTGGACCCAGGCTGCAGGAGATCGTCATACAGGCTCTTCCAGGCCGATCACAATCCTGTTAAAAAAAGATATTTGAAAAGCAGTGAGAAAAAAGAAGGACGTGTGATAAACAGATGTTACACTGACTAAAAGAAAATAAAAACAAGAATCCTCATAGGGGGTGACTCTCAGTGACCTCTGAAAAGTCAAAGTGCAACATGAGGGCTGTATATTTACCAAGACTTTCCGTCCTGATTTGGTGAAGAAGGCAAAGATGGAGTGAAAGATGCTCTCTTTGTCCTGGGGGATGGTGCATGGTGTTGGGTTCCTATGAGGAGTGCAGTTCCCTCGACCATTGGCCACCTGAAGCACAGTTATTTAACAGGCATGTGTGACATGGGTGCAGAAGAAAGAAAGCATTTTTGCCAAGTTTATGCTGCAGACAGGTTTGGGAATGACATCGAAAATGTTGACGCATGTACTTTTGTCACCTAAACTGGACCTATCTCGCTATTGTTAGGAGTCTCCAGGGCTCACAGGAAGTTCTCTCCAAGAACAAGTTGGAACCCCTCCCAGACTGTTTTCCCCATATGGAGTGATTTAGAGGTGTCTGGTTTACTGCCCAGCCCCAAGAGAGCATTTCCCCTTTCCTCTCTCCTCAGCTGGACCTGAAGCTCTAGAGGTGGAGATCTCCACATTGTCTGTTCTGCTAGAGTACCACCCAGCATGCCTGAGCTTTTATTGCAGAATTTTCCAGTGTCCTGTGTTTCTGCTGCATTTGCTGGCATGAAGAGCCATAGGCTCCACCAGCAGCTGCACTAAGTTTGGCAGGATGGGAGATTTTGTGCAGAAAAACTGCAAAAGCCTGAAGCTTTTATATATCACGAACAAATGGAAATGTGTGTAAAATGTAAGAAAACCTGACTATAAAACATAACTGCGCTACTGTCCGATGTGCCACAGGCTGCATGCTTTGTTAACAGCTTTATGATATGTGGTTCCAGGCTAGGGATGGTACGGTGTAGTAGCCAGCCCCTTCAGGTGTCCCACTCCCATTTTGTGCAAGCCGTCTGAGTCCCCTAAAGTGATTCCAGATGGCTGTAGGAGGGTGGGATACAGTCAACTCTGTCTGCCCATTCACAGTCAATACAATTAATAGTTTGAGCACCCCCATGATCTACCTGTATGAAAAGCTTTGTGCAAGGGTTAAGAAAATATTTCAACCTGGTAGGAGTATTGTGTTTCTTTGTCAAAATGCAAAATGTTGTGAAACAAAATGGGTGGCCAGCTTCAATAGCAATGTCAACATTTTTGCTTCAACTTTCACTGGTCCTGTGGTGCCCCACGCTAAGCATACTGCCCATGTCCTGAACAAAAACCTAGAGGTATAGCAGCTCTCAGTACATAAAAGAATGCTTTGGAGTGGATACAAACAGCTGTGCCATGAGGAGCAAAACAAGCAAGAGTGATAGGCTTTTGCTGGATAAATGAGTTAAATATGTGGCTTCCTGCAAGTTAATAAACTAATAAATAACAATTTGGTCTGGATGAATAATGTAGATGGACTGCTGCTGGCATCCACCTGTGTTTCAATGATGTGGAACATCTCAGCTCCGTTGCCAGTCAGCCGGTTGGGAATCCTGATGTCCACTCTGGAGCCAGGCAACCTGCTGGGGCCCTTGTTTATAGCCTGGAAAGACATCACACAGAAAGAAAAGACGGATAAATATACAAAGAAGCATTTTTAATACATATTTTGGTATCTATTCTCTTCCTATAGTACCTGAAAAGTGAGATTGAGAGGTTGAAAGTTGCAGTCCATGTCTTCTAATTGGACAAAGCGTGAGTCTTCAATGGAGTTTCCATACACAAAGGAGGTTGGTGTAATCACACTGCAGTTCAGGAAGGTGACGAAAGATAATTTATTAACATGGAAACAAAATTATTTAAATGACAAGAGACAAAATTATGTTCTAAAAAGTTCCATAAAAATTTTCGGTTCGAGTCGCGCTCGGCTCGACAGAAGCTTTTCCTTTATCAGCAGACATATTTGTCCAGCTTTGTTCTAAGCCTCCCTTCACATTAAAGACAGCAGCCTTATCAGATTTGGGCTGTTTTACATCTCTCTCTCCCTCCTCTGTGAAGCAGAGCTGTGATAAAGCATTCGCAGATAAGGCTTTTCAAGTTGATATCCTCCATACTGACAAACACTCCCTCGCTTCCTGTGAGCCAACTGATGGGCAACCAGCTCAAGTCGCTGAGATAGCTTTACATTTTGCAAAACAGTGACTACACTGTTGTGGAATTCATATTTGTCTCGTTCTTACCCAGTGATAGTGGTGTCGGTCTCGTGAATCAGAGGGATGGAGATATCCAAAAAGTTGTCGTTGAGATTGTGCTCGGGATTGGCGCTAAAAGAAACAAAGATCAGTGAAAGTGAATATTTCGCTTACAATTATTTGTGTAGATCAATATTTACATTTGCAGTTATATTTGAGCTTCTCACCTTTTTGCTTGAACTAAGAACTGCAACGTGTCATCTTCTCCAGAGAGCCGAGTCGTGTCAAAAATCACTGCAAAATGATACTGCAAAGACAAAAAAACCCCAGAATAATATGGGGTGTCATATTCTCAACTATGAAAAGCTTTTTAATGCGATGAAGTATGTCTGTCTGTCTGACACTGAACTATTCCCAGCAGGAGGCTGGTTACAGAGGAGGTTAAAGCACGAGTACTGCATGCAGTGAATTCTACCTTAGTTTGAGCTACCTTAGTCTGCGCTCTCATGAAAGGAAATCCCACTCGGCACTGAAGGAAGTCCAACTCGACAAGCTCACAGGAAATACCCTTCTCTTCCTGAAAAAAGAAAGATAGACAGAAAGAGTCAGTGGATGCGATAAAGACAGACTGACTGGAGACAGAGGGGGTGACACTCACGGTGACCAAAGACACAGCGAGGAAGGAGCACTAGGCAAGACGCAGAGCAACTGGTTCTGATAGTGGAAAAAAATCGGTAGTAGCTTTTGATGTTAAAACAATGGCGACTGGTGGACATACCTGCCAGCATTTGGGGTGTAGTCAAAGATTATTATTAAAAAATATAAACAAACCGACTCAAGATTAGGTTAAACAAAGAATGCACAAAGCAGTGATGGCACACACATCTTAGCGGGTGGGTAATTGGAAAACGTCCAGGCTGCGTGTTTGGAAGCTTGTCTAAACAATATAGAGCTTCACCGGCTGCGCTGTATAAACACTCAGGCCTTGACCCTTACGAGGAGTAAGAATTCCTTTAGCGAGAGTTCACCGAGAGGCTGTCAGCTGAGCTCATGTGCTGGGAGAATGAAAGAGGGCAGAGATGCTTCACAATTATAAATCTAAAAAAAGAGACAGCCTAGCGCTCCTGGAAAAGAGGCTTTGGGTAAGTCATACAAAGCATCTGCATGCACGGGCTGTTGTCCAGTTAGAGTCTGTGTTTATAACACTTTTCCAAATATGACAAAGGAAAGAAGTGTGAGGGTTGTCTGTGCTGACATATTAAAGTGTAGAAATCCATCCACGGTATCATCCCATTACCCCTTATTCAGCAGTTCTTAGTAGCAGCCCAGGGTGTGGTCGTGCCCTACATCTTCATTAAGTCAGCTTAAATAAGCAGCGCTGTGCTCTGCGATTGAGACTACGGTGACCCCGGGCAACTGGGGACGAGGACCCCAGCATAACTGCCAATGATGGAATTTCCTCTACTTCCTGTATTCCTCCGTGCTGCTGTGCAAACACTGCCTGTCCCGTGGGGCTGGGCAGGATTGGGAAAGTCAGCCTGTTTACCCATCACCCACCTGGCAGCCCTTGAGAGAGAACAGAGCATTCGGACATATTTTCAATTCTCTTCTCTTTCTCTGTCAGCAACACATACATGCTGGAGTTCTTGCAAATGGTAGGGTCATTAAACATCACCAGGACTGTTTACCCTGCTTTAGTGTCAGCTGAAGCATCTACTGGTGCAGTACATCAATGTGGATGACAATACACAGGAGGCCTGTGTCCTGCATGTTCTGCGTGTCTCTTCATGTCTTCTTTGGTATTTAGACAACTGGATTTATATTGGTTTACTTTTTCCACACCAGTGTCATCACCTACTTTTTGCTTTCCACTCAGGTACGAAGATGAAGAGCTACAGTACCTCTGCTTTCATAGCATGTGTAAAGTGTCACTTCACTGCCAAGAAAATCGGTGATTCATATATTCTTGGGTCTGAGGGTCCACTGAAATTCACACATTTCTTTGCTGGAACTTCTGGGCTTTTCACCACAAAGCTGACTTGGTCCAACTGTTAAATAAGCCGAAACCCACCATGGCAGAAGCATTCAGATCCTTTCCTTTAATGAAAGCGGTCATAACTCTCAGAATGACAAATGTGTGCATTCAAAATAAATGAACGAACTGAACTTGAAGTGTTAAAGGTAAAAACAGTAATTATGTAGAGTGGTTTATATTAAAACAGCAAACTCTTGGTGTATTCCCATATTACTGCTTACATGAAACAATGATTTTGATTACATTTTAATTAACCCATCATGTTTAAATTTTACTTCCAAACTCTACAACTGCAGCTTTTCATTTACACATGTGGACAGCTTTGATCATTCTTTGGTTATATTACAATGTACCGTATAAAAATCTTATTCTACACAAACCCATAATTGGCACCCAGTCTAATCTCAATGTAGTAGTTTAATCTAACAAATCACAATTTTAGATGTAGTTCTGCTTTGTGTGCAAGGCTTTTTGTAAAGTAAGCAAAAAATTAGTAAGTTAAAAATGTAGCCGAGTGCTCTGAAAAATACAAAGACACGAGACATTTGTCACAGGTCCGGCTAAAACTGACTCCTTAAAATATTTCAATAAAAAAAGAAAAACAAAACAAAACAGAAGCCAGCAGAGCTCCTGAAACCAATTCAGCTCCACAGTTTTCTGACAGCTTGTGTTGCAAGAACAACAGAGCCATAACCCACTCCGCTCTTAAATATGAGGGGAGTACAAGTTCACGCTTTGCTCACTGGAGAAAAAGCCTAAAGGGAGGGTTAGGAGCTGACCTTTACTTCACCAGAAAGGGGTCACATCATCACCTCAGACTTCTCCAGTAGTAATTAGAAGTGTGTGAAAGCGCATACAGCGGTAAATCTTCTCACCGGCCTCGTTGTCACCTGCACATACTGTTCGCTTCCTGCTCCCTTTGTGCAGCAGAGAACTTTGACTTATCAGGTTCCTGAACAAAATGAGGCTCTGGGGCTGCTGGTAATCTGACACTTAAAGTCAGTCGCTTTCATTAGATTAACTTTGAAACCGAAACAGTGTTTTTCTAATATTTGCCTGCAGCGTATATTCTGTTTAAATTCAATTTCGCCATTGTCGGGGGTTTCAAATCCTGCCTTGTATCTTTTACCGTAATGGCCTCATCCATCACAGGGATGAAACCCCCCCGCCCCGACAAACCATCCAACTGAAGATAAGCACAAGGTCCATTTTTCTTTTTTTTTGGGGGGGGGGGGGGGGGTGCACAGAAACTCCTTCCTGATGAATGCTGTCAAAGTGCACCATCTGACGTGGCGTCACGCTCAGCTACAAGCAGCCTTTGTGACAACAAGTGAGCAAACAGACGTGAGCAGAGGCAGAGGTGGACACTGTGAAATCGATCGGCAAGGAAAATCTCTCAGGTTTAATGTGGGATGGCAGTGGGTAGATATTTCTTTAACAGCGACAGAATGCTAAAATCATTAGAAGTCAAACTATATGAGGAGCAGGTCTGATTATTCCCCATCCCCATGAAGGTCAGGAATAATCCACATATATCTAATTAAATGTGGCCCTGCGAGAGTAAGAATAAGTCAAGCTTGCGGAAATACAAATGTGTGTTGTGCCTTGTTCCCATGCATACAGCTCATTTGTTGATGACATGGTGTGTCTGTCTTAAATGAGTCAGAGGAGCGTTTGACAGCTCAGCCAGAGGAGCTGCCCTCTGACACGGGACAGCTGTTGCTGCTCCTCCTGCTGGGGCTCTCTGGGTTTTTATGCTTTCATCTTCACATCTACCTACACAGCTCGGGCAAAGCTTTAAGCTCCCCAGTCGTCACGCAGATCTGGCTTTCCCACTGTTTAGACTGTGTTCCTGACATATAATCATATAGTCTTTTTAAATAAACATTCCTCGGGAAAATGTACATCACAGCAGAACACCAAGGCCATCCATCTAATACGTGTGTGCAAAATATGGTTTTGTAAATCATTACGGCCTCAGCTTCGCTTGTACGTTACTAAAGCGAAAAAACAAACTGTCAGATTTTAGATATAAATATGTGAACCAGAGTAAATAAATAGCAGATACTTCAAGAATCACAGACCTTCTGCCAGAAGTTGATGTAGAAAACTTCCCTGGAGAAGTTCAAGTAGATGTTTGTGTCATAGGCGTCATCGCCAGCGTTGGAGATGGTCAGGTTCAGAGAGACGTTCTTCACTCCTCCAAGGGCCAGATGGGGTTTGCTATGCAAGCTGGTGGGTGCACAGAGTAAACAGCGTACTTCAGCAATTAAAAACAATCACTTGAAGAGCAGTAAGTACAGCTTCGTATTAAGTAGCCTGCATTCTTCTTTGAAATTTTTAGTGTACAAAGAAAAGTGCACCTGCAGGAGAATAGCTGTTTGTTTTTGGAGCACAACAAAGAATATATGCAGACAAATGAGTTGTTAGGATGACAGACATAAACTGTTGAGGAGAGAACAGGAGATAGATAATAATGGAAAGGGAACTCCCTAACTATGGAAAAAAAAAACCTATGGATCCTCTCCAAGCATGCGTCAGAGTTCCACTACCCACACCCTCATGGCCTATGATGTCAGCTTGCTTCCTTAGTACTGGAAGAAAAGAATGAATCTGAGCTACAAAGTAAAATGTTTTTACCCAGAAAGCAACAGTTTCCCATGAAGCCTCAGGTCTGCGGCACAGTCGTCTGACAGGCAGTTCTTCTCAAACCAAGTCTGAAAAGGAAACAGTACAGTACACAGTTCAGATGACCTCATGCCCTGAACACACCGACTCCACATTCAGGGGGCGGTGTTGCTTTGCTGTGTGAGCTGTCCAGTAGTTTTGCATCCACAAAGCTATCTTTCCCTTAATTAGTCAGAGGATGGGCTTTGGTTTAAATCATGAAGGGAAATTTAAGTCGAGCGTTAAAGTCTGATGCAAAGTTGATGAGTTTCAGATAAAACGGATTCTGTAGATGCTGAAATGCAACTGCCTCGCTCTTTCAAGAAGTGCATACACCGGGGGAAACACATGTGGTCCAGGTTAGAGGTGCTCGCAAAGAAAATAAATGAATCAGTCTTTTTGGACTCCACTCAAGAAAAGCTAACACAGGCAATAATAAGCTGGTAACCAACACCAAATCATTACAACCCCACATTGGAGCCATTTCCTTCATTCCTACTGTGGTTTGCAGGAAGACACTTCTGTCTTTTAATATCAGGTTTGGCGGGGGTCACTTTTAGTCAGGAAATGAAATATATCATAAATTGAGCTGGTAGGAATTAACTGTCAACCTTTTACAATAAGAGCAAGGCACACTTAAATAGACAGAACATCTTATGAGTAACATTTCACTGTATTTGTGTAATTTGTGAAAATAGAATGAAAATTACAGTGAATGTGGATTTAGTCTGAACATATTTATCGTACTGTTACACAAGATTTGATTTTAAGAATGACAAATCCTGTGATTCCTGCAATTTACTTTAATGATGGGATCGGCTTTCTTTTTTTTCCAAAGAAGTAACTCAGTCAGTTATCGGTTTTCCCTCAAGATCCTGCTTTAATCCTGCAAATATTTGAAAAACACGCAGTGAAATAGCTGGGATGTTCATGATCCTCAAAGACAGGCTACTTTAAATCCAACGGCTGATAATATTTCTCTATAAAGAGTCAGCATCAAACTTTATTAGGTGTTGCAGATACTGCTGTGAAAAACATGAATTTTACTCTTCAGGATTCGTTTTTAAAGCAATCCCCTTCACTTCACACTTAAAAAGCTCTCCGTACTTCATTCCTCGCTGCAATCTTCTTCCCTTTCCTCCATCGCAGCACTGGAGTGAGCGCGGGCAGGTCTCGCTCCTGGGGTCCTGTCAGCACGTGGGTCCCCAGGCTGTAAGCCACCTCGAATGTGATGGCTGTGAACACGTCCTTAACGTCCTTCTGTGGAGAGCAAAAACAAGGCTAATGCAGGGGAATCTGTCCAACCACAGACACACTAAAACTAAATGTAACCTCAGATATATAACTGTCATGCAGCTGTCTGGGTGACTGCAGTAATTTAACATCTTTCTCCGATTAACGCCTGGCGCAAAGACACATTACACTGCAGATTACCGGAAGATCACACAGTCTGAAAATGTCATATCGTAGTGATCAGTCTGCCAGGGCTGCACGCAGACACGAGTACACTGATAAAATCACGTGAATTGGTTTGTATGGATGGCTGACACATCTCATCAACATCAATTCATCTTTGACCATCGTTAAATATGACAAAAGCACGACCACCAGTGCAGATTCTAAGCAAGGCACTTTTTTTTCTTTAAAAAAACCTGCTGGCACTGCCTCTGAGAGATATATTGGCATTCCTGGCGACTCCATCTGAGACCATAAAAGAAGTGTTTGATTTGGCATCGGGTTTGGAAACGCAGACAGAAAGAAAACAGAGCTAAATGTGATCAAATCCTGCATCCTCATTAGATGACAGCACTGAAAGACATACATGGGAAAAGCTGATACTGATGTTGGTTTTTCATCTCTTTGTCTACTCAGCTCTTTGAAGGCAGCTTGCCGGATCTAGTTTTGGTCTCGCTATCTAAAAGCCGCAGCAGAAAAACACACACACACACACGAGCTCCAACTGCAACCGGTGTCCCAGTCCTTGACTGATGTCAGCTAACACGGAGCCAAGCCCACAATGTCAACACAAAGGGCTTCCCGGTGTCTTCCGGTGGCCACTCGTTCTTTTGCACTTTCTCTCTCTTTTTGTCCACCCACCCATCCTCTTTCCTCAGGCAGGCACAGGGCCAGTCTGGGCTTTGACATGAGGCATCACCAGTGCCAAACCCACCCAAATCATCAGCAATGAGAGAGTTATAGCAGGAAAGAGCAAACGTTAGTGCAGCGCATGACAAAAACAGATGATTTAAGGCTCATTTGGGAAACGGTGCTCATCACAGATAAAGACAGATAATATCGGAGCGTTTTTAATTAATTTCTGCCATCGTGTGCTTGGATCTCCTGCCCAAAAAATAAATAAATCTGACTTCGATTTTATTTTCCGGATTAAAAAAAACAATCATTTTCTTAATAATAATAAGCTACTCAGGTAGCAAAGCAAGATGGCGTCTTTAAAATCTTCATTCAGAAACAAGATTTTTCATCTCAAATCCACCGTTCAGCTCATTCCTCTCAGTGTTGTTCTACTGGCAGGTCACCTAAGCTGGGAGGTAACAAATTTGTGACACAATTAGTTATTGCAGGATATGTATGAAGCACTGGCAAAGCCCTCAGTGTTAGCGGCAATTAAAGCCGAATGCATGAAATGGCCCCTTTCCGCTGGCCTCTGAGTGAACTGACCCCCTGGGAGATAACTGCTTGGGTCTCCAGTCCCAAATTCCCACTGCTTATCTCGCATTTTCACAAGCCACAAGGGAACTGGAGGACGTAATGGCTAGAAATAAAAGTGGGGTATTTTTGTCCAATGTCCTGCCTAAAAGTGACCTCTGTGTGCATGTAAATATTAAGAAACATCCCAATGAGCTTGCTGTTGTCAATCATAACAGAGCATCTGTTTTTGTAGAGATGTAGGATCACTTAATCCTTGACGCACCGGACCGAAGACTGCTAATTGACTCGTGAGCTCCCAAGACTAACAGCGCACTCACATTAGAAGAACCAGACTCTGTTTGGTAACACTTGGCCTAAGCTTTTATTATCCCTGGATCAATGCCGCCAATTGCCCCACCCGGATCCGCACCCCTCGCTGGGCCATTTACTCCCACCTGATCCTTCTTTTAGTTCCTGTATTTATGGAACAGAGGAGCTCCTGAGGTCCAGCTGAAAAAGACAGTGGCTAGTGTTTACCGCCTGCTACCTATATTATTATGGAAATTGAAGCAATAACTGCTCCTTACATGCTGGTGAAGTTCAGAGGCAGACTTGTGAGAGGCCATTCTGCCACTCAACAGGCTTGCACTGTGTTAAGCCTCATTTAAACACAGAAGCCGCAGGGTGCGGCACGGGTCTCAGATCAGATAGGGCAATGACATGAGTGGAATTTCTGATATTTGGAGGCCAGTAATTCGTGTTAAACATATAGCTCTGAATTAGCCCTAACACTAGTTGCTCAGAAACAGGGTCTAGCATTGTAATCATCAATGGCTACCACACAAATCCTCATTATATGGCTCATTATATGCAATATCTGTTTCTGTTGGACTAAAAATATTTTTGTCCCTTTCTATCTCCTGGTCTCGGTCTGTGGATGCTATAGTGATTTTTTAAAATTTCCCATACAGATTTAAACCATGTGAAAAAAATCCATCTCTGGAGAGAGAACTGCCAATAAAAAGGCGAAATATTCTGCACCGTCACTGAACAGAAGTCTGAAACTTTTGATCATCTCTGGGGCAAAATTACTCATTAAAGGTTCCAGTCAATACTGTGGAGATGCCAAAACTCAGCAGGAGGCAGCTGTTTTCCAGCAGTACCCACTTTAGCTGTAAATTATTGGCTGTAGGATGAAAAATCGGCACGTTAAAGCAGTTTGCTTCTTTTACAACAGGCTCGATACAAGTGCTTCCCGGTTTATTATTCATATGTATTTAATTCACAGGACACAGATCAGCTTGCTACGCCGCATGTTTTGAAAGAAAACAAGTTAAGCTGAACACTCCCTCGCTCTGGAACAAGACTTCTGCCAAAATACTATTTCTGTGCTCCGGTTCACACTCAGGACCCATTTATTTGGCACAACAGAGCATAACTCACACCTTTACCAACCACTCTTTTCCCTTGACATTCATTCCTGCTCCCCGAATGGATTTTTCCCACGCACCCATAACGTAAGCGTAAAGCACAAAGCTTGCACGATTTTAATGAACATGGCTACCGTGTGAATTAATCTTAGCCTTAAATTCTAGTGCTAGAGCTAGACTTTCACATGTTAATCTGATCAACAAGATGACAGTGCACCAAGCTGCCCCATTCATGCTCACGGAGCAGCTCCATCATGGTGGGTGCGGGGAGGATGACGTCAGACTGCAAAAGGCTCTGATCTGCACTTTAAACGCCTCATGCTTGGCTGAGATGAAGAGCTCCGTTCTTAGCCAAACCATTCCCTCAGAAGCATATAGCTTAAGCCTGGTCATGGGAAGTCTTTATTAACTTGGGAGGGAAATGTGAATACAGCACTCCTTTTAAGGACAATAGATGTTTGGATGAGTTACAGGTTGAGGCCGTTTTATTTGAGGGCTAAATGCCAGGGAACTTTTTTTTTTTTAATGGAAAAACCTTTTTTTCCTCCTTATGTGATGAATGGATCCAACCTGTTAAAGGTTAGGAGTAAGGGTGTATGCTGAGACACTAGGAGACAATGTGAAATTGAAAGTATTTATAGTAATGTCTGCAGCATATGGCAGCAATGCACTTACGCAGCTTATCCAAGCGTGTTCTTTAAAAAAGTCTAGAAATAAGACAATTACAGAAGGTTTTAGTGACAGAAGGTCAAAGTACAGCAGCTGCTCTGCTCAGAATAGGTTAGCAGATGTTGAAAGGCCTGGAATGACAAACTGAGTGGGAGTAGGGAAGAGCGTCGTCTGGTTGTTTCTGCTAGAAACCTTTGGAGGAGTCAAATAGGAGCAGCTTCAATCTGTCTGTGAAAATCATCCTCATGTGTCATGGCAGAAAGATTAGAGACTGGACCTGTGGAATCATCATAATTCCTTAAAAAGGCAGACCAGCAGTCTTCACTCTTAAACCGGAAGAGATTAAAATCACACATCTCTTACCGTATAACAAATTTGACAGGTCTTACTTGATTTATCTGCAATGAACTACACTCACATCCACAAAAACCACCCTTTACATCCTGCTAAAATCCCCCAAACTCTTCAAATTGTCATTCCCAGAGGCAGGATATTCTTTAAAAATCTAAATAACTTCCTCCAAGGACATTGTGAAGGACTTTACAGTGGGAGTAACAGCAGACCTGTGAGGTTTCTCACCATTAAGCTTTTATTGTGGTTTTCCTCTAATTTTGTTACTTTAACTGTGCCTGAGGGCACCATTGTTCTCTCATTGTCTCGTCACACAGTTTCTATTTTCCTTTAAAGGAAATTTGTATGTTTTCTGCATTATTTTGAGAATGAATTGATTTTTAGAGTAGGCCAAAGAAACTGAAAAGTTGATACTGTGAAGATGTACATGGTGGTTGAATGCTCATCTAGTAGACCTGACCTACTAGGAGTGATGTTGAGTTGTGTTTCTGATCACACGGTGTCTAGAAAATCAAATGTGCCCTTTTCCATTAACTATTGTGGTCCGCTAGGACAGTGATTATAGTGTTTGACATTTGGCCAGATACTGAGTCAGTGACATCATTTTCTTCAAAGACGTCACTACATATGGCCGACAATACAAAATATTATAATATAATAAAATGTCAACTTTTAGATGGCAGACCTAAAAGCTAATCCATGCAACAGTTGCAGCGCATTTTTATCACATAGTGTAGTTGCGTTTGCGCCCACTTGATTGAATTCAGACCAATATTCACTCAGTCTCAGCTCTGTGTTGTTCTTCAGTAATTCTTGCGGGAAAACTCTGTAAATGTAGCTGTTTAATGAGCCACTTCTGTCTGCTGGAACTGGTAGAGTACTGGTGGGTTTTCAAGCTTTTAAGCAGAAAGAAGCTGCCCACTCTGGCCAAAAGCAACACTATGAGTCTCAGTGAGAATAAACCAAAGCAATAAAATCATTGTCCTACCTGCGAAACAATGAACTGAAGCGAAACAGCTCTATAAAGCTGAGGGGAACTGCAGGTTGAGGCGATAAAGTTTTGTTGCAAGTGAACCCTTCGCATTGTTTTTTACATTCTTCCATTGATATATCGGATTTAAAAAAAAACTGTCGGCATGGCAGCTTTGAGCAAAAACGTGTCGTCTGAAATAACAATATGAATCTGTGAAACTAAACATGTTCTTTGTGGCCTGTATGGTTTACAAAACAGAAAATGCTCTTGGGCTGTAATACCGTCAGTCTGTCCAAAACCAAATGATTCAGACTAATCTGAAAATGCCAGACTACCAGTCATTCAAAATGTATGCAGCAGGCCTTTGAAAACAGTTCCCATTCAAAATGAGCCATGTTTACGCCAACCAATGGAAAATATTTCACTCTGTCTGATGTTAGTTGTAGAGGCAGCGATTCTCAGATGCGAGTCCAGCTTCAGGCACCAACATGATTTATCGCACACTGCAAGTCCACAAGCTGTTTGACACCAAAAAGAAAGAAAATCCAGACTTGCGTCAGACTGATGACACAAGAGCAGCTCATCGTACTTATCTTCTAAGTAACTATGTAACGAGACAGAGATAGTCCTGCTTTTTAAGTCCATGATACAAACTAATGTGTGGATTGTGTAGTTCTGGTAATTAGGAGTAAATTGTGCTTTCAGTAAACAGGAGTGGCCTACTGTGAACCTCTGAGCAAATAAACTTCTACTGGTCACTGTGCCACTTGGACAACATGGAAAAATTATAACAGAAGTGAAATTTCCCATCAGAATCTGTGGTACTGTTAAGGTCCTAGACTCATGAAGTGTTCACTCTCACTCTCCACTTGTTTGATTTCATGTGTTCATGTTATGTTCAATGTCCAGTTTGTCAAACTCATTTCAAACGCCTGACAAATTTGCCCTGAGATTAGATCATCTTTCATTTCAACCCTGCTTTCACCCTCACAGTTTTAACAAACAGAACACTGAATCCTGAGCGCAAATTTTCTGTGAAAACATAAATGATCCAAATCCTATCCTTTAGCCAAGGCTGAGCGACCCTGTGGTGCATTGTAACGTCTCCCATGAGCAAACACGTATTTTCTCCAGGCTAAAACAGATAAATAGCATAACTGGCAGGAAACGTATACCATCTGTCCTGTCATGCGTGAAACCACATCACGAACAGCATCAAGACATACTTGTGCTGCTTTCATGACAGCGTGGAGACAGGAAACATTCATTTGCTTTGAAAATGCTGATCAGAATCCTTCTCTCACTAAGTAAAAAAAAAAAAAAACTTCCCCTGAAACACTCACCTCTTTGCTCCAGACTTCCAGTAATTCAACTCCCTCCTAAATAAATAAAAAAACCCACGGGTAAGGAGCTGTAGATCTTGCCTTCAAGAATTCGAGAATTTATTGCTTTTTAAAGCAACGTTCACCTAAATACAAATTACAGAAAACTTTTATGCTCTCGTATGCATCATGAAGAAGGCATTCAGCATTTGACCCTCAGACAGTTAAAGCCACAGCTGGGATTTATAAAGGAGGAGAGAAAGGTGCCTCGCTTCCCCTGTGGAAATTCGCAGATGGAATTGGTTTACTGCTCAAACATACCAAATTCATCAGCGTGTTATTTTTACTACATTCCATCAACAGCAACTTGATGTAATGCCAGCGCTAACTATAGCTGCATTAAAGTAATATCTGGATTTGAAATCTAGCCAGCCACCTATAAATACACAGATGTTTTCCCTCATATCTCGGTTCGTCCTTACTCGGCTCCCACACTGTGACACTCTTAACACATTTTTTTTTGTTTCTGGTCTATTTTCAGCATCACTACTACATCTCATTTAAGCACTTCGCAACATTCTTGAAATGTTGGAAGCTGGAAGGCGATGCAGTGGAAAGTCAGCAGCTGACTGAGTAAATAAAAATGGAATAACGTGTACTGGTGTATAACTTCTTCATTTCTCTGCACAGAGCTCCTGTCACCATCATGTCCGATTATCTTTAATCCCTTGGCTGATGTCTATTGTAACCTAAGTGACATGTGCAGAGTCACCACAAGGACACGTCCTGAGAAGCAAAACAAACTTAGCTGAAAAAAGGAAAGGAAAATCCCAAGGAGATCCTTTTAAGGAAACACAAACGGTGTGTCCTTAGGCAGCTTTTAAGTCTGTACTGGAGAATATTAGTGATGCTAGTCACAATATGGAAAAAGAGAGCAAGATAAATATGAGTTTATCTCTATCCAAATGAGATAATACAAAGAAATACTGTTTTAAAATGTGGCTACTTGTATTTATATATCTGATATATTATCTGGAGGCAGATAACAGAGCGATAATAGAGATATTGAGAGGCATGAGCGGATTTTGTGAGCTGGTGATGCTGGTACGGTGTTAAATAGCTGTAATTAACATTAACATGTTTTTTTTTTGCTACAATTGATTAAATAATTTGAAAGCTGTACAATATATGCCAGAACTGTATGGAAGGTTGTGTTGCACAACCAAGCCAGTCATTTCGATGCTTTAAGGTTTGATACTGAACTCAAAAAGCAACTCAGTTTGCGTGCAACATCACCAAAGTAAGGAAATCCCATGTGACTTCTCCAGTCTCTTTAAAATTGAGACTGAAGAACTCACTTGGATGACTGACAAAACATTTCTCGCACTGAAAGCGTAACATCCACATGAACAGGATCAACTTTCTGGGATGACACTAAACGTACAACAGAGAGAAGCATGGACAAAAAGTCCAAGTATTACTGTTCACGTAAAAGTTTGGATGCTTTATTGTTCAAACAAGGCTGCTGACAAACGGACAAACCTATCAGATACAGGTGATAGTCACAATGAGAACTACAAAATTTGCTGGCTCTTACACAATTCTTGAAAAACTATTGTTTATATTTCGATTGTTGTTGTTAGATGTTAGCCCCCTTCCCCTAAAAGAGTGCACGAAGTGTTTCTACTTTATAGACGTGTTTAGAGCTGGATAATATCCAGACTTTGGCACAACACTCACACAGATGTATATGCGATCAATCAGGGTTGCAAACATAAAGACTGCCATGACTGATCTCGGCGGGGTTAGTAATGTTAAAATTATATTGACCATTTGCTCAACCCTGCTTCGTCCTAAGATTTTACATGGATTGTCATACAATTTTTAAGAGCTGTGCACTTTTTTCATTTCTATTTGTAAAACAATTGCATATATGTTTAAGAAGCAGGCTGCATTTAATTGCGTTATGTGTTTTCTTTTTACTTGAAGTTATTGTAAAGAAAACTGGTTTTCTTTACAAAAGCGATATTAATTTTAGTAAATTATTTTTAAATGACGTAGTACAAATTATATAATTAAGAATGTGTTTTTGATGTTTAAACTTTATGAAAAACTTCTTGCAGGAGTCCACTCTGCAGGTGGGGGAGAGTCACAGGAGAGGTGGAGAATAAATTTAACCTGGGTGTCTACTTTCTTGTGCAGTTTGGGAGATGATTGAATGTTAGGGTGGGTACAGTTTCCTCTGCGGTGGGGTCGGGTGGGCTTCCCCGGGTCCTGTGGGGCTGGGTGGTCCTGCTGCCGTAGGCCCCGGTCTGGATGGGCATGGGCTCCCTTGCCTTGGTGGGTGCCGAAGGACGGGGGTGCCTACTGGGGTTCACTCTGGCACAGCTGGCTGCCGGCAGAGCCGACGGGCACGCCACTGCAGCCCCCTCTGGCTTCTGCTCCGTGGCTACTGGGTGACCCCTCATCTGGGGCTCTCCTCAGCTCTTCCCAGGAGGGTGGCATGGATGCCCCTCCTTGGGCTCTCGCACTCTCGGGCCTCTGGATGTCTGGAGCCTGGATCTCCTCCATGCCTGTTTCATGCCCTGGGGGACAGGGCTATGGCTCTCTACATCCTCTAGCAGACCATTACATGGGGAAACCTTTTGAATACAAGCGGGCTGATCCACACAGCTGTGCACATGAGTGTTCACTGTTCATAGACATAAACTACACCTTTATTGGCTGCTATTTCCAAGCACATTGTGCGCTGTCGGTCCTGCTTGCTACACAACAACATTCAATATTTAGTATTTACTGCTGTTTACACTTAGCTAGATTAACGTGATGGTGTTGTGTTTAGTATGTTGCTCTGTTTCTTTTGCTTATTTTCTTTTTTTTTCTCTCAACAGGTGATCCAGGAGATTTTTTTTCTCTTCTTTCTCTTTTTAAGTGCCCTCTCTCATTGTCTCTCTTCCCTTCTGTTTTTCTTTTCCTTCATCTTTCTTTCTCCCTTTCCTATCCCTCAGTCATGTCTGTCCCGTCATTCATGAAAAAAAATTAGGTAACGTACAGAGAGATTAACTTCCTCCAAGATCCTGATTAATCTCCTTTGCGGACAAACAGGAAACGTGTTATCTGTATTCCTACGCATTTAATTAAATAAAGAGCACAACTGCTAAAAGGCTGAGGATTCGTTTTGCTAATTTGGGCATCATGTTACGACAGCCTAAAAGACACCACACTGTAATAATGGGTATTTATTGAAAAGGGCTGTTTCAGTCCCAGGAGAAAACATTGCTCTGATGGATGAGATACCAGCAGGGTGGAGCAACTTAAAATGTGCTGTTTTTAAAACAGCAGTGTGTTTGAGAGTGCGTTTGAGTCTATCCCATCCTGGTGATAGAGGACATCTCCAGATGTTTCCTGCAGCTGATTTCATCACTGTGTTCAAATCTGGGGCATTTTTACTTCACTGTTATTGTTGGAACCATTGTTTTCTGACAAAGCCGCGATAAGACCACAGCACACACACACAAGTTTATCAAATCCACCTGATGGACGTACATTACAGTCTGCGCTGCATATAAACAACCGTCTTGAGTATATATTTGTTCCATTTCCTTTGTGGCAGATCCTGTCTGTTTACACAGGAAGGGGAATTTAATGTTGTCGCCACCAGATGTAAACAGACACTATTAGCAAACGGCAGGGAGAAATAATAATGGCAAACCTGCTGGGTTATTAAAAAAAACAACAACAAAAAAAACGTCATTAAGACGTATCACAGCATCATAGGCTGCTCTTACGAAATACATAATCTATGTTTCCTCTGCGGTGAAGTCGGAAACATGGCAGGAGAAACTCTTTCATTGTGGTCAGACTTGGCCACCCATTATGTAGCCTTGCTGTGGCATCATGTGGCAGTAACCCGGCCAAAAGACTGCAGAAGCATTTTGCCCGGCGTGCTTAGCTGCCAAAATCAACAAATCATCAAATCTGCCCAACCTCTGGTCGCCTTGACATGAGTAACAACGATAGATTTACTATGGCAACAACACAGAGTAAGTGTAACAAGCAGCTATCCCAAAAATAATACCTCGCTTCAAGCTCGCATACACACATATGAAAGGAAATTAACAAGAACTCTGACTTGTTTTATGGTAACAAACGTCTGCCGGCTGTGCTCTCACAAAACAGCCCTGCAGAAGACCTGTAATGTTCATACTGGCACAGCCATGTAGGGAAATCCTGAGGAAAACATTTCCCTGAGCTAAAATTATCCTGAACAGCTCTTCTATAGCATTCAGTAAATGCTATTATCATTCAGCTGAAATCATTTATATGATGCTGCCCATGACAATTTCCACTTGATTTATTGTTACTGCACACAGCTTCAGTGGTTTTTGATTTTTTTTCTATTATATACTTAATAAATAGGTGCTTGACTTGCTGCCAAGTGTATTGGAACAGCTGGATTTGATTACTTTCCTGATATATGCTTCCATTGTATCAGCTCTCTTGGCCTGAGGTAAATGAAACGAGGAGACCAGTGTCAAGGGAATTACACATTTCTGTTGAACTTTAAAGGGGCAAACAAAGCAGGCAGTGTGGCTGCAGCTCTGAGTTTCCATGTGCCAAACTTTGACTTTGTCCTTCTGGACACTCTTTGAGATGCAGCCACAGGAGCTCCTGGTTTGTCTTACTCTGTTTGTCTGTGAAGAGCAGACTTGGGTCAAACAGTAGGTTCAGATGACTTCACAATTGTTTTGACTTACATTGATTTTATTGCTATCGTTAAATAGAATTAAGTAAGATGTCATTCACTCAAAGGTGTAATATACAAGTACTGTTACTTTCCAGGTCTTCTAGGATGCAGACTCATGTCTAGTAAACCACACTTCAGTGTGTGTCTGGAACCAGATACAGTAAAGTAAACCGGGTAACTAAACACGCACATCAAGTAATACATCAAGTCAAAGTCTGCGCTCAGGATCACTAATGAACCTCTAATACATTTCACTGCTTTTCATACAGTCTCAATGATATTCTTGTTGGCTGCTGTTCACGTTCGATGTTGTCCTAAAGGCTGTTTGCTGAAATGACAGGCCTTTGGAATTTAGCCAAATGAGATATGAATGACGTATGATACAGCACTAACGAGCAGGTAAATGGACTTTTAATTCAATTCTGTGACTTCACTGACCACCATCAGTCCATCTACTTGCCCTTAAACAGTCACTGCGCACAACACGACCGTAGAGTCATGATTATCATTCAGTCGACCGGAAAGGGCGTTGGAGCATTTAGCTTTGACAGAGAGATGGCCGTGCTTTAGATACCCCAATAATAGAAGCAGTCACCAGAATGTAGTTTGGCCGACGTTTAAATATTGCAGTGGTGCCGAGCAAATGTTACTGCAGGACATGAGATGTAGGACATGGTGTATATAGGCCAGGGGAGAGGGGGCCAGGCAGGATACTTTACAAGCTAAATTAAACAGACAACTGTTACAGGCAGGGCTTTAGTTGCCTATTTTAACTCCTCCTTGGAGCCTGTGATGCATCTCCAGTGCTACACAAAACCACTCATGACCACAAATGGAGCTGAGTTTTGGCATGATTTCAAGGCTCACGTGTGCTCAACAGTAATGGGACTGCTGGAGTAAAAACATGCATGATGATGGATATACAGCCAACGATTTAAACAGTGAAGAACTGCACAAAATATAACAATGGAATAATTAAACTCATATCTTAAAACAATCAGTGAATCAAAGCCACTATTTAACACAACCGATGGGCACTGATGGCTTCCATTCAACAAAGAAATGTATTCACAGCATGCATGAGTTTAGTACTTTCTTAAATGATAATAGGAATTGATTAACCCATCATGTTTTATAAAGATATGCATGTCCTGACATTTTGTACAGATATTTGTGGTTTACAAATGTCATATCTTAATGATGTTGGTGATAAAATCATCCATCTATTCATCCACCCATTCTTTTCATCCTTATCAGGGTCGCAGGGTGGCTGGAAACCCGACAATCGTTTTGGTTTTCTAGCTGACCATTTTGAGAAGAATATTTTTTCTTTTCTGTTTGTTTGTTGAACCACTTAACGCTGATTTGTGAATCATTCAAGCATAAAAGAAGCACCCAAATCAAGGGATGAATACATAACAGACAATTTAGCAAACAAACAATTTTAAATTGTATCTTTAGGGACTTTGTTACTAGCAGCCTGTTGAAAAAACACAACTTGCTTCCATCTCCTTAGTTGATTCTATGAAAGATAACAGGAATAAAATCGCATAATTCCACCAACAATGTGATTCCCAAAGAGCTATTAGCCAAAAACTTAGCATATCTTGGCATGGTGTAAAAAACAAAAACAAAAGACTAACTACAGCACATGAATAGTATCCAAACGTCATGTTGTTTAAAAACATTAACAGAGAACCCGACACAGGATGTCATCTGATCCTTCAGTTGATCGATCTACTGTTCACTGAAGGTTTATCAGAAATGGTCTTAGTGGAAAATTGACTGTCAACAAGCCATTCTTCAGAAAGGGAAGCAGAGAAAAATGGCTATGTCAATTCCAAACTACAAAAGAGCTGGACTGGAAATCAGTGGCAACACATCACACTGCCAAAAGCAGTAAAGGGTATACCTCGATAGAACAACACACAGTGGTGGACTGTCAGTCATTGATTGGCCTCCCCAGTGACTGGACCTCAACATTATTGAAGCAATGTGGGAGAACAGAACAAAAGCAACACCCAACATCCAAAGAGCTTTGAATGGCTTCTTGAAGACTACTTTTTAAATCTTTTTTAGTTTTTAGTCTTCATAAGTTCAGGCTGAGTTAAAGAATAAATGTGGTCATACCAAGCATTGACTTTCAACCTCATTAGAATTGTGCAAACTCTGTTTTTACACTGTTTAGTCCTCTTTTTCCTGTACTGCTAGTGGATGCTACAAGCTAGCACTGCTACCCTAGCAATTCAAAACTGGTTCCTTTGGGTTGAAAAAGAAGCAAGACACCAAAATGAGAAACCCATGGTTTGAAGGGAGCTGTGTTTGTCTTGCTTTTTAATGTATCTGAATGAAGAAACATACCTGTTTCCCAAGCATTTGCACTTATTCTTGTTACAAAGGTTAAATGTGTAGGTGTCCATTTGTGAATAACACTCCAAACAAGCTATTCAAGCTATTTTACTACTTGGACTCTGTCTGTCACAATAGGCTGAGACTTTGTGCAGCAAATGTAATGTACCAAGTGAACATAATTGAACATCAAACTGAAGAATTTCTACTAAAAGTTGGTGGTTTGCTTGTTAAATGAATCATTTCCATCTCATGCACAGAACCTCTGGTCATGTGAACTTTCAATCACTCATCAGTCATCATGGCTGATTTCCCTCCCTAAATGTGAGGTACAACTCCAGCAAAAGTCAGGATGGAGTTTATTTAGCTAAAAATAACCAAACAAAGGCCATCTGGGGGGCTGGTATGTTGTTACTGATGCCAATGAAAACATGTTTAAAATGATCAAATTGAAAGTAAGAGGAATTATGCTTGAACAAGTTAGACACTGAACTATTTGCTTCTGTACTCTGTACCCTCTGAAGAACTCTTGTTATGCTCCTGTGTTCTCAGCACGTCATGATTTATTGAACACACTATGTCCAGCTTTTTTTTAACTTTACTTGACTTCAGATGGTCAAAGCTGAACGTGTGTGCTTCATGCACATTATGTGGAACTAAGACAACTTTAACAGTGTATTATTCAGTTTCTGAGCTCATTTAAAGGAATTTGATGTATAAAGTCAATAAATGGCTTCAGCACATGGTCAGCAGCTCTAAACGTGAGTGTATCTCGGAATAACTCGGGGCCTGCTTCCATCGGCTCTCATGCATCAGGGCTTGAGCAGCCAACCCCACCCTGAGGGTTTTCCATCAGGAGCACCAGCGTGCAGTTCCAGTTGACACAACAGCAGCCCAGCACCCTGCTGTGACGCTAGTCTCACTCTTGTGTTTTTACTGTACGTTTAAGCTGAAAGAAGGGTGGGGGCGCGCAAACCCTCCACCACCGAGGATACAGTCGAGGAACCAGCTGGTTTCCATTAGCATACCTCTTCTAGGGAATGGGAGGATTGGCTCATGTGGGCAGACACATGAGTAAGATAAACGATGCGATTGGTCAAGCACACTAGACCCTCTGTGAGAGCGGAGCCAGATCACCTCTGATTATGGTGATTCTTTAGCTCTTCTCCCAAACATATAATGTATGATGACAAAAACTCATGACAGATAGTTACCACGCTAAGTTCTAATCTTTGGGCCCCTTTACTTTTTATACATATTTAAGGTCATTTAGCCTGTAAACAGTCTAGCTAGGTTGCAATTTGTGCACCACACCTTCACAGTCCTGTGCGGCTTTTCACCTTTGGATAACTTCGGGGGTTTCTCTTGTGTGTTTTGCAACCAGGCAGGTGGAATCAGAGGCCATATTCATAAAATCTATAAATAAATAAACAAACCAAAGAGTGGAAGTCCTTTTACACCTCAGTCAAGCCAATCCAAATGCACCATATGTTACCCCAAAATACACTTTCCATCTACAAAGTTAAATATTTGCCAAACATTAAGATATTAAAGCATGAAAATGATTTGTCCTGTGGGCAGGAGTTAGAAGAGCAGAACAATACCACTCTTTGTGCAATGCTAGAGCCAGAAGACATTTAAACAGGTGGAAACAGGTGGAAGCAGCTAGTCTGGTCCCCGGAAAGACTGCTAATGCTGTGATCAGACTAGCATCAAAGTGCAGTTTTTATACAGCGCCTTTAATTCGCTGAGAGCTGCAAAATAGACGCCGTCCTTGAAGCAACATCTGGCCTGATGGATGGCACTTACACTACAAGTGTGTTTGTGTAACAGCTGAGAGATGGCAGAGATAAGTGACAGCCTTAGGTTAGAACTGAGTGATGATGCAGTCGCCCACCCACAAGAAGGTAAATGTCAGACTCAGTCTGGGCAGAAACACTATTTTATGACTCCTGTTAATGTTATGTGTGCTGAACCTTGGTTGAGGACAAGTGAAATTTTAGTTTGAAATGTTAAGATTCTCCTGTTTGCTAAACTATACAGGCTTTCTGAAGAGCTTGGATAAACACTGGGCTCACTTCACTGAGTAAACCCTGATAACTGTGATAAGGCTTTCTTTGGAAAAAAGACAAAAGTCTTGCTGCTACAACTCTTCGGTGTGCTGTACGCTCATTACAGTCTGACTAGTTAAAAGAATGAGAGGAAAGCGTGGTAATGACAACCTCCCTCAGTTGGCAGCTCGGCCTCCCACAGAGAAAACGCCTGGAGAGCACCATTAAGAGCGCCAGTGAAATTTACAGGCCTGCAGTGGGCCTCCGTATTAGCGGAGTGAAACATGGATGGTGCCCTCAGGATGAGGACCCTCTTTGTGGATGTGAGACTAAATCACATGGGAACACAATAACGGGACTATGCGATGACAAAGGAGACTCTGTTTCCTGTTTCTGTCAGTTTCTGTAGACACACACTTGAGCCGCATGGTTTCAGGAACCATCAAGCAACTGACTGTTACCTTTAACCTAACCCAGCAGGGTGACACAAATAGCTTCCCCGCAGATGCCCGTTGATCCGTGGCCTTAAGCTACAGCAGTAAATTCTCTCACTAAGAAGAGGCATGTGATGACCCTCACTTTATTACTTTATCTTGACACTTTATTTTTTCTTTTTCTTTTTTTTTTGTTCGGTCTGTGCAAACATTTTAGCTGGAAATGTGTGGACATTGATGGCCTAACCGAAAACTACATAAATAAATAAAGACAGAGGAAAAATAGGCCACAAAAGCAAATCACTCATATCACAAATCAACACTACATGGTGGGAGTGCTCAGGGTCATGGGAACGTAACAGAGATCAGCCGAGGACACAAAGAGCAAGTGGACTGCCCAATCCAAACACAACCAGCAGCAGGACCACACATACAACCCAAACTTACCTTAACGTAGGCGGTATAGCGCTGGCACTCCTCTCGGTTGATGTCCAGGCTGAGCTGGTGGCTCATTTGGCTGATCTGAGATCCACTCTGAGCAAAGTAGACCCTGGAAGGCTGGCCTTTCAGGCGCTTTTCCACATCAGCCGTCAAGTTATACAGGAACTCTGAGAGGAGGCAGAAAACACTGTAAACATAGCATCAGCTGACGATAAATAGAAAAACCAGAAGTATGCAGGGTTTGGTTTTCTGGTAACTGCCATTAAGACATGAGAAAGAAAGAAAAATGTTTATTGCAGTGAAATTAAGACAAGTAAGAGGGAAGATGGGAACATTTTTTGGTCAAATTATATGATGGTGCTTTAGCTTAACAACAGCACTTTGTTCAATGTTGTTTCAGTAGATTTAATGTGATTTGGAAAAATGGCTTGCTCCTGTGATAGAACCTGACTAAGCACCGCCACTGAAGAAATCAGGAATCTCATCAGTCACGATTTAGATTTTGAACGTTCAATTTTTCATCCACAAGCCGGAAGATATTAATTGGAAGGTCTTTTATTAGTGTCGACTCATGTTAACAGGCTTTTGTGATGATATTTCAAGAGTTTACAGTCAACTGACATAAGAATTAATGAAAAAATGTTGAATTTTCCAGCTGGTGGGACGGTACTAATCTTATTATGAAAGAAAACCTAGTAATAGTTTTCCTGCTGATTCCACACCTGGCTTTGAGACACAGAACAACGTCAAATCTGTTTTGAAATCGTAACCTGACATCACCAGTGTTTCTGTTTCTTTGCCCTTTTAAATCCCTTCCTCTCAATGAATCAACTTCATTCTCTAGTAGTTTCGTGAAGAGGGTGTCATACTGGTAAAAGAGTGGGCGGGGTGGCAAGCACACCCAAGTCGGACCAAAGCCTACTGTTTCCATCGTCCAGCAGAGGGGACGCCATGACCTCACTCCAGAGGAGGCGAATGAAAGTTTCGTTATAGGAGTCACCAAACACACGGTGCTGCACTTTCCATGGTGTTTCGCCAGACAAATAAACAGAGAGGCTTTATTCCTGCGAGCCAGGACATATTCATTATGTAACGACAGGCTTCCTGTTCCCCTGGGG
>NW_024582373.1:2359156-2365804 GCF_018398535.1 Haplochromis burtoni
CTGTAAATGACTACACCCAAACACTGGAACAGGACTGCACCTCAGCCGTCAACAGTCACCCCACCCAACAACCAGTTAGCAAATGTTGAAGGGTAAGTCATAAGCCATAGTGACACTCAGCCTCGGCCAATGGATGTGATGCTCTAACTCAAAAAGATAACACATTACATGATGGTATGTGATGTGTGGTATAAAGTGGTAAACACTTCCTGTCTTAGGAGTAGGTGTGGTTTGGAAATTTGTGTGATGTTATCCCCGCTCTGCAGAGATCAACTGACAAAGTTGTAATGTGGTTGTGCGTCATGTGATGCTACTGGCCAACACGTTCTCATCTAACATGTGGTATGAATAGCATGTGACAAATCGTAGGTATGTTGCGTGTTCGGAGGCATGAGAGCTGGATGGAGTGAATCTATACATGTAAATATCTTTTACGCTCTGATCATGAATTGCTTTGGAAAACTTTACGTGATAGGGTTAAGGTTATGGTTAGGTCTGGAATGGAGGGCTGGAGCCTCTGCTTGAAGCGTGTGTTACTGTCGTGAACGGCATTCAGTTGGATTCAATTGATAACCCAGAACGTCTGCCAGCCGGGAATGAGGCTGGCAGAGGTAACCAGGAACATACTTGTACCATGCCATACAAAGTCTGTGCTTCTAAGTAAATACTTGCCTCCAACAAAGTTAATGTTCTCCAGATTTGCTCTCCTGGAAAATTTGAAAGCTTGTTTTTGCTGCTGAACGTTTTTCTTTGCCATTCATAAGTCTAAATGTCAGGTTATTATCCCAAAACTTTGAGTTCGTATATCAAAATCTCTAGTTAGGTATCTGAAAGTTTTGAGTTACAATCATAACATTTCAAATTATTATGTTAACATTTCAATTTATCTCAAGATTTCAGGTTAGGTATCTAAAAGTTTTGACTTACTGACTTAAACTCCTGAGCAAATCAACATTTTGAGATACAAAACTTTAAAATTTGAGATAATAACTCAAAGTTTGGAGACGATAACTCGAAATTTCAACTTACTGACTGAAATTATGAGATACCTAACTCAAAATGTTGAGATAATAAAACAAAATTGTGATCTCTGGATGGAAATAAAAAAGCCTAAACAGGTGAAGCTGGGGCAAAATCGATGTGACCAAAATACAGAACGATCTCTTGCTGTGTGGTGATCAGCATCGTCATTTTAATCAGCGTTCCATATTTGCATTGACGAATGTTAATTTCACTTTCGCAGTGATAAGAACATATCTGCAGGGGTGTGAAACGGTCGTCACTAAGCAACAACAAAATACTGATATTACTTTGGCACATAACTCCCTTAAAACCACAATTTTATATTTTTATGACATTTGGCTTTGCAGACTTTTTTGTTTTTTACACTGACTACAGTAGTGCTCACATTCTTTAGGCTAAGCTAAGCACCTCTCATTCTTTGTGTACAGACGTGAGGAAACTATTAACCTTCACATGGATGTCTTTGATGGATCTCTTTCCTTATCTACCTTACTGTCCAGGTTAAATCATCTATGGAAAGGAGCGGCAGCTGTGCATGCTTCATCACATCATTACCTATTTGTCCAGGTAGCTGTCTTCCTCTGAAACGCATGCAGACTGTGACGTTGAAGCAGTTCATGTTCTGCTGGCCCTCGTGGCACTGTGGCACAGTTATGTTGATAGAGACAGGCAAGAAGATGGAGACATCCACTGTAATCACAGGCCGCGACCTACGACCACAGATTCCAGCACAGGAACACAGTGTGGGATAGACTGACCATTAAAATGACTCTGAAGTAGGATAAAGTGGCACTCTGCTTCTCACAAATATTGCCGTGTCAGAGAGAATTATCCCATTACTCACCTCAGGAGCACCACGCTATCCGCCATGAAAGCTCCGATAGTAACATCTGCAAGGCAATAATACATAAGATATGGCATTAATGCAACATATGCTGACAGCGCTTTTGACACCTGCAAATCCACAACAATGCACAGAGCTCTTTAATTGTCACGCTGTCTCAGTCTGCATGTCAGCTGTGGAATGCAGTAAACAAGATGCCTCAGTCACAAGTCTGAAACTGTTACTGCGTGACAATAACAGGATAAAGCCACGATAAATATTTAAAAGTGTCATCCTTTTTCACTTTATGTTTCTCATTTTGCTTTGATGTTCTCGTGTTGCTGGAAAGCTCTGTTATGACCATACCTGCGTATCCATTACCGTCCATGTCCACATTGCCAGAGATGGACTGGCCAAACATCTGCAGACCAGGGTTTACGCTGCGCCCAGACAGTTTCTGGAACACATGATACCAGCCTTTAAATAACACACGTGAGCCAACAAGGAAAAAATGAGCACTTCTCCTATTTTTTGTTTTTGTTTTTGTTATACTTAAATGAACCTTTCCTAACAGGTGTGATTCATGAGGGTTGGGTAAATACGCCACCGTCAAGCCCATGAGGAAACGACTGCGTCTTATTTCTGGGTCTAAAAGTATTGTGAAACCTACACATATTGCACACATGCACACATTCAGTATGTGTTTTCATTACCATGCATTGATCAGGCTGTAAAGAAGCTAATTAATCTGGAGATGAGGAGAAAGCAGGTCACACAATGATGCTGCTTCACATCAGAGCAAATTATATTTGCGAGTCCTTACCATTGAGTATTTTTTGGTTATTCCTGTGGCGTCCCCATGGTAGATATAAACCGCTCCTCCATACTCATCCTCTTTGGGCGCTCCTATGGCTACATCTGAGGAGACAAAGAATGCACAAGAAGTGTTTCTGTGAAAATAAATGAATGAAGACATAAATAACTGAATGAGTGCACAAAAGCTTTCATTAATCATCTGTTTACTTTCTGCTAGCCAGTGCCTGGGAAACAAGCTTTAACTGTAAGACTCATGATAGACAATTAAGTGTTGTTAGTGGCCATAAAACTTGTGCGACCTCTGAGAAAGTGGAAACAAGGCTATAAAGTGCTGGCAAGCACTGAAACACCCTCCCATTAGCCCTTTTCAGCAGAAAATCAGATATAAACTTGCTTTTACAAACCAAAACACCTCTACGCCATGTGGTGCAGCACAGCGATGTAGAAATGGTAAAAGAATTTTTAAGGAAGCATTACAGAGATTGAATTCAAGTCTTGAAGTCGTCAGTGTGAGTCTACAGTAGTTCTTGCTAATTAAATGGCAGCAGTTAGGTTGTAAATAATCGCCCGCCAGGCAGCGAGTGTGTCTGTGGCGAGTGAGTGACGAGTTACAAGATGAGTTATGCTTCCCAGCTGCCATCTTTCTCGGCAGACTCACACATGCTGTGCCAGGCTGCAAGCCTCCGGGCATATCTCACACGGAGATGAAACCAGGCAGGCAGAAGCTTCCAGCTTGGAGTTGGAGATAGAAGCCAAGTGGAGCCCTTCAGAGCGGAGCCAAGCGAGGGAAGAGCAGACAGAATAAATGTATGTCTGCGTGCGTGTGGGTGATTCGGTTTGGGACTCCGTACCCAAAAGGGTAAGAGAGGGCAGTACTCTCTACTTGCCACAGCATATTAATAAAAAAAATGTGTGTGGAAATGAGGGGTTTTGTCACACTTACTGGGCGACCATCGCTCGCTTGTGAGCTGAAGGGAAGAGTATAAACAGTGTGACTTCATTATCCTTTACATGACAGGGGAAAAGGCTTTGTTTCATGACATCAGGGCAATGTCAGTGTAACTGCACCGCTGCCACTATGTGTTTGTCATTCTTCAAACTGCAGATTAATGGTCCACTGGAGAATTTTGTAAGGCCACAGCTTTGCTCTGATCTGTCAGCAGTGACAGATGAGAGGTCAGATATGTCTTCTTTGGTTGAGCCTCTGAGCTATTGTTTAAGCATTAAAAAGACTATGAAAGATTTTTATAAAAACAAAACAAAACAAACCCCAGATGTGAAGTTTCTCTTTCGTTTACAGCTTCACATGCCGTTGAGGCTCACCTAAAAGCTTCATATAATTAAATCTTTCATTTGCAAAGCAGAAAGCTTTAAAAACATTGCTTTGCACCGACCTTGATAGCCGTCGTCATCTATGTCTCCGATTGCGGCAATGCATTCTCCGAAGTGTGCATTGAAAGCGCTATCGCCAGTCAACACGCCGTCCTCTTCCATGACCCCCTAAAAACAAAATCAGGCAAGAGAATAATTTATATCCAGATCCAGCAGAGGAAAAAAAGAAAGCTGCAGTTACACAATTGCAGCTTTTATTTGATTAAATTAATTGGCCACCACTGCAGATAGCAGCCTTTCACCCAAATGACTTAACCAAGAAGTCGCTCTTGTTGCAATAACGCTTACACATACAGTGTACAAACAGGAGCGGTTAAATAACACCACTGCTGAATCTCACCCCACTCCACTGTTTATTATATGATAACCACAGTCAGGAAATAATAATGGAAATATAATAAAACAAGTCTGCAAGCTATGCTCTCATGTTCCTGCTGACTCCAGTTTCCACTCACGTTCCCTCTGCTGAGGTACACAGACACCTGGCCCTCATCCCTGAGCTGGCTGTGCATTGGTGCCCCCACCAGCAGGTCCGACAGGCCGTCCTGGTTCAGATCAACTGCACACAATGAGGAGCCAAAGTAAGAGCCCATCTGGAACCAAGGTGAGCCACAAAGCAATGGGTCAGATCACAGAAACACGAACGGTTCATTCATTTCACACACAGCTCACATCTAAACGGGATTATTTCTGCTTTTATGGACCAATATTAAAGGAATAACAACACAGCTTCAAGCTACCTCGAATTTCTTTTAGTTACTCTGAATGAAAAACATTAGCCCCCCCCCCCGGCTGTAGTTTGTGGCAAGCGTGCTCCTTTCTTTTTCAAACAGTGTATTTCTGGCAACAAAACAGTTAGAGCAGTGTGTCTGGAAGAGTCAATGATTCCTCAGGCACACTGGGACCACACATTCATGCTCATACCATTTTCCCTGAGGCTTGAAAACTCTTCACCAAAGATGCACCATCAATTTTAAAAATATAAACCTGAAAAAACAAAAAAACAGAATCACTTCAGCAACTGACACAAAAGGACTTCGAATGGCTGAAAATGAAGATGAAAGCACTACTTTTCCGCTGCTGCTGTGCTGAGGAGCCCCTGCAGCGATGTCTATTACATTAGGAGAGGAGAAGTGTCCAGCAGTCACAGCATAGCCTGGAGACAGAGACAATAATTTGTTGCAGCCGCCTCTGTCCTGATGTATGTCATTTAACATTATATTCTCATTAACCTGCTCTCACCAAGGTAGCTGTATCTGTGGGAGTCAATGTTGTCTTTGTTCAGGCTATAGAAGGAGTCAGAAGTCAGGTTGTACACCTTGACCGTCCCAGTCCAGTAGTATGACCCCGGTGCCCCCATTACCACCAGCTCCTGAAAATGAGACAGCAGCATATTCATGCAGATAAAAGTGGCAGGGATTCACCCCCTGTGTGCACTGCAATAGCCTGCTGCAGAGAGGGGGAGGAAAAAAAAGGAAAACGCTGTCGGGTGAACATCTGGTTAACCAACAGCCACAGAATGGTTTTCACTATCTGTCCTTAAACACACATGCAGCAGTATCAGCTTTCCTTGCTGCGATGGAGACTTTCCTCCCTTGAAGGAAATCTAAAAGCTGTGAAATGAAGTTGCTCAAAGATTTTTCTTGTAACGGTTCACGGATATTTAAGCTGACAACGGAAAAGCAATAAAGATGCTCTGTTTGGACTACGCCTGAGTCGGTTGTAAAGGAGGATGTGAAGTTAGCACCGAGCGCGCTCCTTTTGTGCAAACAACATTAAAAACACAGTCAGGACCTTACTCAGCGGTATGCACTCTGTGCTGCGGTGTCAAACATCTGGGCACCACAAGGCGTACCGACCAAGGTTCAAACAAGGATAAAGGTTTAACGGTTGGACACCGTTTCTTTAAATTCTTCACATTCTTTGTAGGGGGTTCAAACACTTTAACAGATCCACACTCAGGTCGGTCATTCGTGAAAAAAAAGGGTTTGATGATGAAGTCTCTTTGGTTTAGAAACACTAGGTTCATTGTGGAAACCAACATGGTGTCACTTAGAGCTCTCCTATGAGCAGCAGATAGCTGCTTTTTATCCAAATTATTTAACGTGGTATCATTCAGCATGGTATTATTACCCAGCTCTCCCGTGAGGTGCAGATAGCTGCCTTTTATCCAAATTATTTAACCAAGGAGTCACTCTTGTTGCAATAACTCTTAAACACAAAGTGCGCAAACAGAAGCAGTTAATCGCATCCTCCTCTCCATGCCCATGAGTTGGACAAAAGCATGTCACATACACTAAAATCTTTAGTTCCACTGAAGGCTCGCCACCTGTAGGGGTCTTTGAAGTTTATCTATGGCGATTTTACATTGGGGTTTACTTGAACAACGGAAAGATCCCCGAAACCATCTTTGAATCTGAGGCTGTGCAATCTGGCTCCTGAACACACATCTAAGAATCTGAAGCATGTGATGTTTTTGAGAACTGACAATACGGATATTGCTTGTTATTGTGTATTTGCGTGTGTGTGTGTGTGTGTGTGTGTGTGTGTGTGTGTGTGTGTGTGTGTGTGTGTGTGTGTGTGTGTGTGTGTGT
>NW_024582373.1:2365824-2447564 GCF_018398535.1 Haplochromis burtoni
GTGTGTGTGTGTGTGTGTGTGTGTGTGTGTGTGTGTGTGTGTGTGTGTGTGTGGTGTGTGTGTGTGTGTGTGTGTGCAAATGAATTCAATTTAAAATCGATAATCAGGTACATTCTAGGCCTTCTTCTGTGTCTTTCTAAAGTTTTAAATTGCCAAAACTCACATATTTATCATGTAGTAATATAAACATTTCACTTTTCATAGTTATCCAAAATATTACAGGACCCCTAATGTGCAGTATAAATGAAAGAACAAACTTTTTTTTAAAAACAAAGCCATGTGTTCTGCATGTGGTTTGACTGTGTTTGAGTCATTCGTGTGTATATATAAAAGCTAGTGCGCAAATTTAGAGTTCATGTTTATTTATTCATTTAAGCCTGTTAGATGGCAGCAAATAGTGGAAAATGTCCATCACATTTTTTCCATAATCCAAAGGTCTCTAGGTAATTTATTTTGCCTTTCCTAACAGGAGTAAATGGGAAAATCCTCACACTGGCAAACCTGAAAACGACTGGAGTTTAATAATAGTAACAGGCTACGCAGATGCTAAAATAATATTTTGCATAGCTAAAATAAAGGAGAAGTGCAAAAATGATATGAAATGAATTTCTTGCCAGTGAAAATGTTTGTTAGCCTAGGGCCACAGCTGTGCTCTGAGGACACATTTTAAGTCATTTACGGTCTACTGTACATTACTGTATGTTCCAAATTAAGCTTAACTACAATCTGAGACATGAAAAGAACCTTTGAGGAACACATGGCTCACAGGAAAGACTTATCCTGCACATGCATTGAAAACGAGAGTCCTAAACTGGTTACAAAATACTTTTTTCAATTTTTAATGAATCCCTCAAATGCATCTTTTCCCCTGTCACACTACAGTTCTGCTAAGATGCATGTAAGAGTTAATCTATTTGCACTTCCTCTCACCAACTCCACTCAGGCGCTTCACTGACTCAGTTCAATGGGGCAGCTGTGTGAAAGTGCAGCATCCACCAGTTGGAAGACCGGTGGATTGATTCCCCAGCTATACCAGTCTGCATCTTGAAGTATCCTTGGGCAAAATACTTAACCCCAAGTTGTTTCTGATGAATTGGAGCGTGTGTGCAAATGTGACAAAGGTATAGAAAAGAACGCTTGTATGAATGTGAGTGTGACTGGGTGAAAGAGGTAATAAATTTGTAGGAAACTAAGCACTTTGAGAGCTCAGGTAGAATAGAAAAGATATGTTTGGGAGAACAATAGGTATTTGTAAGGTACACAAAGGTAATACACGATCATGAATGGTATCGTGTCGATACAAAGCAAGGCAAGACAAGAGCATCAAAGCCACGGAGAAAAGGAAACTCATATTTTCTTTAACGTTTTATCTCGTGGAACCACACCAGAGGTCACATGAGGCCGCCGCATCCTTCCCTACCTATCTGCTATCTCTGAAAACATTAGCTTACAATTGTCAGCAGAGCACTGGTGGTTTTGATACAAATATATTTATCTGAGTGTAGAATTTGGACCACACCAAAGTCTTCTATAAAGGAGGATGTGATGCTACTGCTGAGAAGGTTATACGCGATCATGGATGACATCCCGTGTCAATACAAAACAAGGCATCAAAGTGACAAAGAGGCGAGCGAAGGGAAAAAGATCATTCAAAGAGCCTTTTAAACATGTGGTGATGCGATGAAATATAGAAATTTACCAAACAATGAGAAGAAACACTATCTCTGTGTCAACCTGACAGAAACCGGGGGACTTCACAAAGATGAACAAGCACTGTTACTGACCTCCGTAAAAACTCCCGCTATCCCAGCTTGGCACGAGCCATGCTCTTCCCCATACTTCTGCTTATAGTCTGTAAGAGAAAACAAACCACAAATTATTTCACTGTGTGCCTGAGCCAGCGTTTACTGGAGTTTTTCCTGCATTCCATATGGAGCTAGTCAAAGTCCCGGTCCCATCCAAGAAGAGTCTGGGGGCAGAAAGCAGACTGAAAGAAGGGGTGCAACACCACATTCAATGAAACGACCTCTCACATGCACTCTCAGGTTACGAAAATATTGAGCTTGGATCGGCACAAAATGCACTGTAAATATGGTCCCATGCAAAGTGTGTCTGGCCTCTCTCCCCGCAACTGCTGGCAACATGAGTCACCAAAGGAAGTGAAATCCTGACCTGGGAGCATGATTAAGGTGTAAACCAGGCTTTCATAAGTAGCTCTGAGTCACATAACAAAACATGTGAAGAACACATTTACAAGAGTGGCCATTAAATGCTTTACAGCACATTATTTTTCAAATGGAACTTCATTTTTAGTGTTGTAGCGGGCGCCCGCACTAAAATAACCTGCAGGACAAATGGATTTGATTTACTGCAATCATAACAAAATTGAATTTCTCTAACTTGAGCAAATCTTTGCTTAAAAGCACCTGATTTCGGCGACGTTAAGCCAAAATCTGCATCGTAAGACCGCTTCAATAAATTTGCCAGCACTATACCTTTGTGAAAATAATTTTCTTTGGCTAAGTGGTGCAAAACGGAAGACAAACTCTGCACTTCCACAGGTCAAATGCTCGTATATTTGGCTTCGCAAACTGGGTGTCCTTTCGTAGCCGCAGCTGGCTCTTGCCAAAGTTGAACTTGAGGGAGAGAAATCACACTTTAGGGCTCGCCCACTACCGTTCCCCGGTGCCAGGACACCAATCAGAAATCAGAGGCAGACGTGGGGCTTTTACAGTGACGTTCCTGGCTACAGAAATAATGTGCCGTGAAAATATGTAAAAGGGAAAGGACGAACAAAACAAACCGGTTATTCCAAACCTGGGAGCCTGGGCCTCTTACAGAGTCCCACAGTCTGTGTGGATTATCTAAAGGGATGTTAAATTATTAAAGGGATCTGAAATAAAAACTAGAGAGTATCTCACTAGCTGTGGCACCACTGAGTTCTGCCGTCTCAGTGTCCCCTGGCACTCTATGGGTCAGACCTCACCAGTTTTTTATATAGACCTTGATTTTCATTTTAACTATAAGTGTATAAGCGTACCTTTACATGATTGACAGCTCAGAATATTCCATATTTAACTTATAGTAAGCCTCTGTGCAGCCTCTCTTTGAAACAAGCTCCCTTCTCTTTCCCTGTGAGCCACCTTTCCTTTGATTGGCTGCCCCTCACAAGCCCCTGATATAGGATTCCTCCCTCCTCTTTTTGTCATCATAAAGAGCCAAGAGTAAAAGTAAAGAGAAGTCTAAAACCATACTTGGACTTCATTATTAAACCTACATTTTATAAACTCAACCAAGAAGGTCATGTGCCTCCGCCATTGGTTGGTTAGTCATTTTTTCAGCAGGGTTATGAAAAGCTACCAATCTGATTTTCATGAAACTTGGAATGAAGCATTAGCTGAGGAGAAATGGGTTGATTGCTGGTGCAGATCCAGACTGTGTTGTAAAAATATCAAGACACTTATGCAGTTTTGGCAGCAGATTGGCAAAGGTCTGGACTTTCTGAGTGGCTTTCAGGGTTGTTTTTCTGGTACTTTCCAGACACAAAAAAATGATGGAACACGCTAAGGTCATAACCAAAGTCTACGCTTTGATTTCAGATGGATTTAGTTGATTAAGCTTCTGGAATTCAGTGACAAGCTCTCTCGCCCCAATTCAGAATGATTTAAAATAAAGAAAAGCCCCAACAACATGAGTGCTGTGATTTTGCTTGTACTATACCTTCATAACAGGGGATAAGTGGTTTTGTCCCATGCTGGAGCGTTGGGGGAATGATGGAGCAGTATCCATGCGGAAGGATATGCTCTGACTCGTAGAAGACGTTTTTCCAGCGGTGAGCACAAGCCTGTGAGAGTGAACAAGTGAGCATTAGTGAACAACACATACGCATTTCCGTAAACACAAACAGCTCAAACTCCAGGCAGGCGTTGATCAGCAGTGACGACTGAAGCCCCCTTTTTCTCGCCGGCCTGGAGTCAGCGCGTCTCTGTGGCTGTCAAATGATCGTCAATGAGAGGGGGAATTAAAGCCCATCCATAACCCTGACCATAACAGCCATGGTCTGTGGTGTGAATATCTCGAGATCTGTCTTTCCCATGCAGCATTTGAACGCTCAAGAGAGAAAATGTTCACATCAATGACTGTGCGTTTTAAAAGTTTTAATTTCAGGACGGCTCCTCCGGGTTTTTGCGAGTGAGAGAGACAGGGAGGCCAAAAGTTCAGAAAAGCACACGCAGCGAAAAAATAAAGTGGATCAAAAGACAAAGAAGCAAACTTCTCCTGCATTAAACTGCTGTGGAAAAGTGGAGTGCATGAACGGTACAGGGGGTAATTCTCCAAACAATACTTTCCACTGTGTTTTTCAAAAATATAACGGCCAAGTGTTTGGTAAGCAAAAGGAATACAGAGCAGATTTTACAAATTTTGCACAAAAGAGGCCACATAAATGTGTAAATGTGGTAATAATTTAGGACCCTGGGGGGAATGGTGGTGGAGCCCCTGTGGCTCTGGGGACAGCTTTGGATGCCTCTGTGCACACAGAGTCCACTTCATTTCCCTCCCCAAAAGAACCCACCCTCCCTAACTCCAAAAACACACAGACATAGCCAGTCTCAGTGAAAACAAGAGCTTGGCAGATTGTGGGCATACAAAACGCATCAGATGACTGTCTGGAAGCAAGATGCTACGTTGAAAAACCCTTGTGTTTCGAAGGAAAACTTGGCCAACAGAAGTAACAATATCAGTATAAACTCTCCCTCTTGAGTAGAAGCAGATTTTTTTTCTTTTTTAAGATCCATCAGCTGATATAAACATAGCAAAAAGGCAGCTGACACGCTCCGCAGCAACTGAGAATTTCATGGTTGGAGTATGGAATCTGTGCTGTTGTCATGTTCCTGTTCAGTTTTAAAAGACCTCGCTGGTCACAAACAAAAAGGCCTCCACTGAAAGCGCAGATGAAATCACCACTGTACACATCTGCCAAACAGCCGTTTCCCTTCATGAGTTCATTCAGATGAGATTTTTAAAAAGAAGAAAAAAAGGAAAAAAAAGAGGCCCAGCAACACGTGGCTCTGGAAAGCCACCACCTTTATTTTATCATAAGCCTCGACCTAATGGCCAGAGAGTGTGCAGCTACTCGGTGTGTTGTTATACAACGCTAAGCTCAAATTCCCAACGCTGACAGCTCCAAGAAGTCTTCACATTTTCACTGATGGGTAAAGCCAAAGGTATTGGTTTGAAAATTGTGCCAGTACATTCCAGTGAGGTATTAAAGAAATGGACCGGAGAGGTTTGGATGGATGAAAAGTTATCGGGATGTCTTTGAGCAACAGGTATTCAAACATGAGAGAGCTGCCCACCCACCTGATGCCTTCAAACTCTCCTGCATTGCCACTAGTTTCCGCGCTGCCCACCGCAGGAGGCGGGGGGTTAATATTTAATGAAAAGCCGCTCTTGGATGGGACCGCCGCAGAGGGGCTGAAGCCTAAACAAACTTTGCCAGCTGCCCTATGATCTTTGTGCAAACACTTAGCAAAGCGCCCCTGGGATTAGCACCATTTGAATCCTCTAAACCAGGTTCTCCTTTCTTTTGTTTTAACTAACAGTCTGCTTTTTTTATTTAAAAAAAAAACCTGTTCCAGTGACTCTTCCAGCTCCACACACGAGGTGAATGTTTCACAGAATTATGTAACCACACAGTCGATTCCAGCTGATGTTACTCCACTTTTGAATAGAAAATCATTCAGATTCATTTATTTAAATTCTTCATTTTTTTTTAAATTTATGGCACTAAAAGTTAGTAAGAATGTAACAAGTACACAGAAAGAAGAAGTTGTCTTCTCTTAAGAAAGACCACAGTGGTGAGAGCTGCTGTGGTGTAACAGTGTGGTTAATGGTGACACATTTGTTGCAATGATGCTGGCATAATCGGGGCTGTTTTTAAAACATGGCTTGAATTAAGCAATTTGCAGAAACGACTGTTGTGTTCTGTCCCTCTGCTCACCAGGATTTTGCCGTTGGCGCTGTCCTGGCGGGCCAGGCTGACCCCCATCCACTCATCATCTCTGTCTCCTTGGCAAGTCTTCCCACACGACTCTCTCTGCCTGTTTCCTGAAAGACAATGGGAGCAGTTTGCAGACATTGAGTCACAGGAGGGAGGACCTTTTGGAGTGGGCGACTTGTCAAGTGTCAGCTTTTAGAGATCCGGTATTTACTCTTCACTTTCTGCAGATTCTGCAAGTGATTATCACACAGCTGACCGTTTCAAAAACTGGAGATGGAAAAAAAGTCTAAGTCTAGCATATTTAACGATGATTCCTCTACAGATAGTCAATGGCATTGAGTGTACCATTTTCATTATTTTCTTAATCGACCGGTAATGTTACAATACAAGGTCATTATGATGTGGAAACACAGACGGTAAACAAATCCTCAAATTTGCAGTGCTTGAACAATCAAATGATTAATTTGTCAACTGTTGCAGTTCAAATTCCTTTAAGTGACTATCTGATCCATTGACTGCCGCAGCTCCAGATCTCTGAACGAGCTTTCTAACCAAGAAACAGTCATGTGTAAAGGTTTCAGGCACTATTTTGATTCTTATCCTTGGCTATCACTGGTGAGGCGTCAGATTGGTCCCAAATTCATTCTACAGCATGGCAACCGCAGACGTGCACTCAGAGTCACAAAGATCTGTCTTCACCAGCAACATCTACCAGCACATGGTATGGCCTCCACATGCCTCTGATCTCAACATCCCAAGTCAGCTTGGGATTACATGGATTTAAGCTGTCATGACGAGAAAGCCTAAATCCACAGAAGAGCTTTGGCGAGTCCTCTAAGATGTTCGGAACGACCCTCACTACTCAAAAACGCAAAAGTCTCAAGCCGTCCTTCTTCTTTTTTTCTTTTTTTTACATTTTTATGAGGAAAATGAGAAATAGGTTCAACATTTATTGAAACATTGAAACAAGTTATTAAAAGATACACTTTAAAATGGATTCTTTGATAAGCTGCATGCGATGTACAGACACAGCACTGATTCATCTCCTGAGTTACGTGCCTTTTGCTTGAGTGATTCATAGCTCAGTGTAAAGTGGTTCAACAAGTAAAAAAACAAAAACACAGTCAGGTGCAAGAACTGAATGAAAATGAGTTAAAAAGCAAGTTAAAAAAGTAAAATAACTTGAGAAAGCCTTTTACCTCAAGTTTATTGAGGAGAGCTGGTGTTTTGCTTTAAAGTTAAAGACTGATCACAACCAGTACTGCTTGCTTTCATTTATTAATTATAACATGTTTACAAAATTCATTGACAATTTGGTCAGTCAGCAGTTAGCAGTTAGCAGGTTCAGGAACCATCAGCACAGAAATAGGAAATCAAACTTTGAATGGAAAAATCAAGAGGACATGCAGCTTAATATAAAAGCAAATGAGTTTATGATAAAAATTAATAAAATTTAAAAAAAAAAAAACAGTAATCTGAATGCTTTATTGGTATTAGAGGTTTGAAATCCTGAACAAGAACATCGTAAGGATCATGGATCCAGGGTAAGCAAATTAAGATCAGCAGTAGAATAAAGTTACAAAAAGATAAATATCTATGTTGCATATCAGTTGTAAGCATCATTCTTCATTTCAACAATGAATCCAGTAAATTGGGAACACAGAAGAGTTTCTCTGTGTCACTGTGTTTCAGTCATATGTAGATATCTTTTGGTTACACAGTGACCAAGAATGGGGTTCATACTGAAGCCATGCATGCACCCCGTCTTTCTTAACCGCAGGAACAGAGCAGGAGGGGGGATAGGGGGGTGGGGGTCGAAGCCCCAGCTTTTGGCTCACTTGCTTGGAAAATATTAGCAAAGGCATAAATCATATTTATCAAAATATTTATACACCTCTGCACACAGAACCCACTTGTCTTTTTTTTCATGTCTCGATATAGTAAGTTATGGGCTAAAAGTACAACAGCGCACAGTGTTAGCAGCAATATACGACTTCGTTATTCTGGTTAAACAAAACAGAGGCGTGGGGGAGTTTATGCAACAAATCAGTAGTAGCAGGAGGACAGCACCGGGTAGTGTTTTTTTTTTTTTTTTTTTTTTAATATATATAAAATAAACGATTCTGTTATAACCTGTGTGTATGACCGAATGCATTGCCTGCTTCAGCATTGTGTGGTGTTTGTATGGATGCTGTGGGTTTGTGTGACTGACCTCTTCCCAGATCCATCTCTGTGCAGCGGCGATCAGGGTTGCTGTGAACTCGACACTTATATAGAGCTCCGGGAGACTGCACAGAGCTACTGTAGGAAGAGTTTGCCTTTGGTGCCCCGACTATTACCCTGCATCCACGACAAGAAATGAGAGGAAGGACACAGTTATGCTTTTTTTTTAACCCCCCCAGAACACTTTAACATACATCTCTTTAATACATTACTGACACCTAAAAATGGGAAATCCTATTGCAGGCAGTGAATTTGGAATGCAAATAGTGCGGGCTGTTACAAGTACTTTTAAGTATCTGGGTGTGGATGCAAGTTGGACTCAAGAGACATTTAAACTTCTACGACAAAAACACAAATCCATTGCATCGCTGTCGGAAAATGCAAAATGGGACTCACCAGCGTGTGTTGTCGTGATAATGCTCCAGCACAGAATAGCCGAAAAAACTAGAATTTGGTCCGCGGAACACCAAAGGATGTTCTAAGTCTATGTTGTAAGAATAAGCCATTGAAATGGAGAGATAAACATAAAAAATATTCCGCACTCCCGTCCTGTATCTCCGCGGAGGAGCCATCCCTTTGCGCATCGTGCGTAATAACGCAGTAGTTTCCCCAAAAATAAAAATAACAATAAAAGTGAGGGACAGAAAAAGCCAATAAGGAGTAGTGAGCTATTCAGTGGGCAAACTGTTATAAGCTATCTTTCAAGTATTTTCCGGGTCTTGCAGAGCATGTAGACTGTGATGGCATGAGGAAAGAGTCGCAACGGAAAAGTTAACGTTCCGGTAAATAACGGTGCGTCAGCTTCTCTCCATTCTGTGTCAATCTGAGGAGGTTCTCGCTCGCAGGCTGGCTGTCGCTGAGATAAATGCAGTCAGCTGTCAAGTTAGTGAAAGATTTCCTGGAAGTAAGGGAAGTTCTACTTAAAATAAGAGCATCGCTGTTTGGTTTAATCACAGTTCTGACGTTAGAAGAAAAGTCGAGGTTTTAGCGTGAAAGGAGCAGCCGGAATGAGTTTTTTTTTCTTATTGTGGTCCAGGGACGCTGGTAACGTGGTCACGGAGAAACGAGAATGGTTTAGAAAGCATCACATTTCACCCGTGGGCTCTGGGGGGCTTTGGATTCTCCAAAACCGAGGGATGAGGGCGCACTGCTGCCCCCTGACGTTTTCCCGTCACGTTGAACAGTGACAGCTTCATCATTTTTAAAAGTTACAGGTTTCATTTCCATCTTATTGACTGTTACTTATTGAGGATTCTTTATTAAAATCATTCAAACTCAAACCGAACTCAAAAGTCAAATAAAAGCAAAAGAAAACGCAAAGACTGAAGAATCATCTGGAAAAATCATTTTAACTTTTCTGCATTTCTTTCATTTATCAGTTTTATCTATACTAGTCTGGGAACTGCTGTTTTGCAGTGCATTACTTGTGCAACAGGCTTTTAGATACATATACTGATTAACAAATAGTATGTCCAATCAGCATATAAACTGATAAACTGACCTCTGTATCCAGCTGTTTGTTACAAGCTGGGTCTGTAAACTTGTTTTCTGCACTCTGCTCCTATTTTTATGTATTCACTGCTTTGCATGTTGAGAACTCTACACAACAAATCATGTGCAGTTTGCTGAAAGGCCAGTTGGAAAATCAGCTGATGTATTTGGAGATAATCTTCTGGGAATCATTAACTCTGACTTTAAACATACAGCATGTCATTTATGAGTTGCCAATTCCATTTGCAACATACATTTGGAGTTGGTGATATGCCATTTTTTAATTGAAGTTAAAAGTAAGCAATCTTTAAACACATTTCTAAAAGTGATTTAGGACATTTGCTCATGCCACATTTAATTTAATGTCTGTAAATGTATACATATAAGGAACAGGCAGATCCTTAAATGTGTCCATATACAGAATCAACAGCAAATTTCTTTCAGATTCTCATTACATGAAAGTGTCAGTGGTCTAATATACTTGTGTGTTGTCTTGACTTCTAATGTGGAGAAAAAGAATAAAGGTCAGGCAAAGTAGAGTGAGAGATCTGTAAACCCAGATTTGTTGTTTTCATTCAGTCTTTTTAACCAGGTGTTAACAGTCCTCAGTCAGACACTGGGAGTAATGCAAAGACAGGTAATTAGATAAGCTACAAAACAAAATTCTGTATTGTGATGAGGATAAAGGAGTGACAAAAGTTGTTCTGTAAATAGGATTTAATGTTACTCTGAAAAAGAAAACTGTATAGCAAGTCATATAGCGCCTTATAGTACAGTTTTTATTATCATAATACAATTTACAGTTTTGTTTCTGTCAGTGTCAAAATACAAAGCATAGAAAAGCTGTGTTAAAGAGGTCCAGGGGCCTGTATCTTAATGTGGTGCGAGTGCACAGTTAAAGGGTCGTTTACAGTTTTACAGAGGAAGTGATTCAGACAACAGCACAACACAGAGATCTACAAATCAACTGACCGTCGGCATCCATGTGATGATAATATAATTTATTGCACAAGCCAATCTTTATAAACACATTCTAAAATAAAAGGAAACCCATTTACTCTCATCTAAAACTTATAAATTAAACTTAACTTCAAAGAAAAACACGGTTTATGGGAAAAAAAAAAAAAAAAGGTGTTTCTGTCAAATTCTCTTATTCCCTCATACCTGTTGAGCATTCACACATAACGCACACACACGCTTTTCTCTTTCTCAAACACACACATGAATAAAATGACAAGAAATGCAAACAGATAATGGCAGTCTTCCCCCTTCAGCAGCAGTAGCAGCAGATCCAGAAGTACCCGAATCATTCAAACACTCATCGTAACCAAGGCTGTGGAAGAGACGGATATGAAATTAGTTCAAATCCTGATACACATTTGACCTCATTTAAACATCCCCAAGTTGTAAAAAGATTCTTACAATTGGTTTCGAGTCTTCTTTGTCCAAAACCTTTTGAGCTTGGTCAGGAGGAAACTTGAGCATGGAGGTAATCACTTTGGCCATTGTCTGTGGAAAAAAGGGGAATTTTTCTGACTGACACCCCGATCGTCATCTTTTTAAGTCAGTTTACTTTCAAGGCAGGAGTCATCTGTGGTGTTAGTATAATCTCTGTTTTTTCCCCCAGCTAACCTCTGCCTTTGACACCATCATCCAATCAAAATCAAGCTTGTTCTGAGACAACTGAAGCGCAAGAAAAGGCTCAACAAGAATGAAAATTATCTGCATAATCAACTCCAGGCCTATCTGCCAGGGAGCATGCATTTCCCTATAAACACAGAGGATAATCAGAAACAGGGCTCCTGGGCTGTGTAGGGAACCCAACTACTCAGCTAACACTAAACAAGGCCAGCATGCCTTTAAATGGCAAATCTGCGTCATGCAAGATGTATGAGCTCGCGGGCAGCCCGCCGGACATCCTCCGCACGGGGGAGGTCTGCCATGTTGTTATAAAGAGTGTTTGTTGAGGAGCTGGGAAACTCCCGCTGACTTTAGGACCATGTCAACAGCACTGATAATTAGGGAGATCGCTGTTAATTACATCCAACAAGACTGGACACAACATGAGTTTTATATAGCTTCCTAAATGAGTAGCAGATGGAGGTCACCAGCTTTAAAAATAAAAATTATCAGCAACTTTTTTTTTATATGGTGGTTTTGAATCATCTCATCTAATAGACCATCAAAGCAGCAGCTAATGTTTTCTCAGCCAACTAAGATGGAGACATAAAAATGAGAAAAAGATTAATTATAAAAACTATTGGTTTTTTTCTTCCTGTAGAATCTTTTTATAAAAAAAATAAAAACCAGAACATACTTTTGTTTCACGTCCCATCATGTATTCAAACAGCACCTTCCTCAGGTACTCCATCTCTGTGGGTTCTGAGAAGGCGTCGGAAATGTTGAGTCCAGGATCTGTAACAACAAGCAAAAACAACAAATCAAATATTTCACGATGACCACAACTGTCAAACTTCTCTTTCTTTAATGTCTTTCAAATCCCATTATTTCAACATCTGTAATGACCTCAAATGTATTAAATATGACTACACATCAGCTACTCTAGGTTGCCACTTTGCTTATATTTCCTTGGTTAAGGAGAAAAATCCAACCTCAATACAGTTACCACAAAAAAAACTAAAACACAGCTGTGAGAGCTGCATGTTAGTGTATGTAGGTCGTTTTTATGTCGTTTTAAAGTACAACAATCCTGGAAAATGCACACAACCCCCCCCCAACTAACAGCATCAGGTTTATGTTGGCAAGCAAATTCAAAACCACCTTTTGCACAGTTTAAATTATGCACTAAAGCTGAGTACAGGAAAGAATGGTGAGACTCAGCATGAGCACTTTAATATCACACAAGTTTTTAGGTCTGCACCCAAAGCTATAACACAATTATCCCACTAAAAGCTATGAATGGAAACGACTGAGTTACAACTTGGACAGGGCTGCTAACACTTTCATGACTGAAGAAAAGAGCTTTATTATGGAACAACATCCAGTCGCTTTGTGCCTATTGGAAATAATCACTCAAACATCCTCAAATGTGCCTGAATGTGCCCAGAAGGACTGTGCGATTAGAGTACAGGAAAAGGTGATAGAGCAGTGCAAACAAGTCTTTGATCTCTGGTGTGGAGTAATGGGTCACCAATAAATCCCATGCCCTTTGTCCCCCTGACCCTGTGTTGCCCCACCTAGGACAACTTTCACATCAACCACACAGGAAAGCAGATTTCAACAGCTTTCTGATCAATTTCCTACCTAAAAATACAACTCAAGGTGGTTTACGTAAGCTCAACTGAGTCATCAGCGGCTTTAAATATGAATATGAGCAATATATATGTACTGGATAAGAAAGGTTCGAGAAATCTGCGTGCTGCAGTGTCCTGCGTAGGAAACGTTTAGGCCACAATCTGCAAAATCCATTAAATCTAAGCATGGCTTCTTCACCGCCCCCCCGCTTATACAGCAGATTCTCTTTATTACAGCACCAGAGAAGGTCCGAGAGGACTCACTCAATCTCTCCAAATACTCTCACACAGATGAAACGCAGTTGGGTCGTGGTATACTTGGAGACTGCACTGACTTACGGTCAATCTCCAGAGGTTTCCCTCAGCCTAAACCACACGTATACATATACACCCTCAACCCGTAGTCTAGCTTTAATTATAACCCCAGCTCTTATCTTTACCAGCAAGCCTAAAAATCCTGCTTTGCTAGCTAAACCATAATCAAAAGCATAGCTAAAGCAGTCCGGCACACACTGCTGAGGACCTGCACCTCCTGCCTGATCTCTGAAGCAGTGTGTTAACTGTCAGATTAGGCAGTGTCAAAACACCAACTGAGATCTTAAAGAGCAGCTACACTTTTACGGTAACTTTCACATGTTGACACAAAATATAATCACATGGTCTGTCTTTAAAATCCTTTATTACACTAAAAAAGGTTAGGTGGCCCTTTTTCCGCCCCTACAGAGTCCACACAACATACGTTACGCTTTCCCATGAGACTGGGCTGTGCTCAAGCGTTACGCATGTCATCTCTGCTGTGAAAATCTATAAGGAAATTGGATCAAGAAGCAGAACTAAGTGATTCATGGTGTTACCTTTAAATGTGCTCCCGAGATGAGTTACAACAGTGTTTCGGTGGAAACATTTAATCTTGTCCTCGAGCGAGTGAATCTAGCGTGGAGAAACAAACAAGCATGTGCAGATTATTTAAAAACTCTTTAACCCAGTGGGTTAATTCTATGCATTAGAGTAATTGCTAAATAGGACATAAGCATTTTGGTGGCCATCCTCAGAGGAGGGCAGGATGCTTGTGAGAACGATGGTGTGTGTGAGAAAAGCTGTTGGAGGCGTTGTTGTGATTGTTTATGGGGTTAAAGCAAATGTAAACAGATGTGCTGTGTAATTAAGTTGATGCAGCAGGAGAGCAGTAGCTGCTCTTGCTGGAGGCCACAGAATCCTGGGAATACACTGCGATGGATTTGGTGTCCTCAGAAAGAGCCACCAAGGGGGTCCGATACTCACTCTTTCAACAAACTGCTGCTCTCTCAGTCGAGCCTCGCTCAGCAACGTTGTTTTTTCAGCGAGCTGAGCCTGAGATCGAGAGGGACAGGAATCAGAAAATATGAAATGTGAACGTTATATTTTTGTTAGTATTCATGTTAGTAAATTTAATTGTACGCTAGGAACAGTGAAACCAGCATATAATGAACAAGTATACCTTTAGTTCTTCTGGGGTCATCTGTTCCTAAAATGAAAAAACAAAACAACAAAAAAACAAGAGAGAAGAAGACACTGTGTGTTAGAACCGAACCTTAATTAAATCAACACTTCAACCTGATTTAAAAAAAAAAAGGATGTAAAAACTACAGTAATGACACATTTAGTGCCGCCCCAGTATCCATATTATCTCAGACCTCTGTGCCGAGAAGCTCCACCGTCTTCTAAAAGCACAGAATTTCATTTACCGACATCAACAAAACTCAAATGTGTATTTATCCACTGCTGAAAATAGTTCCCGAACAATTTAGAATTGTTTGAATAACATTTTCTAAAGCTAAAGCGCTGAGAAATTACATGTATATATAATACACTCATGGATGACCAGTTTCACAGACTGATGTCTCCACTAGAAATAAATGTGCTTGGAGTTAAGAGCCACAGACACAAGTCAGAAGGTTTTAAAAGATGGACTAACAGCATTGTTTAAACACACTGTAGTCTACACAGACTAAAGTGTACTTGTATTTAGTCTCCTCTCTCTGTGGAGGGACACACTGACCCACTGTGAGGCCCAAGAAAAGGCCTCCCTGAGCTGAACGCCATACAATCCACCCATAAAGTTATTACCTCACCTGGGAAAAATGCAGCAGAGAGAGCAGCATAATTCTTTGTCTTCGTGTGCATGCAGACATGTGCGCAAAAGGTAGAAGAATCACTGCAGGGGTCTCATGGCACCTCAACACCTGGCTAAAATGTCTCCCCGGAGTGCTTTCGTCTTATCTGGCGCCATTCCACTATGCACATGTTGCATGACAGTATCGCTGCAGAATAAATCTAATGTCTACAATCACCTCGCATGATATTAATTGAGAACAGGGACTGACGCTGGCCACTGCCTGACAATCTCCATTTTCTCCGGAGAACATTCCTGAGTGATTCAAACGAGCTTCGCAGCATCCGGCGTGCTTTGGAGAGAGGCCACACGACCGGAGCGAGAGACTGATCAGAGAAAACTATGTAGGAAAACTGTCCCCGAGCTCCTAGACGGATATCTTCAATTATGAAGCAACCCAAAGAAAAAGCTGAACGATAACTGCCTAGTCTGTCAACCTGGATGTGAACTTTGTAATAGGCCATTTGAAAATGTTTATACAGACACAAAAATGCATCTGGATTAGGCTCATTCAGAGCTAGAACTGCTTCCCTTAAACTCCAGCCTTTTCCCAGAAGGGAGCCGAAATGCTGTGATTTCATACAGCTAGAGTGAAGTGACATATGACTCCAACAGAATCACTACATAAATTTACTCCAAACCCCTCCCTCCATTTCAAAATGGACTACAACAGCTACAGGCATGAATTTCTACATCTGAATACAAGCAAAATCATCCAAAGCACAGCCAGTTGTGACAGCTATAACAGATGTTTGGCCAGTGAAGAACAGTGGGTCAGCATTATTTGTACCTCCAAAGTGTCCTGCGTTCTTGCTTGCAACTCCTCCAGTTGTTTCTGAACTTGCCACACTCTGTCTCCCATCTCCTCTTCTCGACTCTGAAAAAAACAAACAAATAAAAAGGAACAACGACTGAGTCATTTCCCATGTATCATCTCAGCATCACAACTCAAGTATGCTGCAAATCACTCAGTGAGGGCACTGCGCTGTTTCAGACCTCAGATCCTCTTTGGAATTTAATTATTCTTTAAAGGCAGCCAGAGAGATATCACATAAATCCAAACCGTAACAGTCGATGGGTGGTGTCTACAAAGGAGTGCACCCTATAGTATAACCCCATTAAAACAAATAGGATGAGTTTTTAATAGTACCTGTATAACCTGTTCATATTTCTGAACAGTTTTGTGCAAGTCATCCTCTTTCTGGGAAATCACCTTCCTCAGCTGGCTCGCTTCTTCACGATGGCTACTGATGAGCTCTTCTTCAACACTCTGAGCTTTTTCTGAATCAAGAAAAAAAAAGAAGAAGCCAAGTGCATAAAAACACAACTTATATGTTCACTTGCCTCTAATTTTGGACTGGATTTTAACATGAAGGAAACATTTCTTCCACAAGCAGTAATCCCCATTTGAGTCCAGAGTAAAAAGTACAGTGTCACAACACAGCCATCCCAAGAACGTGAGTCATATTTACTTTGATCTTCTAGTTTAAGCCAGTCGTTTGTTTAAAACATAATCAAAGTGCAGTACTGAAAGATTCTGACCACAGCAAAAGTGAACAATTTCGACTGCTCGTTTCCTTTGCTTGTAAATCTTGTTGGTTTAATTTGGTTGAGCATTATTCTCTTTTGCCTCACCGATGGCCTCCTTCACTGCTGTGTTGAGCTCCTTCTCTTTCAAAGACATCTGCGCGTTGAACTCCCTCATTATCTGCTTCATCGCAGAGTTGTGCTTCATTTCCAAATCTTCTAATTCCAGCCTATTAGAACAGAGAGCAAAGGAAATGTAATTAGCAACTATTAACAAAAAAATCTAATATTATACAGACAAGGGATTTTTCACGATCATTTTTAAGCCTTACTTTAGCTTTTTCTCATTCTCCTCCAACAGCTCCTTCTTCATGTATTCTAGGTCGTGTTCATGCTCCTTCCTCAGTGACCGCATATCTTTCTGCAGCCTGACGAAGTCCTTGTGGATTTTCTCCTTCTCGTTCTTCACCTGGCTCAGTTTGTTCTTCAGAGACTGTAATGAGTCCTCATCGTGCACCTCTTGAGCAGGAGCATGGTTTTCCAGCTCGTTTTCCATCACACTCTTGGTTTGCTGCATGCTGCTGCATTCCACCTTTACCTCAGTTTCTGATGGATTCTGGACCTCCCTAGCAGTCCCCTGATATTGCTCCAATTGGGCATCCTTCTCGCTAATTTCTGCTCTCAGGCGATTTATTTCTGCGAGAAGGTTTCCGTTCTGCTCCTCTGCTTCTTTTAGCTTTGCCTCGATTTCGTGTAATGTTGATTCAATGTCTTTGAGCTGCCCCTGTTGCACTGCGTCACTCTGAAGTGAGGTCAGCTTGTCTTCATACATGACTTTCAACTCCTCTAAAGACTTTTCTTTCTCAAGCCTCTCGTTCTGCAGAACTTGTTCAAGGTGTTTGGCCTGCTCTTCTTTAAGCTTGACGAGAGCATCCTCCAGCGATTTTGTTTTCTCTTCTAATGTTTCTGTGTGTTTTTGCACAGAAATTTCATTGTTCTTAAGTTCATCCAGGCTAGTCTGAAGAGTTGTAATCGTCTGCTCTTTTTCCTCAAGCTGTGACGTTAACTGTTTTGTAACCTGGCTGATTCTCTGCTCAGCTTTCTTTTTCAGCTCAGACATTTTCTGAGTGCTCTCAGACAAGCTCTCCTCAGTTTCCTTCTGACTCCCGTCCTTGCTCTTGATAATCTCGTTTTTCAACCTTTCAAATTCCTCCCTTTGACTTTCAAGCTTTTGTTTATACTGCTGGTTGCTTTCCTCGAGGGCCTGAAGTTTTTTGGCCATCTCTTGCTCTACATTACCTTTCTGGGTGCACTGCATCTGCAGCTGTTCAACCAACTCGCGCTTCTCATTCTCAATGATGCTGTGTTGCTGTTTGAGGTCAGAAGTGAGCTGTTCGCACTCTTTCGTCTTTAGGTCTAACTGCTCTTGAAGCTCACTAAGTCGACTGATGGAGCTCTCAAGCTCTACGGTAAGCCCACTGACTTTTTGCTCCTTCTCACTCAACAGTTGGTCCATCTCAGACTTGCTGACGGACTGATTGTCAATTGTTGCTGTCAGCCGCTGCAAAGCTTCATTCTTTTCGGCGATCTCTCGCTCCAGCTCTTCAAGCCGGGCCTGCAGAGATCCAGTAGTGTTGTCGCTCTGTGTGAATTTCATCTCTAACTCAGACAGACTGGTCCTGAGTGTATCCGCCTGCTCTAAAGCAGACTGCCTCTCCTGCTCCAGTCTCTCCATTTGAGCAGCGGCCTTTTGCCTCTCCTCTTCATACTGCTGCGTCAGCTGATTTATGGCTTCCTCCTTCTCTTTTATGTTACTTGCTAGCTGATTTTTTAAGTCACCGACGACGCTTTCCAAGCCACTGATATGCAGCTCATTTGCTTTCAAAGTTTCTGATATGACTCTGTTTGCTTCGCTGAGCTCCTCAATCTTCTGTACATGTTCACTAATGGACTGAGAATGAGTCTCTCCCTCATGTGTTAAGGCTTTGATGTGCTCCATATGAGCATTTACCTGAGCAGTCATCTGTTCTAATGAAATGCATAGATTTTTATTCTCCTCGGTGTGCTGGCGAACACTCTCCTCTAAAGTGCAAATTTGATCTGCTTTAGTAAGGATAATGTTTTTAAGATGTCCCACCTTTTTCTGACCAGAGAGCAGTTTATCTTCCAGCTCTTTCAACCTACTCTCCACGTTTTGCTGAAGTTCATTAGATCCACACTCAACTTTCAACTGAACCTCCTTACAGTAATGGTTCATTTGGTTGCTCATCTTAATCATTTGCTGCTGTAACTCTGCTTCCTTGGCATTCAGTTGGATGGAAGTTTCCTCAAATTTACTCTGCAAGTCTGCACTTTCCTTAAATCTGGCACCTTCCAGCGCTTCAAGCTGTTTTTCCGCTTCATTCAACTTATCTGACCAAGCTTTCAGCTTCTCTCTGCTCTCTTCCTCTGTCTCGTTCAGCTTGTCTTGGAGGGCGTTTCTCTCACCGAGCGCCTGGTTAAGGTTCCTTTCCACTGACTCTATTTGTTCTTTTAGCAACGCTTCACTCTTTGCCAAACTTTCAAGTTTAAGTGCTGCTTCATTAAGCTCTTCTTGCAGCTTCTGCACAGTGGTTTCTCGGATCGCCAGGTCCTCCTTTAAACCCCTTATTTCACCCATTACTTGCTCAGTCTCCGCTCTGCTTCTGCTAAGCTGCTGAGACACTTCTTCCAGCTCCTGGATTTTCTCCTGCAGTATGACTGAATGTTTCTCCATTAATTCTTCCTCCTGCTGTCCTAACCGCTCCTGCCAACGGCGCTCCAGGTCTTCAATATCATGCTTATGAGTGGCATGTAGTTTCTCCACTTCCTCCTTATGGTTATCCTGCAGCTCTGACACTGCATTGCTGAGGCCTTGGGAACTTTTCTGGGCCATCTCTACGATTTTCTCCTGAACTTGTTGTTCTTTCTGCTGAAGCTCCTCTTCCTTCTTTGCAAGCTCCTTCTTCATGTTTTCTTCATTCTGCTGAAGCTTTTTCTTATATTTCTCTTGCATTTCTTTTGCCTTCTGTTTGAATTTTTCCATTTTGGTTTCCTGTGATTTCAGTTTACCTTCCATATCAGTTATAGTGTTTTTCAGCTTTGCTTCATTGGCAGCTTTTTCGTCATCCAGCTGTTTCTTGAGGCGTGTTTGTTCTTCCAGCTTAGTGTTCAGTTCTGATGTAAATGAATTCTCTTTCTCCAAGAGCGCCTTCCTGCTCTCTTCTAACTGATGCTCAGTGTCTTGAAGGGATTTCTCTTTTTGTTGGCATTCATTCTTTGCAGCTTCCAACTGATGCTCCACATCTGTCAGTTCTTTCTTGCACTTATCAAGATCTTCTGTTATCTTATTTAACTGTGCATTAGATTCCTTTAAACTCTCAATTTCAAGCTGGGATTCTGATAAAGTTTGCTGCAGCGCTTCCAATTCTTTAATCTTGCTTTCTAGGTCTTGTGCAGTGGAATGTGATTCCTCCTGTAGCGTTTTTTCTTTAAGCACGTATTGTTCGATTTCCTTCTCTTTTTCATTCAGAACAATTTTCAATGCATTAAGTTCCTCCTTCAGAGTTTTCTCTATTCCGCCAAGCGACTGATCATGCTCACGTTTGACATTTTCAAGCTCTTCGCTGTGCTTTGACACCTGATCTTGAAACCTCGTCTCGTGTTCCTGTAGCGCTAAACTATGAGCATCTTCAGCAGCCGACAGCTTCTCCTCCAAAAGCTGTTTACCTTTCAGCACCTCTGAAAGCTCAGCAGAGAGCGCCTCTAACTCTGCCTGCTTTGCATCCAGCTTCTCTAGAGTTTTCCGATTCATCTCTTCGACATGTGCTTGGAACTGCAGCTCCTTGTCTTTCAGAAGGGTTTCCATTTCGGCCCTGTGTGTTTCCTTGAGCTCCTCAAGGGCAGCATTATGCTGCTGGGTTAGGGTGCCCTTGTGCTTTTCCAGCTGCTCGTGGTGCTTTTCCTCTAATGCAGAGATTTGCTCTTTGTGTTCATTCTTCAGTTCCTCCAGCTGACTGGAAAGTTCATGGGAGAGACCCGCTTCTTCTTGTGAGATCTTGTTCACAGAGCTCTCCAGTTCCAATATCCGCTGCAATCACATACATGGAGGTGGTTAGATTCTTCCGCTAAGCTGCTACAGTTAATCATTCACAGAACTGACACAGCTATAAAAACACATTGACGGTTATTAAGATATTTTTTTAACAATAAAGCTGTGACACAGTTCAATTACCACCAACTCTGTAAAAGCTTCAAGTACGTAAGGATTTAATGCTTGACAGCATTACATATTAAATGTAGACTGTGAAAATATTTACACACTGAAAATTGCTCACTTTCAAGTTCAAGGTTCTTTATTTGTCACATGCATAGTTATACAACTATAACACACAGTGAAATGTAGCCTGACATGCTCCTCGACATGTGCAAAAATGGGGGGGGGGGGGGTAGAGGAGGAACATTATATATATATATAATATATATATAGTACTTCTGTGCGTGTGTGGCGTGTTACTGCAGAACCAAATAAACACAAGCATACTCAAGTTATTTTGCCAATTAATTAAATAAAACTAAGTCCTGAACCTCAAAGCAATCGGTCAGTGATTAGCAGATTCAATATGAAAGAACAAGTTACATCCACAAAGATGCAATAAACAGGTAAAACCGAAGCTCTGCAGTGTGCCAGCTGTTGCTTTTCTCAATATTAAAAATAAACCAAAAAACCAAATAAACAAACAAACTCACAGTCCTTGCAGCTTCGAGCTCCAGCTGGATCTCCTTAACCTTATTATCAGCTTCTGTCCTTAAAGCCGTCTTCTGTAACTCTGCGTCCTCCAGAGCCAGAGCGGCCTGCTGTTCCCGTTCCTTAGCCAGCTGTGCAAACTCCTCTTTGCACTGCTCCTAAACAGCATTTAAAAAAAAATACAAATATTAAAGTTATATTTTTCTTATTTGATACAGTGGTTTTTTTGCTAAACTGAATAAGGGAAAACATTTTGCACCAACCACAGCTTTGTTGATTTTCTCTTTCATCTCTTCTTCTTTAACTGCCAAAGCTTCACTGTGGAGCTTTTCCATGTTGGCCACAGTTTCCTCTGATGATTTCTAATATTGGTTAAAAAAAAAGAAAAAAAAAGAATGGTAAATATAAATACAGATGATCATAGCTCGTGAAACAAAGTGATATTACTGCTCTCCATGACAGCAGTGGAACATTTTATACACACTAAATTCTTTTTAATGTAAATGCTTACAATACTGAGTCAATGTTGGTACTTCTGTGGCTACAATATATCATTTTCAAAGAAGCCAACACTTTGGATAAAGCTAGAAATATGACTGCAGCAAATTACTTATTCGATCAATAAACAAATATTCAGGAGAAGTCCTTTCCTGACCTTCATGATGGTGACAACCTCCTGTTTGACTCGTGTGAGTTCCTGCTGCAGACTCTTCCTCTCTTCCTCACTGGCCCGTTCGATTTCTTTCACTTGCTCTTCCAGCTGAACCTGCAGCTGTTTTCGAGCCTCCTCTGCCCTCTGAGCTACACCCAGTGCTCGTTCAAGTTCCTCAAAAGCTATTGGAGGGGGGAAAAAAAAAAATCACAAACATATCTAGAAAAAACTGAACTTTTCTGTACATTACCTGACATGGACAGCACGTACCCGATTTCTCAGCCTTTTCTTTCTGTTCCTGTACTTCTTCTTTCTGGGCTATAGCTTGCTGGAGCCTGGACCGCAGCTGTGCAATCTCCTCTTCTTTCATTTCCAGTGTCTCGTGCATCTGCCGTTTGGTCTCAGCAATGACCATTCCCTGAAAAACAAAAAACCAGTACCCCATGAAAGAAAAATCATCCCTTTACCTGTATACCCTGAGCACAGGAATCAACACTAAAGCTTATGTTGATCTGCTCTCCATGAACGAGGGCTGTAAAACTCAGCCCTGTGCTATTAATTGTGTTACGGCTTTAAGCGCTTTCAGCATTCCTCGCAGAACTGCTATCCATCCTGCAGTGCTGGGGTCAAAGTTTAAGCTAAACAATATGAGTCTGAAGCTACTCAACAGCAGAGTAAAAACACACACACGGCCACACACATACACATGTAACTGAAACGGAAGAACCTTCAATCCAGATCTCAAAGCTCCTCACTAACCTTGTCCTGCTCCAGCTGTTCAATGAGATTCTTGGCATCACGCAGCTGAGTGATCAGCTTAGTCTTCTCTGTTGTGTGTAGTTCCTTTAAAGACAAAACAATCGACAGAATTAAAAATAAAAAAAGTCACACGTGTCCTAATGGCATGAATGCCACTTCACAATGCACCGCTTCCTACATCCTGTATACGTGTTTGCTCTGATAACTTCCCAATCAGATGCTTTCTGTACCACCCAGGATGCCTCACCCACAAGCCAAACAACCAGTGTGTATACATGGCCAACTAAACCAACAAGTCAACCCAAATTACAGCTCACTCTTGCAACCGTGGCATGTAGTAGACATGTCTCTGTGGCACCGCACTTTAACAAGCAGCTACTAAACAGGAAATGTTGGGCTATGTTTCTCTGTTGTTTGACACAAGTGTGCCAACGGCATGAGTATGTATGCAGCACTGTGATTAACAGAATGTTTTTATAATGTCAAAACGTATCATATGAATAAACAAAGAGACAAAGAAAGACCAAATAGCATACAATACTCAAGGACGGCAACACACAGTTAAAACATGAATTCAAAAATAGTTGAAGTTAGGGTCTGGAAAAGTAGACAGATGTTCTGCTTTATGGGATATTTGTCTGAAGCAAAGGAGAAGGACAGCCCAGCAGTTCCAGGATCCCTTCATGCTGTTTTAGGAGGGCTAAACGCCTGTTAACCTCTGCTTTCCCTGACAAAGGACAGGCCTCCATTCCCAAACAAGCTGCGGATTTATACAAAAAAAACAACAACAACCCCCCCCCCAAAAAAAAAAAAATATTATGGCAATAAATGAAAGCAAGTCAATCAAGTGACGGCACATACAAGCTGTCTATTATTTCAATGGCTTTGTTACAACAACCACTTGTTATCATGGGCTGCAAAACATCAGAGCGACTAAGGACAAGCTACACGAGCTGATCATACCACTGCAGCAAAATGTTTTGAAATCAATGAAAACAATGGCTCAGTCATGTCACGCTGACATGACATGAACCCTCACTCTGGAGCTCAGCCAGAGAATTTGGATGTTCGGACTCTGAGAACCACAGCGATCTGCTGTGTCACGAGATAATGGAGTCACATACTCAGCGGACCATAAAGACTCTGGCAGACAGTTTGTGGCACAGTATTAATTCCTCTAAACACACTGCTCAGTCCTTACCGTCCATCCCCACTTTAATCAAACCTCTTTATAATTATAGTTTACTACTTGGTTTATAGCAAGTGCTCATCTCTGGGAAATCAGTTTGAAATATCTGGGCACTTTAACTTATTGTTGCTGTAATTCTGTGTATATTTAATCCAAAATGTATAGTTTTGTTTGACTGAAAGCGTCCTAATATTACAGTATAACTACACTCCAACTCTTCTATCATTTCTGAAAAACACAGGGTAACCACCTTCATCTTCTCCAACTCATGCAGTCGCTCCTGCAGCTGCTCCTGCAGAGTTTCATTCTCACTGCTAAGCTGGGCGCTTCGCTCCTTGTGTGTACGCATGACTTCCTTGCACTTCTGCAGCAAGTTTTCTTGCCTCTTCACTCTCTTCTGCAGAGCCTCCATGAGTTTAGTTGGATCACTGTTGCCCTCTCCTGTCCAGAAATTAAAATTCACTGCTTAGAAAAAAAAAAATTTGCTCACACAGTGTGACTCCTTACTAGAGGCAACTAAATAACCATATATTTTAATAAATACACTTACCCTCAATGACTTCAGGCTCTACTTCGTTCTCCTTCAAAGGACTCTGTGTGGGAAAAGCAGAGACTTCAGCAGCTTCAGACTGAGGAACCTCTCCTTCAGGGGGCAGCGAGCTATCGGGGCCCACTTGGAGCCGTTTCTTCAACAGAGCAACCTTAGAGGAACAAAGATCAATAAATGAATCACAGTCCCTTTGGCAACTTGAGATAGATCTGTTATTGTTCCCTGCAATCGAACTCATATAGTTATACAGATTCATTACTCCTGCTATGGAGGTTTTCTCCATTTGGCTGTTTGTTATCAGGACGACTAAAATTGTATGGACAAATCTGCATGATGTAGATATGCAGTCTCAAACAACTCTTGATTTTTACATGACTGTTTGTGCATTACATGGTTCTTTCAGCTTTTTGATTGCAGGTAACCTACTAATTTTCAAGGCAAGTGAAGCATTCCTGTTTGGTCTGAGAAACTTTTAAATACAAAACCTCTGCACTTCATTTGTCTCTGATTTTAAATAACGTCACATTTATTCAAAACTCAAGAACCATTTATACCAGAACATCACTGCACTGATTATCATGCTTAAACTGAAAGGATTAATGTGAAATTATCATTAAAGCAGGTTTTAAAGTACATTTTTTTAAAAGTTACATTTAAACTGGGTTTGGGTGTTTTGTTTTGTACGGTGTTTAAAATAAGCCATACTTATAAAGTTGTAATCCTAAAGAGCAGAAAAGCTTTGGCTAATTTTCCCACCACCATCCACACACCTGTGTCTGTAGCACAGTGATCATCTGGTCTTTCTCCTCCAGCGCAGCATCAAACTCATCTTGCAGGTGTTTCTTGGCCTGTTGGTCCATCTGAAGCTCCTATACAGTAGATTATTCATTCATTTGTGCAGTTTATATTAATAAAAAAATGATTTTAATCTAAAGACACAAAAACATCCATAGCATATAGCCGTACCTCTCGTAGTTCCCCTATCCTGCGCAGTGCTTTATCTTGACTCTGACTGAGGATGGCCTGGGGAGAACAAAAATGTACGTTGGATCAGTTCAGATGTTATTCTCTTTTTCCAAAAAAAATCAGATGGGAAAAATACTGACAAAAAAAAAAAAGAAAGAAAAAAAAAAGGATGTAAAATGTACCTGCGTTTTCTCTTTTTCTCGCTGTACGGTACGGTACGCAGTAACCAGCTGCATGACAAAGATGTAAAGATGAGCAGGAGTTATATTCATGTACAGACTTTACACTTTACTCTTCAAGCATCCTGTCTGTTTTCTCACCTCCGAATACTTCCCCCTGTACTTCCCCAGGCTCCTCTCTACTCTAAGCATTCGGTGTAACAACTGCTCTTTGGACAGAGACTCTACACTTCCTGGTGGCTCCTCGGCCTCGCTCTCAATGTCCGAGGGTGGATCATATGCCGGGGCACTGGGGGACTCGTTTTCTCCCAAAGGAGTCAGGGATTCGCGTGATGAAGTTCGGACCAGGTTGTCTTTAGATGGAGAGCGAAACAGATTTTCCGCCCGACTGGCTCCGCTACGAATCAATGACTCCATTGAGGGCACTTTCAGCTGTAGTTTCTGGGTAAATGACTGTGGCTCCTCTTTCTGTTACAAACCAAAACAAAAAACATAAAGATCTCAAACTCATTAATGAATGTGCAAAAACACTGAAATAATCACATTGAAAAGATTAAAGAGGAGGCTTGGTAATACTCTTACATGAGGAGAAGTACTTCCATCCCCATTGATGCTGCCTCTGGGAGACCTCAATGCACCTTTAGAGGCACTCTAAAGACCAAAAAATAAAGATGAGATTATGAGGAAAAGGGCAGCTGTATCAGCAACTTGTCCTGGGCCAGTTAGTCATCCACACCCAACGTGGCTCTCCCTGATTACTCTGGAGGGAGCAATATTAGTATTGCTGGGAGCAATGCAGGGGCAATGGGTACCCTCATGCAACTTGGAAAAAACAGAGGGGTTAAATACACAAAAGAAGGCATCTCTACTGTAGAATAAACAAAAAGGGGTTAAGACAAAACTACAAACAGCCATGAGGTCAGAACAAATAGTTAAAAGTAGGAGAGCTGCGTTTGAATTAAAGATGCTTGGCAGTGCTGTGTGCAGCTGCATTACAGGAGGACAACGTCACAACTGATGTGAGGGAACATTTAGCAGCTTAGTTGGTTTAGTTGATTTGTTAGAAGCAGCATCAAAGTGAGCAACTCTTCTCCTCCCTTGTCCAGCTCCAAGCTACTCCTTCCTGTGGATTACTTGTTTCCGCTTCATTTTCACAGGTAGTCATGTGAACGCTTGCTTTCAACCAAGCCTGTCAAGAGCTTCGTGATTATGATCAACTACCACTAGACGTTTTTTTTAAGTGGATCTATTTAGTACATGTGTGTGAAGAACAAGAAGAATTTGGGTATAAAGCAAAGAGTCAGCAAAAGTAGTGGAAAAAAAAATGTCAGCATGTGAACAAACACAGCAGGCCTCAATCTTTTAAGAAATGTGACCTTCGCTAAAGTTTTACTGTCAAGACTTCAATGACATGCAAGGTGTCTGAGTGATTAGCAATAAAAAGAAACTTGTTTGTTTGTAAGACAACTCCATTAGCGCCTTTATATTTCATCCTGTGTCCCTGTGCTCTTATTTCTCTGTTATTTCCCATCATCCCCAGATGGCCGCTCCTCGCCAAGACAGGTTTTGCTGGAGGTTAAAATAGAGTATTTATAGCATTACCTTTCACTATTTCACTATTATGCCCTTCATGCCTTCATGCCCTTCATGCCTTCCTATTTTCAGTCATATTAAAAAAAAAATGGACAATGACTCATGGTACACCAAATGTAAACCTACCAAACCAGGGCACTTGAGTGCCTCTATTTCAGGACCACAAGATCAAACAAAATTCTCACAGGGACAAATCAGAAACCAAATTTAAAACAGATCACAGACCACAAAACGTGACTGAGAAGAGTTACTATCACCAACTCCCCAAAGTACCATTGAAAATATAAAGAAAAATTACGACAGAAGCCTCCAGTCAACAGACAAACATTGCTAGCAGAACAAGTCAAAAAACAAAACAAAAACAAAAACAAAAAACAAATATAAAAAAATAAATAAATCTATGAAATGATTTCATGAGTAAATGTAAATATAATGAGATCCCAAAATCAAGACTATGTCACATCGCTAACATGTGAAAATGACTGTGATGGACATTTGTATCTGTGGCTTTAGCACATCAACACTCCTACAACCCTATACCAGGAATCTAATGATCCCTTCATGCAAATATCAAAGCAAAGGTTACATAAAAGAACGATGAAAAGGTCAAAGAGTAACTGCATCTTAATCAGTGTCATTAACCATACACATAATGATAAGGCAGCAGAATTTAAGGCTTCCCCTCTTTCCAAACTACAGATCATAAGCAGCATCTAGCAAGAGGTGAATCAGACAGATCAACCAAATAAATCATTATGAGACGGTCAAGACATTGTTAATAAATTCTAAATATTCATGGGTCCACTTAAACACAGTCAAACCGCTGACTGATACCATCTCAGTTCAGTCTCTTGAGGTTCGTATTTTATTGCAGTTGAATTCATCAAACAGTTGCTTTCATTTGCATATTTTTCGTTTTGTTCTCCGATAACTGGCACAATAACACTACAAGTTGACTGGCAGTCATTCTGAAGCAGCTGTGCTGAAGTAATAAAGTCCTTGTTTTATAATCACTACATTATCTCACAATATCCACACAAATCCTGGTTAATGACAGCAGCTGGGGTGCGTACTGGGCTATGTTGGCATTTAAAATGAGCAAGCAGAGTTAAGAGACAATTAAACAATGTCTCTCAATTTTACTGACATGACCCTCATACTGAGCTCCATTTACCTGCTACAAACCTAGTTACAAAGCAGACTTATGCAGTCTAGAAATTATTTTGAAGAGCTGTGTGTACAAATGTATGTATCTGAATACGGACGACCCATACGTTCTTACAATTGGTGCTTAGTATCTACTGACAATGTCAAAAAAAAAAATAGACCTTAACTTTAATAACAGTAATTAATAAGCAGTTACAAGCAATACCAACTTTCATTTGTCACATCAAATATATCTTAAATAAAGAAATCGCTATTTGGATGTGTTTGTTTACTTAGAGAGTTAGACAAAATTTTCAATTTTAATTTGTTAAAAACTTGTCCCATAAAGAAAAATCTCAACTCTCCAAATACACAGACTTTAGGGGAGACGGGACAAAGGCGATCAGGCAACATAACAGGATTTAAGGGTCTACAAGGGTCTCTAGGGCAAGCAGCAAAGATCACCTAAAGACAAATGAGCACTGTTCATTTCTTTGACAGATCACAAACTGAAAGAAGGGACAACAAACAAACATGGGGCAGAACGCACAGAAGCTTCTATCCTACAGTGTAAACCACAACCTAGTAGATGCAAAATTAACCTACATATGAGATGCCTTCTTGCTACTAAATCCAAAGCAAACAGGAGACGGAGAGCAGGGAACAAGCTGTCCCTACTTGGGCAACAGTCCTCTACCGATTCCCCAAAGGCATGGAAGACGGGAGGAAGGAACGGGGCAAGAGGAGGAGGAGAAGAAGAAAGATGAAAGAGGCAGGAAGTGAGGACAAACTCACCACACTGGCTACCTGGGCCGTTTGGGGTCGTTTTGAATGGTCCAGAGCAAAGATAGTATACTCAGAGAGAAAAGCGGGCTCTGCTATCATCCCGGCCAGCACCTGACCCCCATCAGTGCAGTAACGGGACGAAAGGTGGGGAAAGGAGAGGAACACAGAGAGCAATGAGAAAAACAACAGCATGAGTGTGAAAAGGCCCTGAAGGAAGTGGCTGACCAGCCTGATGAGAGGAGGCTGGCGGAGAGAGAGAGAAAGACTGAGATGAATAAAAAAGAGAAAGCAGACAGTGAAACAGAGGGAGAGATACTACATAAGCTGGGAAAAAAAGAAAAAAAAAAATCAGAAAAACTGAAAAGCACTCAATCAACAGTAATGTTATGAGTAACAGTTTCACATCTCCTCATGTAATCTTCACAATTTTAACCAAGGGCTAAATCTGCCTTCAGTCATGAAACAAATGCTTTCAGAGATGTCAAAGTGTTAATGATTCGTGAGGTGAAGAAAAGATGCTGTGATGCTACACGAAGCTTCTACGCTGAGGCTGCCGAGCCACATAACAGCAACACATGTGTGCTTCCAAAGGCACAAGTGGGGAGAGCAGTGCATAGAAACCTGACCAAAAGGGACGGTGCCACTACTCCAGTGAGCGTTCTGCAGTGTTGAAATGAAGGAAAAAGTGATTAAGATATATTTTTATCTGAAAAACAACAAAGACTGTAAACATCCATATCTAATCTCAACAGATGTAATAACAACATGTTGCATCATCAGTTGTAGAGTCACTGCCATTAAACCTATGCTTATCTACCTCTTTCTAATAGAGCATAGTCCTGCATTGAATTGACTTGTCAGTATCTATTGAGGCAAAATATGGCAACTAGTCACAGGAGACACAAAAAACACTGAGGAGGATACATCAATTATTCATAGACATGCTGAAACACTGTCTGCTCTACACCATTAAAACGCCCTTTCCATTGTCTCTAAAGAAGGAGCTGCTCATTTGGTGGAACAGGGTCTTTTAAAAATGTAACAATAATAATGATAATAACAATAATAATAAGTGACTTCAGACACTTAAAATACCATACGAATGGAATCCAAGTGCTGACTGCTCTGCAACATTAATGACCACAGTGTAAGCCTGGCTCATATGTTCCCATCTGGTGTTGGCTATTGTATGCACTGCAACATGTTTATGAGTCCAGGGTTCAATATGTCTAGATTGTTGGATTACTTTAAATAATTGGATCAAAGAAGTTTGCTAGTGACAACCAGAAGATTCTGAAAACCAACAGCACTAAGTGTTCACTTTCAATTGACACAGCAATCAAAAAGAAACTTGTATGTTATAAAGCAGACATTATGCATAAACAAAGCATACAAAGCACATTTTTAAAGCCTAAGAGAAACAATCATTAGAATGTAAGCTGGGGAGGGACTTGGAAACCTCTGCAGGCTGTGGTCTGAACACAAGTATACATACATAAATAAAGATATGAATCACAGGCTGACACCATGCTCACCTCTCTGTCACTGGGAGAAGGTGTGCCATCACTAAATGGGGGAGTTTGGCTGTTACGTCGGTCTCCACTGCTGATCTGTAAAATAAATAAGTAATAAGGAAAAAGAAGTAATAATAATAGTAATAAATTAATTGAAAAAACATAGTCATAACAAAAATATTGATTTTGTTGCCTGGCAGTAAATCAAACTTTAATACAGATGCTTGCTGGGTGTAAGTTCTCTTGTTACTGGATTTCACCTTTTGTATGCCTTCACCTTTGAGCCAAACTCAGTCTAAGATTGTGGTTTTACAGAAAGTCAGTGGGAATCATAAACTGCACACAAGCTCTGAATAACAAATGTAAATTTGTTCCTCAAAAACAGCCAATCTGCATAAGAACCAAGCCAATTCTAACAAGGTAATTTATCTATCCATCTTCCAAAGGGTTGCTGGATCTGCATATTGTATGCCAGATGCAGCCCTCTCATTTATCTGGATAGGGAACAAGCCCTAGCTTGTGAGCCCCGGAGTCTGGGTTTGGATCTCCTCCCAGAACTGAACTGGGGATCTTTTGCATGTAAGGCAAACAGAGAAATGCAGCGAAAATATCTACATTAACGTGGAACTGAACTATGATGGACCTCCAAACTATGACACATACCTTCAGTCCTTCACATATATTTAGGAGAGCTTAAAGAAACTTGCAGTTTCATATTTCAAAGAACAATTCGCATTTTTTAACAGAAGAGGAAAGCAAGGGATCTGATGAGGTTTCTAGCGCTTTTCCAATGACAAACTTCCAACTCGAAATCTGTGTGCTACTTCTGTATTGTTTTTAATAGAGGCGCCTGGGAGTAGTAGGATTTGCAAGGGTCAAATATAGCTTCCAGCTGACATCCACTGGCAGCTAATGCAAGAAGCATTAACTCAGACACGCCCATGTTGTCACTGGAGAGTATAAAAATGCGGGCTGGCATTTTGGCTACAAACAAATTGATGATTAGCTGTATGAAGTGAGACTTTTCTTCTACTCGGACAACGGGATTTACCAGTTCCAGCTGTTCCAACCGCTGACAGCTAAGTTAAGCTGCTAACTTAAGGACTTAGCACGGTGCTAATGTTTGCAAGACAGTAAAGGGACGAACTGACAATTCAAGTTAGCTTATTAAGCTGTCAGCTTGAGTTATCTCAATGAGAAATAACTAGACAACCACTTCCAAACCGTGAAGTCTTTGCAACAGACGTTAACTTAGCTAGTTAGCTCCGAGCACCACAACAACTAACCTGGGCCTGCTGAGGTGACTGTGCATTCCTCTGCGGAGACTGCTCCTCGTTTAGCTTCTGCTTGAGTTTTTTAAACATCTTGTCACGCCGATATAAACTGGTGACCAAGTGTCGACTTTCCGGCGGAGAGGTTTTTTGTTTTTATTCAGCCTATCATCCAGTACTCAGGGGCAGACTTCCTTGTTCGCTTCTAATTTTCTGCAGGTAGGCCTATCTGCGCATGTGCGGCCAACGTGGAGGAAATCTGAAACGTCAGACTTAAAGGGCCAGTCTGGGCTCAGTTAGCTACAGCGCCCCCTTAGATAGCAGCGTGCTTGGGATATATTACAGCCTAAGACAGTTGAAATGAGAAGACAGTTTAACACATGTGGTATACAGAAGCACATACAAAACAACAACAACAAAAACACAACACAAGGAATCCTCACAAAGAGGGATAAAAACAAACAAACAAATAAGGCGGTATTTTAAAAATTACATTCCAAGATAGATGCACTAAACTCAGTCCTGCAATGTCAAATGCAATGTCAAAAAGGAACAATAACTTTAAGTCTAATAAGTATTTTATAGTACTCATATATTTACTAACTCATTCTTAAAAACAGAAAATAAAATTCAGAAACACCAAATTTGCATTTGTGGATGTGGTATTTTGCATCACTTCCTTAAAACACTGAATGAAAAATATACATGAATGAATTTAAAGATCTTTGTATGAGGAAAACAGATGGGAAACATCTTTATCTGAATTTCTTTTTTTAATGATAGACTGGGGATTTGTCCAGGGTGTACCCTGCCTCTCACTCTATAACAGCAGGGATAGGCAACAGCCACCCCACAACCAAGCGCAAAAGAAAGGATGGATGGACGAAATATTAACAAATGTAGAAAGTGAAATCTATTTTCCTAAGTCTCTTCTTGAGCTCCATGTTAAATCTAGATTTTAATTTAAAATCCTTCTCCTCACATGCATGGTCCTTGGTTTAAAGATCTCATAGACCTCATTGCATGTCCTACTCTTCACTCCAAGTTTGCAGGTTTAGTTGTGGGTCCTGAAATTTCCAATGGGAGACAGAGTCTTCTGCTATCAGGCTCCTCTTCTGCGAAAGGAGCTCCCAGTTTGGGTTCAGGGCAGAGACACGCTGGCTATTTTTAAGATTACTATCTAAAAAGCTGTAACCTGTCAAAAGGTGCAGATAAATACAAAATCACAGTTTGGACTCAAGAGGGCACTCTTTAAGCATGTTTTACTGTAATTTTCCTTCAGGCCAATTGAAAACACAACTAACAAGACTTACATAAGATTTCGTCCTGTATGTTCTATCAGGTTTTCCGGCTGGTAGTATTTTGTCTCTGCTAGGAAAAGTTTAATTACTTTCCCTTTAATCTTTGGCAGCATACCTAAAAGTGAATGTCACAGCGGGGGAAAGCTGGAGCGTTACACACTGTTGCCAACGTAGCTGCTTCTTGTGTTGTAATTAATGTCTTTGTGCTGCAGCAGCTGAAGCAGAGCCAGTTTTACCAGTGCAGTGCTGCTGAACCGAGCACAGAGGTCCGTACAATTGCCAGAGGATGACCTCTAACACAGCGGTTCTTTTGTTGGTGTGGCAGTGGCACTGAGCTGAAATGAGTTTTCTGTAGCAGTCTTTTCAAAATTTAATGCCTTCAATAACACAGACAAACATGACACCCTCAAAATGCTACCAGTGTTTTAAATTTATAAAATTTAAAGTATTTTATATAAACCCATTCTAAGATCACCATGATTTACAACTAATAGCCTGCAGGTTAGCATCTGTCTTCCCAGTTGGAACAAGGCACACGAGAGGCATACAGTGAGCAACACAAACAGATGAACAACAGCTCAAATTTATTATTTATATGATTCTCTGATTAGGTCACTCTTCTTCTGGGGTTGATGTTAATCTTAAAACTATGCATATCTAAAAAAGACACTGTATGTTTGCTCTTAATCTGAGTCATAATGTCTTGGGTAATGTAAACTGTAACAGACACTGAACCTGCTAGAAAAAAGTCTCACCATAGGCGTGAGTCATGGTTTAAATGTGTGGCGTTTTCCGTCTGTAGGGAACCGGCCTTGTGCAAATACCTGAAGAAAAAAAAAGCATTTCTGAGTCAGACTTTGCTGTCTGCTGGAGAAAAAATGGAATTCATGTTGTTTAAGATCCAAAAGACTTTAAAATGAAAATGTGGCTGTGATTTGCATTTTTTCTGCATTCTTACTCTAATGCTTACGCGGGGCTTTTGATCTACGACGGGTGAGCAGAACGGTGGGTGGTTAAGACAGAGATGCAGCCCCTCTGTTCCATGTGGTGGTTAATGCTTTACCCCGAGGCGTGCGGCAGAGAGCACATGAACTCAAAACAAGAAGACTGGCTGTTGCAGATCTGCTAGCAATTTTGATTTGGACCACATGTTTGCATTTCTAGAATAGCTTAAGGCAAAAAGAAAACTCTTCTACAAGGCTGTGACAAAAAACTACAAATTTTACCCTTTGGTTAAATGTCAGCTCCTCGGTGCTATGACTGTTGATAAGTGTAGGGCAACAGTGTAACATTTACCTGAAAGCTATAGGGGAAAAAGATGATCTCTGCTGATTTAATGTACAATTTTATCCCCTTTGACTTTAAAAAGCTGTTTAAATAAAGTCATGTTTAAGGGAAAAATTTCTTTTTGATGGGCTCCAGAGATGATCTGACATTTAACATGCTCTTATCATATAAATCTTCCAAAACAATAAAAACCATTTATATCTGAAAATAAGAGGAGGTGATAAAATGGAAATGGTTATAGACACATTTTATAGGAATATCACCTTTTAGCTGGAACTAAAGCCATGCAAGGCCTGTAGGGGAAGAGGGCACACCTTAGATTCACTGCAGATGACACGGTGGCCTTAGAAAAAAGATTTATGAGAAGAGGAATACTAAAAATCCCCTGTGGAGTTATGGCATCCAATAAAAAACGTAAGCTTCTGGCAGCGCTGGTGAACAATGAGAATCACCGTGACTTTACAGAAACGCTGAGCAAACTTAGTGCTTGAAAATCTGTAAGAGTAGCATTATGAGCTTTATAACTCTAATGTAAACTTCCAAGAGATGGTAGAGGTACAAGGTTATAGCATGAGAATATATTTTGTCATGGCATAAGTTTAAAAGTTTTAGAAGCTGGCAGGCTTTAACAATGCAGGCGATTGTAAAAAAGTTGTGCTCAAATGTAAATGTACATGGGCCCAAACTTTCCTCAGGCTTACACATAAACATACTTATTTCTCTGGAGGGATCTACACTGATTAAGAATTAATACAGTTCACCTCTGATGCTTGTAACACCTCCTACCTCCCACCCAAGTATAAATCTTCACAATTCACACCAAATCCCAGCAGTACAAGTTTTTTTTGACACGCTGATGTCGTCTCTGATTCTGATGCCACTCTGATATTTTCCTCATCACTTCTCTTTTTTAACGACAAAAAAAAAAATAAAAAAAATAAATCCACCAAGTAGAAAATTTAATAAACCACTGCTTTGCTCTGCAAGGGGTAAAAATCAGGCTACGGGTGTGTTAAAATACATCAAATCCCCACCAGAATCTAAATGATTATCATTGTTATTCAACCCGCCAGTGCTACATGACTTGTTTCTCAGAGTTTGTGTGTAAAAACTGTTGTTTGACAATTTCAGTTTACAGAAAGAAACAAATTTACAAGAAGAAGTAGATAATGATGACTGTTTTAGTCAAACAATGATAGAATTACTTGTGTATATGTAACTGAGTGCGAAGATGGTTTATTTATATTATAATTCTAGCCTTAAAATAATCAGTCCTTTCATTAAAGGTTGAGTTAAAACTGTTTTCTATGCACTTACTGATGATTGAGGGTTGCTACACTAAGCAGCTCTAACCAACCAACTCCATCTCCCGTGGTGTCATCACCTGACTGTTTAGTATCCATGATTCACGTTGCAGGAAGGTGTCCCAGCATTGAGAGACTTTTCCAAAAGCAGTTTCTGGGCATGTGCATGTCACTGGCATGAAGATAAGCATTACACAGTCATCAGTTTTCGTGCCCAGTTCACCAACGATGCATGAAAATCTGCAAACCTTTTCATGAGATGTTGACCCAATGAAGGTGTGTTAAAGGCAGGCACCAAAATCAGCACTAACAACCTAAAAATATTAAAAAGCTCTTATTTTGCGAGTGTTCTACGATTATATGCATTTAAACATTCTACACGGACATACAGTGCATATATTTATAATAATGATCCCATTTATACACATGCATAGATTTGATTGTGAGTATGTGAATGGGAATTCTGAAAAGGGATCCCTCAGTTTTCTTCATTGTATTAGTTTTGCTTTAGCGAAGGTTGGATCCACAAGATGGAGCTACCCCTGCATGGCAACACACCCACCTTTCTTAGCGCAGGATAAGGTTTTGTGTGGGAAGAATAGTGAGAGACACTGCAGCTCTGTCAGTCTTATTGGACAGCCCATGATGATTAACTGGAGTCTGAAAAGACGGCTTATTAACTGTCCAGGGAGCGAACAATAACAGAGTGCGCTAAAATGACACAGAGCCTCACTTTTAGAAAAGTGACACTAAACCACATCAATTAAAAAAGCCTAAAACAGAGTATTTATTGTACTCTTGCTTGCTTACTGACTTACCAGCTGCTGTCACCCATCTGTCTGAGTGAGTGCTCAGTGAAAGAGGCTGGTATTCAATTTATTTAACCAAATTTCATATATTTCAGTGGAATGCAGTCAGATCACTTAACAACATATTATTAGCTAATTAAGGATGTGCATTTCTGTTCCCTTTTAGTAAAGTAAATGCTGGCAAATTTGTGCTGGGAGTGGGTATTTATGTTAATCAGATATTTTTAATTTGCATCATCTCTTAAAACAGCAGATGTTCATATTTGTTTATAAATTAATGTCACCTTGCAGTCACTAAAAGCTGAATGTGACTTATCATACCATGCAGCTCTGTTCCACCGAGCTGACGAGTGATGTCAGTGCTATAAGTTGAACAGTTTTCACAGCAGACATTGTGAAAAAGAAAAAGCCCAGGTGATAGATGTGCTTTCCTCTACTGTGCTGGAATAACTGTAATTCACGCACCTTTCTCTGGTTTCCCACAGTGTGTGTTTTGTAGGTTTCTTCCTGTAAAAAGGGAGTTTTTCCTTCCCACTGTCGCCAACTGCTTGCTTATAGGGAGCCATCTGAGTAGGATTTTCTCTGTATTTTTGTGTTATTTCCTTACAATAAAGCACCTTGAGGCGACTGTATGAATAAAATGACACTAGATAAATAAAATTAAATTGAGCTGAATAATTTGTTATATGTGTCATTAAAACTGGAGCCTTGCTGTGGCTAAACAGCAGGAAACTGTCTTTACTGTTTCACGAGGAACAAGTTTGCCCGTCTGTGCGGTTTAAGATTTACGTGGGCTTGCCCCTAAGTATCTGTTAGAGATGTTATAGCATCATACTTCATGTCAAATAGCTGGGTCAGCTTATCAGCAGCTGTTAATAGTGCCAAGCACCAGACTGTCCTCTACTGCCAGTTGGTCCTTTGCAGTTACAGCTCTGAACCCTTTGAATAGCATCGAATAGCAGATCTGGTTTTCTGCTTTAATAACAGTTATCAAATCTCAAATCTGTCTTAAAACATATTTCCTCTTTAGCCTTTTCAGTTTAGTGTTATTCTTTGAACAGCATTGGTTGTTTTTATAACTATGTTTTCATTTTGCTTTTAATTATGCTTTATGTTTTTCTCATTTTGTTATCTCACTGTTTTGTAATTTCATTTTTCCTAATTGTTTTATTGATTGTTGTGAATGTGACTTGACTCTTTTATATAGGACACACGCAGTCTGACCAATACTGCTGACACACTCTTCACTTCAAAATTGCTGCTAAAGACAGCCAATGCTTCTCAACAGTTTGATGGGTTGTACGTGTTCAATAATTCAGATTGTTTTCAAAATGAATGCTTTCGGTTTTTTGCAAGGTGCTTAATAATTAAGGTAATCCCCCCAAAGACCACAGAAATGCTTTATGGCTAATAATTAATGTCAAATATATTGTGCTACACATGCGTGTGTTTGTTTTGGTGGGTTTTTTCTTAGAAAGGTAATAGAAAACACAGAAAAATCAGTGCTTTGGCCTTTTATCCCCACATGAAAGATATTCTGAGGCACTAAAAATTTGAGCTTTTGAAAAACTTTGAGGCTGAAGAGTTTCAAAAACTCCATTTTTGTGTTTATGTGTAAACAAATAAAACAAAGGTTGTCTGTAGCACTGTCAAAGGTATGCATCTTTCTCTTTTTTTCAATGTCATTGTATGTTATTGTTATTCTCAGGCTTGGTTGGCTCACATTTCCATTCAGTTGAGGCTATAACAACACCTGTTGCCTTGGCATGCTCTTTACGGGACCATAGATATTTAGTTTGTATATTCATGTGGTGGCAAATATTTTTCACAACAGAACGCCCGTGAAGAGAAAAGTGGTAAATCCCCATTTTAAGAAATAGGCAAGTATGTGTGGCTGCAGACTTGTTCTTCATCAGCTTCATATCTTTCATTTGAATTTTTTTCCCTTTTCTCCAGTTGTTTGTTCCTCATGTATGACCTTTTGCTGTAGTTTGAACTTTGCCTTTTTGACTATTTGCTCTCATTGACAGCGCCCTCATGCATGAGCTCTGCCTGGATAAAAGGGTTTTGAATTTTGGTCTCTCTGCCTTCTCTGTGCTGTTGGTTTTGGTCTTCTGTGTCTTTTACATGAGTACGTGTATTTTCAACTAGACCGGAAATCAGTTGAATCTTTGATTAAATTTAAGTGTGAAAACATTGATTCAAAAGGTACAATACATGCCACCACCATCAGTTCTCCTTCCTTTAATCAAAGCTTGCATAACACAGCATAGGCAAGACAATGGCTGCAATGTGTCTGGCATTGGAAACCCCCTTCAGATGAGAACAGTAGGTCTGTTCAGCTATATATAAAGGCAGTCAGGGATGGAAGTTTAGCTTCTAGTCTCAAGCTTTTAAACCCCAGGGTATTCACAATATTTGTAAGTGGTTGGCGTAAAAATTTAGGGCTCCAGTTTCAGAAATCACCTACAAATACAAATGAATAACCATTTCCCATCAAATGTAACATTCAAGAGAGTCAAGACTGCATACTTAAAGAGTGTGCTGGGAAAACAATTCTCAGTGATTTATTAGTATATGAGTTTCTATTGATCCAGTAAAATAGATATGGATGAATTTGCTTCTGACCGCCCCTTTTGTTTATTACACCCCTAAAACTTCCAGATGACCATCTCAGTTTGAGCATGCTTATTACATAATGCAAACATCTGGAGACCTTTGGCTTGCCCATAAAAATAAAAAAAGAAACTTTCCTTTTTTAATATGCTTTCAGTTTTGCTGATCTCCTCATCCACATCATCTTCAAGGTATCAGAACTGTTGTAGCTGCTATTTTTGACTGCTTCACAAAAGTCCTGTTCTTCCCACTGACCCTGTGTGATTTCAGCACTTGCACAGATACCAAACATCATTTTCTGATTTAAAAACATCGGAACTGTGTGGAGACTCACAGTTGAGTTCACGGCTTTGATCACCAACGATTACTGAGCAGTTTGATTATTAGTCGATGGGGAGCTGGAGCCTGCGGTACCCCCATGGTGAGATTTGGGGTAAAGTTATCAGTGGAATTCAATCCAGCCCAGTTTTATTTGTAATACATCAGTTCGAACAGTCAAACAGTCATCTTAAAAATCTTAAAATGCCACCAAACATCAGAAAGTACCAAACACGGCAATGTGATATGAGATCAAAATGTCCACACGAGTTTCAAGGGTTCACCGAAAGATCAGGGAGTCACGCCATTGTCAAAAGACCGACAACATAGCTATAAATAAAATATCAGTACCTGTCATGGTGTATTTTTAAGTTAACCACTGAAGGATATGAGATTTACAGCACAGGGGATTTGAGCTGTTGTGTCATTAACTGGCTGTGGCACAGAAGCTGAGCAGGCTACATCTAAACCTGAATAAATCGAATAAACCACAAGTTATAATTTTTAAATGTTAGATTACAAAAATGACCTTCTCAATCAATGTGAAGAGATGGCTGTTACTGGATGTGATACCACCAATGCATTATACATCAAGTATTATAGCACTTACTGACCACTCAAAGCACTCTACCATACAAACCACATTTATAGCACTCTAACCACAAAGACATGCAAGTTAGATTTAACATTTAAGGTAACACGGGTGTCTTTGGAGAAACTCAGTACAGCACAGAGAGAACTGTATCCTTGAGTTTCCTTAGGTTTCTGTGGATGCTTGGAGATTTGGGGAAAATTAATGATCCAAAAAGGTTAAGATTAGGTTTTATGACACATGAGCTGTGGTCATGATCTACTGTGCAAACACTAAAGCTGTGATACAATCCACTGAGCTAACTTTTTGGCCGTGATGGAGAATCTGGATTCATTTTTCCAAAGAAGAGAGCTGTCACAAAAACAACTTTATGACAATTATCCAGTTCTGTCTGACACCCACAACATCCACTGGCAGTCAGTTTGAAGGGAGGCTCATTAAGAGTTAGAACTCTGCAATTTTTCTGAATTTATTTTAAAGAACCAATTATATTTTGATTAACTGTTTTTATTACAGTACAGTCAACATAAATATGAGAAGGAATGAGTTTTTATGTGCCAGACTCAGGATTTACAATAACTTGCACTCAGATTATTTTTGTGAGAAACTGTTTCAGTTTTCAGGTTTGAGCGAAAAATTTCCTCAGGACATTTTCATTCAATTTTTGCTTTTCACTGTCAAACCCATCAACTAACGGAAATCGTTTATGTGAAAGGTTAACATTTCACTACATAAATGTTGGATTCAGCATTTAAAAAAGAATAATATTTTATTATTATTTTTATTTTTACAAAATAATAATGTCCTAAATTACATATAATGGGACTAGATGTGAAATTGGTAAATGATTATAATGTGCTAATAGTTTGTTAATGTAGAGGGGGTTGCAAGAAATGTAAGGTAGTTTGTTGACCCTCAGAGACCACCAAACAGCCTGTTGGTCCATTTGTGTGTTAAAGATGATTTTGTAATATTTGAGCATTCACAGGGCATTCAGTGATTTATGTAATAATTACATTTTTATGAAACCTGGAGTTTTTAAATGGAAAGGAATCACCTTCTAACACTTACAAGATCACCTAACCCATTTATGGTTATGGGTAGGGTTAGGTTTACAGTATATTGCTATGGATTTTTGTATATTTGGTACACTAGGTCCAAAAATCATGTCTGAGAGAACTTTCCAAGTTAAAATCTGTAGTTTTTGAAAATGTGTTTTAGCATTTTGCTAAAACCCAGCCACACTTGTGATCTGGTAAATTCAATTAAAAGCAGTGCTTTGTTCCACCTGCTTAAATCATGATACATACAAATGATCTAATATGATATATATGTTTTTTTATATATACACAAACTTGTCTGCAGACCATTAGAGTATCGTGTCCACATACTACAAAATGCTTAGGAACGCGTCATTGAAACACTTCCAGTGATGTATGTACGGTCTTTCAAAGCTGCATTTTATCAATTGCTTGTATAATTTCCCTTGGAAGTGTTATCCACATAGAATCCACTGACTTCTGCTGTCAATAGTCCATCCTGACTGTGAAGGGTCTGGTAAATGTTATCTGACAGTTGTTAACTGACTACAAATGTATCATCCTTCATTTGTAAGTCATATCCAAGTTTTACAAATGCCTATTTGTGAGTATGCAAGCATCTACTTAGGTTCAACTAAGGGTAAGCACAAGGCTGTGGAAATTCTTATTCCCTCCAGTTTGTTGAGGCTGTGTGGATCTGTCCAAGCAGATGTTACATTGCCTTCACTAATGGGCACCAGTCTTGTTCTCCAGGTGGACTCACTTCAACCTGTAGAATAATATAAGAATAATGACTCCTCTGTGTTGTAGGCAGATGTCCATGTACATGTCTGTCCACTCAGGACGAAGTGTCACAAATCTTTTGATCTGGTGAGTGTTGTCATATGCAATCCCAACAGATTTAAAAAAGACAAATAACTTCTAGAAAAGCTGTCCAAGTGCACCATAGTGCTACCAAATAATGAGGTGATGCCACGCTCAGTAACACCCTACACTGTAAATTGTATAAACTGGCATTTGCAACTACCGCATAATCAGGTGTGAATGAACTCCCAAGTGTGAAAAATTAAGTACTCAAGGTTATATTCTTTCAAATGGACAGGAGGGTGCAAGACCTTTGGTTCTTGAACTGTTGTTTTCACACATGCAATGTTTAGACCGTTTTAAATCAAACTCATTTTCTCGCTCAGTGCCGTTCACTTGTGCAAGTGTGAACACAATAATCGTACTCTGGTGCAGAGCAAAACAACTGTACCAAGGTGGTTGGAGGAGATTTGGAAGAGGTGGTCTCGGTCTGGTTTCTAATGAGCCGCAGTGCCGTTTGTTTATGGTGTGAATGTCAGCCAATCTAAATCCAGGCGAGTGTGATGTCATGGTGGCCATGTCCATCTTTTACATACAGTCTTTTCAAAAAAACAACTCTCTGTCAAATAAGTGGTTGTTTAAATATAAGAATGACAAAAAAATATAATAGTAACTTTTTTCAGTTATAATTACTACTTTCAACTAACCAGTTCAGTTTATTTAATGCAACGTGACAATCAGAATCTGCTGCAAGTTTCACTGTGTTGGTAAGTTTTTTGCTTTTTTGACCCCATTCCAGTAAGTTGTTGTTTTTGTTAGTAATATCAACAATGCACACCAGAGTCCTTCATTGTGATGAACACCAGTCCCAAATATCGAATGTTAGGCTAAATTGCAGTCTCCCTGCGAAACACAAGCCATTAGAAGATGTTCCCCACAGTCAGGGAGTCACACAAAGCTACACATTCCCCGGAGGACATAATTATTTTTTGTTTCATCAGTTAGTACATCACTGCTTTGTCTGTAATTTCTGTGGGAAGAACGGGAAAATGAAACTTGCTCTTTGGGTGCATTGACTCCCTCGATGAAACACAGAAATAATAAACAAGAAAAGTGAACATTGGACGTCATTAAACAGTGGGTTGCAGTGAAAATGGGGGGGCAGGTGGATGTCTGGGGTTGTTTAAATGTGTTCTGGTAATTATTTCAACCTCAGGGGTTGGTTGTATTTACATTCATTACAGAAATCCTGAGGGGAGAAGAGTCCACCTGGATGAACATGTTTATGGAACAAGGGCAATATTTCCAGATGGAAACACTGGTCCCAGTACTGTAAACTCTCAAGCGGTTATATTTCATACATCATATCAGAACCACTGGCTATTCCAGACGGTATGAATACACCGGTGGATAAAGCAGTATATTTATCGTGTCCTTCTCTCATCTGTAAAGTTCATTAGTATTTACTTCCAGGTATTTGTTCATGAAGGTGTAAAAATCCTGAAATGTACAGCCTACATCATGTCCTGTAGCACGCATGCTGTATTTTTATATCCTGCTCTAATTTAACTCAGACCACATGCTTAGTTTTTTTAGCAACTTGAAGGTGCTGAAAACCGGCGTGGACTCTACACTTAGTATCTAAAATGAAGTGGATCACTTTGTGGCTTTTCAGCACTTGGTTTCTTTGTTTTTGGTGTAAAACAAAAAAATATACTGAATAATGTTAGATCAAAGAAATTAATAGACTGGATATTTTCTCATTATGAGAATTTCTATCTCTTAGTTTATATTCTGAATGTTTTCATCACTCAGAATCAGTTTTTATACTTCAGCAGTTGCTATAATATGTACACCTATGTAGTGTCCAGTTTATTAAGTGAAGTTCAGTCTCAGGTAATCTAATACATCTGCTCCATCTACCTGGTTCTAATAACTCTGTATTAAAGGTGTTACAATAAACTAAATGTTGCAAACCATGCATTTATGTGGCTGTAGCTCAGGAGGTGGAGCAGGTCATCATCTAATTGGACGGTTTGCCTTGGCTGCTACAGTCTGCATACCAAAGTATTCTTGGGGATGATACTACAAATACTTTTAGTTCTTTAAGTAAAAATGCTACAAGAACTAAAAGGTACTCTTACATACGCTCACCAAAGTTTGAATGTTAACAAGGCACTTGCTTTGATGTGCTTGCATGAATGTTTGTGAATGGATGACTAAGGCTTGCTGTATTAGAGTAGAAAGCTGCTGTATAAGAACCAGTCCATCCATGAGGATATTGAATAATTGGAATTCTTGCAAAGGTGAAGCTGAATGAGAAGGAGGAGTGACAGTGATAAAGTCTGATTCCTTTACTAAAACAATATTGAATTAATTTGATTTTATCTGAAAACATTAACATTTCACATTTCAGACATTTTTTTACGCAGCTGCTCAACAAGTGTTTACCAAAGTTTCTTACTCAGTTCTCAAAGTTTTTTGTGAACTGAGGTCTCAAAGACTGCACCTTCAGTAATCATAAATTACATAAAATGGCATTCATGTGTCAATTTATTTAAAAAAAATTAAACAATCAAAATATATTAAAGATTATCTGGAGGTGGTGATGGTGATTGTGGGGTAATAAAAGCTTTTAAAGACACGACCTCATTGTTTCTAAAATCAGACTCCAGCCTGAAATGTTTTACAACTTTATTATGCAGACATAATGGGAAACTGCTGTGTATGGAGATCAGACTGGAGGAAGTGTCGCAGCATAATGTCATGGCGGTATCATAAAGCTGAGCTGAGAATTGTCACTTATGCCCATGTATCCCATCAGCTCAGATCTAATTAGTGTTTCCACTGATTTGCATGTGTGTCAAATCAGATACACTTTTATGTTTTTTGAGTACAACAAGGCATCTGTCAGCACAGACAATGGCTGATTGGCTGATTCTGTGATTAGACATCAGTTTTGCCCATTAAACAGTCTCCAGCGTGTTCTCACTGTCGACACAAAACCTTGACCGTGGTTTGACAAAAGCCAAGTTGCAGTTTTGTCTCACTTTGCAGCAGCAGCAGGAAAAAATTGTTCCCTGTATGAAAGATTAGTTATCTGTATCATTGCTGATGCCAGTGGTAATAAAATGTTGCTTTGTGGCGGAGCATAAAGGCAACCCTGCTGCTAACTCCGATGGTTTCACCCCACACGCCGCCCCCTCCCTCTTCGGAGGAGGGGATCCGAAGAGAGAAAAAGTAATCTGATCATGTCCAATAGGGGCAAATGCTGCATCAGTCAACTGTGCCATAATCTAAAGCTTCTGCCTCGGAGCGAACATAAATTTCCCATTCTTTCTGTGTTCACCAGATGACATCTATGCGGTTTTTAGTCATCTTCTTGATGCAGACACAAGATACTCACCTGACTGCAGAAGAACACATGGTTTAGCTCTCTGACTGCAGGCCTTTAAAATGTGGGCATGAGGAGATCCAAGATGATCCTACAGTTATTGATAATAATTTAGAGCGTGTGTAGTCTGTTTAAAATTGTTGCCAGTTTTGCTGCAATGCCCCAGTGCACATCTGGCTGAGTGTAGAAGAACTGCACACTATTTACAGATCAATTTTTAATAAACCAGTAAATTCAGTCAAATTAGATAAAAAAAATTACAACAGCGGGGTGTTAAAGGCTTTAAATAGATTTCAGGTGTGTTGATTTAGGTTTCTGTAGCTCTTCTGGTTTAGACGTTTTACAGTACATGCACTTTTGAAGGATCTGATCATTTTTTGGTCATTTTATTTGCATTTTCCCATAAGATCTGACTACTTTGTAGTATATATCAACTACCATGTGAACTTTAACATCACCAGAGAGAACAATAAGATGAAAATAACAGTAAAGTTTTCATATTGCCATTATTTCTGTTTACTTTCTGATGACTCTTCAGGCGTTTTTGTTTTATAGCACATTTTACCTCAGTACTGCGTGAGAACTAAAGCATAATTATTTGTGTGTTTGACAATGATGGTTCATGCTGTTACGAAGTGTATTGTGGCAACATAATGCAGGTATTTATTTCCTGTCTCAAAGGGATATACCTGTGGGAGCAACATTTATTTTGATACATGTGGGCGTGAGATGTCACACATCGCTGGGCGACGACCTATAGGATCATGACGTGATGATATAAACGGCACCACGAGGGTGCACTGACTTTTAATAATCTGCTGATACACTTTATCAAATCGGGTTCAGAATAGACCACTGCAGCAGCACTTTTCTTCCTAGTCCTCCGACCCGCCAGGACATAAAGTTCCCTCAGCACTTCTGCTGATGTGGTGTAAAAGCTCGTCCGTATCCATAAGCTCTGTTTTTTCCTTTTGCATTATTTGCTCTTACCTTCCTCTATCCTAGTGTTCTGCACCTGTATCAAATTTTCTTTCCCTTCTATATAAACTCTTCCCTCCCCTACACCTTAATCCAGGTAATCTAGTTGTCTCTCAAGCATTCCAGTAGCGTTTCCTTCATTTCAGGCTTCCCGTGTGTTTGGCCTTGCTTAGTGGGTTGTTTTGTCTTCTGCCTGTTCCTTCTGGTTTTGTTAGCCTGAATGGACCAATCACCTGTGTACCAAACCTTTCTACTCTTCAGTGAAGAACAAGTTTGTAAATTGTTAGCTGGTCTCCTGAGTTGTGTTTTTGGCTCCTCTTTCTGTGCCTAACTGGTAGTTGCATTCAGTTTGTGATGAGAATACATTTGAGCTGTGAGGCCATTCCCCATGAGACATTTCACAAACTACTCAATAAAAACAAACAAACACAAAACCCCCACAAAAACCCTCAACAGATTAAGACCAAAAGGAAGAGCGTTACTTCAAATGGAGTAATTGGACAGAAAAGAGAGCATACGGTGAGACTCAGAGCCTATAGGAAGCTGTCTGTGTGATTAATGAGTTGAGGGGAGAGATTTCTTTCACTGTCCTGTTCAAACTCTCAATGGGCCTTAAATGAGTCAAGTCTAGAGAAAAGGTGTACCTTTACCAGGAATTGATACCATCCGAAGATTTTTTTTTCTCTAGCTTATCCTTCATCATAAAAGCAGCATTGTGTATTCCTACTTTCCGACTTCTTCGTTTTTATTGAAGATATTGAGAATACAGTAAAAATCTGGATTGTGGCTATTTTTCTGAGATACTGGATTTTACTCCAGAGCCCTGGGTTTACGGGAAAAACTACTTGCCCGTGACATTTGCTGCTTCAAGGGATTTGCAGCTAATGGGGATGCAACTCGCGGGATGTAAAGCTGTCAAATCAGCTTTTTCCCAGCAATTAACAAACTACTGCAGCATCTCTTCCTGCTGTTGATTTGTTTGTGGTCTTTAGGGAATAAAGTCAATTTGAGAAGAAAAACTCTGTAATGGCTCGTGGTTCTCTGTCAGGCATTCAAAGGATATAATTAATTTTGCTTGATTTATAAACAAATAATGGAAAATTAAACACGCATATGTTGAATATAAAAAGTGGAGACTGCAGCTGACTGACTGCAAACAAGAAGATGTTTTAAAGAGATAAGCTCCGTCATCTGAGAGCTGCATAGTCTCTTTCTCTATTAGTAAGTACTTTCTGGAAAAAAAACAAAAGCAATGTGTTTGGCTAAAAATCCCCAAAGTCTACTTTCTTCCTCCTGTACCATTTATCTTGTTGAAAAGTTACAATATGTTTTTTGTAATTTCACTCCTTTGGCTGCCCTTGAGTTCTCTGCGCTGTTCTGAAGGTGAGTGGATTTGAGAGGTATAACAATGCAGAACTGCGGCAAAGTACAACAGCCTAGAGCACTTACAACAGACCGCCTCCAGGTTCTGACTGGACTGTTGTCACGAGTGTCTCACCAAGAGAAATACGCTAGAAAAGCTCCTCTTGGAGGTATTTAAGAGGACATGCAAAGAGGCTGTCATGTTCTGCCAAGTGATTACAACGAATATGTTGCATAAAAGCACTAAAGTGAAGAAGGACACAAATGGATAAACATGCCAGATTATGGATGTGGCAAAAGGTGAGGCTATCAGTTATAATCTTCACTGTTTTCCATCAAAGTACAAACTTTGTACAAACAGAACTTTCTTTGTTGCCTTAATTCTGTAGAGTCATTCTCAGCGGTATCAACACCAAAACAGCTTTACATTTAAAAAGAAAAAGAGGTGTGTGGGCAGCAGGAAACCTGCAGGGTGGAAAATTATGCATTGTCGGACAGGATGCACTGCAATCAGCCGTTCAGAACCCCAGAAGCCAAGCGGGTAAGTTTCCTTATGAAAATGAAATTCAGGATCCGCAACCCAGTGAGCCACCACAAATCTGCCGTACCTTCCCTCCAAATAATTTACCTTTTCAGGATTTTCCTGAAGAACTATTGTTGCTAGACTGCGAATCTAATTGGATTCTTGATGGCAAATTCTCCTGAGTGGGATAAGTGGGGAAATGGTTTTCATGTAAAATGAATGCACGCAAACGTGTACAGACACAAAAACACACACAAGCACAAAAAGAAGTGGATTAAAGCTGTGGAACCGACTGGTTGACTCGTCAGAGACGACAATAGTAGTCAAAAAACAAGCCCTGATTCATGATGTGAATGATCAAGCCCACATGTATCCTACATTTTGCATGCAGATTGGACTCATACGTGCATGAGATCAGCGCTATATTGTACAGGCTAATAATTAGATTTTCATCTTCTCATCTTTTTTAATGGGTTTGCTCTTATTTTGGATTATTCCTGTGAAAGAAAGTGACCATGGACAAAAATGTAACTGTACGTGCTACTGAAGGAGCATGTCATCACATTAAATCTCTCTAAAGCCCCTGTGATAAATGAGGTTTCTGAAGGGTTTGTCTCAAATCTCAGTGGGGTGTGCATGGGAAAATTGAATTTGTCAAGCTAGATCTAAATCAATATACCCACTCTGCTTTCAGCACTATTATCATGCACACATTTTTACCTCTCTCCAGTCAAATTACTTGCTGGAACCTGTGGCATGCATCAAACCACATTTACCCATTAAAGGGACCTCTGTGTGGTGCTGTATTATTTTAAAGTTCAAAAGAGCGAACACACTTTAATGGCATAAAATAATGACCAAAAAACAACAAAGAAAATAGCAAAAACAAACAGAACAGATAGTCGCATGGTAACTGGGAGCTGACAAATACATACACACATCCATTCTGTATAAACTTTAAAGAAGGGGTTTAAAAAACAGAATAAAATACTTGAAATATTTTTTAAATGACAAATTCGTTGTACTTTTTCCGTTATCAGGAGGAAACCTTGCATGGCAGGGTAAGAGGAAATCCCTCAGTCGCTGCGCTCCCTATTTCATTTGTCACTGTAAAGGAATGTGTGTCCTCCCTGTCTCCTCATCTTTATTCACTGCGGGGCCCCTCGTTGCTGCACTCTGAAGGATTGTCTCTCTTCTGTCTTCCCCACATGCCCTCTGTAATTCCTCTAATAGGCCACTTAAGGTATGTGAGCCTGAGCTGGAGGACATTTACCTTTTCACACGCACAGTGAAAAAACTAGCCTAAAGGATCGACTCAGTTAATTGATGTAAATGAGTTTCGGTTTTCAGATATATATTTTGCCTTGTGCTTTGGGTAATGAGTAGTCAAATTTAACAGCTAAAAACCACTAAAAGAAAGTAGGTAACACTTATTTAGCATTGCTATACAGCTCTTCTCCCCAGTAACTTCCCAGAGTTACAATAAAGAATTAGTGTCAGACATGATTTACACATGTTATTGCTTATCAATAACAGCTGACTGGCTGGCTGGCTGGCTGGCTGGCTGGCTGGATGGATGGATGGATGGATGGATGGATGGATGGATGGATGGATGGATTCTTTTTTGCAGTGTGGTTTCCTTGTAAAATAGCTGCAGCGTTGAAGTTGTAGTCTCACAAATAAGGACGGAAGATATGCCTGAAAAATGGAGAAGAAATGTACTGTTACAGATTTTCAAGAACAAGGGTGACAAGCTGTAGTGACTACAGGGGATAAAGCTGATGAGCCATGTCATGAAGGTATGGGAAAGAGTTGTTGAAACAAGTCTGAAAAAAGAGGTGATGCTCAGTGAGCAGCAGAATGGCTTCATGCTGAAGCAACATCACACACACGACATTTGCTTTGAGAGTGTTGATGGAGAAGTACAGAGAAAGCAGGAGTTGCACTGTGTCTTTGTGGATCTAGAGGAAGCATAAAATAGGGTGCCAAGAGAGGAATTGTGGTACTGCATGAGGGAGTCAGGAAGGTGGCCAGGAAATATGTAAGGGTGGTACGGGACATGTACGAGAAGAGTGAGGTCATGGTGTGTGGAAACGCCACTTGTGAATGATCTACACAAGTTGTGCAGTATCCCAGCTATTCCTAGGACTGTGTTCTTCTGGACAGAGATCTTGGATGTTGTTCCTGGAATCTGCTGGAGCCACTCGCCTAGCTTGGGTGTCACTGCACCAAGTGCTCCGATTACGACTGGGACCACTGTTATCTTCACCCTCCACATCTTCTCGAGCTGTAGTCTGAGCCCTTGGTACTTGTCAAGCCACTGCTGTTCCTTCTTCCTGATGTTGCTGTCATTCGGTATTGCTACACCTATCACTACGACCATCTTCTTCTGCTTGTCCACTACTATGTCCGGTTGGTTAACCATCACCATCACCATCCTATATATCCTTATATATATATATAAGTGTGTGTGTGTGTATGTGTGTGTGTGTTTGCTAACCATCAGTTAGTCTTTAACTTTTAATACTGCACCATCTGAAATGGAGATGAACTACATGAATGCTCCTTTTGTGAATATATTTTTAGCCTGTGCTTACTGCTTCTAAATGCCACGGCTCAAACAAAGTATCATCAGCTAAATGATTCATATTGTATCTCAAAAGTTAATATTATTGTTGCCTACAAACTGACCCAGGATTAGTTCCTTTTTCATAGGTGCTTGTTTCCACCCACAGTCAGGGGGGAACAGAGACTCGAAATGACCCGCAGGTATGAATGAGCTTCTGTACTGTATGTCTGAATGCCTGTATTGATTTCCTTGCCTTCTAAGCAGTCAGTGCAGGGATAGTCTACAGCCCCTCCTGTGACCCTGAAAAGAAACTGGTGGGTGTAGAATAGGAATAACATCAAAAAGTAAGCATGCTGCTTCTTGTTTTTTTCCTCACCATATTCCTGTATTTTCCTGTTGTTGCTACACCACTACACAGTGTTTTAGATTTTTTTTTTACCTATTTCTGACAACATATTTTTATATCACAAAGAGTTATGATTGGATGTGACTCCTGCCAGTGCCAAAGACGCAATATTTCACTGATGTCTTCTTTCATATCTCCGTCCTGGGCTTTCCTACATTTTGAGCTCCAGATTGGATTTGACAAGGACAGACTCAGAGGAGCAGAGATAACTGTGCGCAGTGTGCCTCTGTTCTGCAGTCTGCCTTCATATTTGTAAGCCAATTAACTAGATTAGAAAGCATGATCAATACAGCCACCTTATGCAACCCCGTTACTGTCAACTCATTAGAAAATTAACTACTGCCTGTCACAACAATGCCGATTCAACGCCCACTTTTTCGACTTGATTCTCACAGGATATGTTTTTTCTTTCTCATTAGCCTCACTCTCATTCCAACATTCACACGTTTCATTTATTATCAAACATAGCTTAGCCTATGACATCTGAAGTGACAGCTTGTTTGTGGCTCCTTCCTCTTCAGTTGGATAAGGTCTTTTTAAAGCCTCAGTCGATATTTTCACGGGTATTTAAATGGATCAGTAGCTCTCCAGGTCGACATTGATTTTGACCAACTGAACCTAGAGGAAACCGAGTAATTTGAACCTGGTGGGGTCTGTAGAAGTTTACTCAGCCGTGATCTGAAGAAAGTTTTGACCTGCTCTTGCCAGATGATTTTAGCACATGTGGCCACCGCCAACCCCAACTCCACCCCATCTTTTCTTAAACGACAACCGTTTTAAATCTCCATCTTACCATCAGGTCTTTTTTTTCTGGGTCGTTATTCAATCGGATCAAGTGAAAGGATGACAGCGGGGTGAGATCATGTCCGACTATCTTTAGGGTTTTTTTTTCTTACTTTATGTTATAGGTACACTGGATATAACATATTTTTTTTGTTTTGCATTATTTCCAGCGGTGGAATTTAAAAAAAAAGTAAAGTTATAAGTAAAGTCATTATTTAGTATTGTTGCTTACTTCCTCTTTGTCGAGGTTTATTTCATTTATTTAATTAAAAATCTATAAATCTCTATATTTTGATAATCAGTTAATCGTGGAGATATTTTTCAGCTTAGTATTGTTTTGCTATTGGCGCCTCCTGTGTGATGATTTCTTCTTTGTCGTGTTTTGAGTCACCGTGCGCTGAATATGGCGGTTTTGAATCTGTGAAATTGCAATCGGCATCATCGCCAAGCCATAATTTCTAACATTAAGGAGATAATTAGCATGTCATTAATATTTGATTAATTGAGAAAGTATGGCTTTTTCCACCGGTTTTTTTCTTCTTCTGACAGTTACATTTTTGTGCCTCTGACTCTCCACTGAAGCTGTTAGGAATAGTTTAGTTTAAGGAGGTATAGCTTAATTTTGGTTCTGCTTTTGCGCCCGCTGTGCTGAAAGTGAGTTTCTAGAGAGTAGCCACAGTGCGCATGGCAAAAGATAGCGTCTGCACCGGAGTGAAAATGTAAATCCTGAGATCTGAAGACTACCCCATCTAAGGACGCATACGGGGATGCTGCTTATCTTCAGCCAAACGCACACCCCCTGGATTCGATGAGAGATTTCACAACACCCGCTGCTGATGGGATGCACTGTGCTACCACCAGTGCCCACGTTTAGACGACAGCTCCGCACTCCTGCAGAACAAGCCTGTGTGGAAACAGAAGACTTTTCTTGTAAGGAGGGACGTGGTGATTTTTTTAGACGCACTCATTTGTAACTTAGAGAATCTCGAGCGTCATTGTGATCTTTTGTGTGGGGGATCGTTTTGGTGCAACGGAGGAGGGGTACCCGGTGGATACTACTGCTTGCTTTTGCTCAAAAGAAGCGCGCCCGGTTGGATTTAAGCTGCAGTCCACTTTACGCCAACTGCATTGCCACAAGGAGAGGGGGGAAAATGTATGTATCATGAAACTAGGCGCCTGCGGCTTTTCGCATTAACTCTTTGATGGATGTGCGGACTTAAATCCACAAGTGGGGTCGTTCTTTGTGCTTTTAAGCTATACATAATATCACTTCACAACTACAATGAGACAACGTGTCGGGAGAGGAATTGTTACCCGGAGAAGTGGAGCCACAGAGCAGGACAGTGACTTCCAGAGGATACCTACAGACGAGTGAATGCCGTCTCTGATGTGGAGCTTGTCGCTGTCCGACGCGCGAGTGGTGCTGAAATTTGGATGATGCCTGGCCAGCGACTGCAAGACTGCCGCTCCCTGCACCTCAACGAGGACAACGGCCGCTTCGTTTTGCTCGCCATCCTCATTTTAGTGTACCTGCTGTGCGGCGCTGCGGTCTTCTCGGCTATAGAGAGGCCCTCCGAGCTGCGGGCTCACGGGCGCTGGAACGGGACGCTCCTCAACTTCAGTGAGACCTTCAACATAAGCCTGCAGGAGCTGAACTCCTTCCTGCGGGAGTACGAGGCTGCCATCGCCGCCGGAATCCGGGCTGACGCTCTGAGGCCAAGATGGGATTTTACAGGGGCTTTTTATTTTGTTGGAACTGTGGTGTCGACTATAGGTGGGTGATCTCTGCAGCATTCACTAAATTCCCTGACCTCTTGGTCCATTCGGTTGCATCATGTTGTTCTCTCGACAGCATACATGTTGGAAAATATGCATTAGGGCTATTCTACATAAAACCACACACATGCCAAGCCCACATAAAGCTTTGTGTTAATAAAAGAAGAAGAAATTCCAGGGATGCTTGTCAGCCCATGTCGTGAAGACAGGAAACACTTGAATGGGTCTTTGTTACTGGATTGGATTAGAGGTGTTTTATTTTAAATAGAATTCATGCTAAATACTGATATCCTTACTTTTTGTGTGGATGTCACATAAACTGGAGCTGCTTCCATGAGGGGGGCTTTCTTTCCACTGGCTTACATGCAGAATAAATGATCCAAATTATTGTGTTTTTCTTTCCAATCATGTGTTACATTTTGGCTGTGAGGGACTTTGGCACCGGGGACGGCATCTGACTTGTCTGCCATTTGGAACAGGGATGAGTTCCCTGGCTATAGGACAGCACCCACGGGTGCAACTCTTTTTTTTTTTTGGCCACGTTTCTGTTCAAACCAAAAGGAATGTCAATGAGAAGCCCCTTCTGCTCTCACCCCGCCCCCTCCCCATTTAACATTTACTTGTGCAATAGGTCAGAAAAGAGCAAGTGTCCCTCCCAGGGCACCCCGAGGGCCAATACTGTGGTGCACTGCATGCCTGATGGGCTCCAACACCCCCCTCCAATCATGCACACCCGCCCCTCACACCACCACCAGCATCACACCACACCCCGGACAGATAAAGCCGAGCCACAGCTTACAGTGAGTAAATGAGTGAGTGAATGCGAACAAGCAAATGAACACACTCCAGCAGCTGTCTCTGACCTTGGCCTAAACACACAAACACAATCTGTGTATACAGTGTGACACCTTCGGCAACTATTTTTAATTGAATACTGTGGCATAGGGAGTGATAAAAGAAAGCTGATCCACGTGAGCAGGGAACCTGTCACAACTTTATTTACTGTAGACCTGTCAGGAGAGCTTTATTAGTCCTTCTACCTCCTGCTCGCAGACACACAAAGGCACAGACACAGAGCACTCGGGGAGCCCGTGCACTCAGCTCACCGTGTCATGGGAGGGAACCACAGCAGCTGTGTTTGTGTACATGTCTGTGGCAGGTTGAAATCCTTTGTACTCCGGTTGTCAAACTGCATCGCTTTCTTTACCCAACAGGCTGATGATAAAAACTGACTCAGCAGCTTGGGGGGGAAAAGGGAAGGAGAAAAGAATGATGTTATGATGCTTTCTACAATATTTCCTCCTTTTCATGTGTTTGCATGGATTTCTGTCTAGCATTTCATCCTCCTTTGATCTCAACCCGCTCCCCCCCACCCCAACCCTCTGGCTTGTGTGCTACTTTTTTCTGCATGCTTGTGAGATGGTGATATAAAAGGGATTGTGGGGCCTCCCCACACAACTCTTTATCAGAGCGGCATCCCCCTGTGCACTCTAGACTTTCCTCCCAAACACTTCCCGCCTCTGACTCTGCTGTGGCAGAGGCTTCAAATCAGCAGTGACTCTTTGCTCCCCTTGATGTGCCTCCATAGCATCACTTTGAAGAATGAAATAAAGCCGTGGCCACATGATGCATACTTTACCCCGGGATTTGGCTGGGTTCACTGGCCATCGGTGCTGCACACATTGTGTTGTTTTAGAATTTCCAAAAAAGCTGCAGTAAGTATCAAATCCACTGCAGCTTTTTCCAAAGCGTATGTTGAACAAATGCAACAAAACTAGCACTTTGGCCCAGATTGAAATCTCTGGTGTTCCCTCAGATTGGTTAAACTCTGACTTTTTTTTGTATTTTCTGTAGCTGCACATTTCTGGTTTTGAGTGAAATTGTTCAAAAAAGAAGAAACAAAAGTTTGTCCAACATTTATGCATGAGAGTAGCTGTGAGGAGCACATCTGCCTTTTGCCTGTATGAGGATATAGGCGGGGAGAGCAGAATAAACGGGGCAGGCATCAGCTAAGACACCGATTAAATCTGAGATAGCATGAGCTGAGGTGGAGGTGGCTGCAAAGTGATTTGCACTGAACAGGCCAGTTAAATGGTCTTAAATAGTATGACCCATATGAGATTTGACAGTTGGATGCATAGAAAGGTATCGGCTGAGCTGTCACTTAACGTAGGTTGGAACTGAAAACAGCTGCCGGGATAACAGCTGAGCATGGCTGCTCGATATGCTTGATTTGGTGAGCAACGTTAGCACTACCTGTCATATACACAGCAGTATAATGACCACTTCACACAGTGCTGCCATTCAGTGTCACTTCCGATTAGTCCCAGTAATCACTCAAGGGGAGGCTACAATAAGAAAAAAACAAGCTTGAGGCACAAAAAGCATTTTCCTGTTGAGAAGCCCTGTCAGAGAAACATCTGTAAAATTTCTGACAGGTGAACTCCAACTACAAACATTAACTTTTCTATCATGAATTCTTGAACAGCTGTTTATCTATGTTTCCTGTGAGCGGAGTTTCTATGTGATGAGTGGGAATGGATGGGACATGTACAGCCAGGGCCAAGTGCATTAATGTGGAAGCAAAGTTATAAGCTACTGCATATTTAACTCAAAGCCACCTACACACTCAAAAACATCCCACACAAGTATCTAATGTGTGTCTAGCATGAAAATATAGACTGTTAGACTCTTTTCAGCCTTCTTGTATTGGTTGTATTGTATTGCCCCATATTTCTGGTTACTGTGTTTGAACTCACATTAAGGAGGGCACAAGAGTTGCATCAATAAAATGGATATTTATAGCCTTCAGGGCTGATTGATAGATGCTAGCTGCCAATTAGGACAGCTCTCTGTAGTCTTTTGAGAGCCTGTATGTCTCATTTTGAGTACCTATAATGGCATTTAGGAGAAACCCTTAGTCACTTTTACAGTGCTGGCAATGAAAATACTTGCCTGAGAATTAAGCAGCGAGGGAAGAGAATCAATTAGATTGAGAACTTTTAGCTTGTTGGGAGTTATTAAGCAGGTTAAGGCTGTTAGTTGTTCAGCAGTTTGTAACATTCAGTTGCAAATTTGGATTGTGTTCTGCACTGTTTATTCCTGAGGATAAACTCTGTCCTGCCCCTGGCAGCCACTGCAGCATCCTGCTCTATCACAACTATATCCACAAAGGCAGACAATGCAAATAGTAGTTTAACACACAGCACACAAAAGAGCCACATGCAGTTTCTTTTGCTTTAAATAAATCCTCACTGAACCTGCAGAAAACTTTCAAAATTAAGAGGAATGTCAGAAATGGACAAGACATAATCCTGCTTGATCCTGGCTGTACAGAGTAGCTACTGAGATGAAATGTGATCATTACGAACAAACTGTCCTCATTAGCCTGACGGCTTTGAGCTTACTGTAGTGTTATGATGATATTATAACATAATAAGTGCCATAAAAACCCCGTTTTGTATTTATGTGTCAGATCACATTGAGAACACCTCTCAAAAGTGTAACTTAAAGTTGCAATAAACAACATTTCGACATTAGCAATCCCTTTTATGTGTTATACGTTACACAGAGAGGGATACTGCATAAATCTCTGGTTTCCAGTCAACTCTTCATGTGTTTTAGCTGCGTTTAGCTCTTAGATCTTTTAGTCTTTTAGTCTCACTGAGAGGCTCATTTAATTGTTTCCTGTGAGCTGTTAATTAGCAAAGAACCCCCTTGTGGAGTACACTAAATGTCCAGGTCTAAACAGTGGACAGACAAAGATAGAGATTAGTTGGTGAACATATTAAAGCACACAACAGCTTAAGGACCAGGTGGTGCCCTGAGTGGTTGAAAGAGCTAAAAAGGAAAGTCACTACTGGACTGGTCTGATTGAGATATTAAAACATAAGAGTAAACGATGCTTGTTGGATTACTAGTATGATGTTTACAGCATGTTCTACTCTCTTATTGACCACCATTTTTTTATAGAGTGCTTTATTCTAGGGGATTCTAACACTTTATCTTACATGCTTGGTCAATTTAGATTTGCCAGTTAAACTAGCTTGCATGTCTTGCACAGTATCCAGAGGAAATCCACGCAGGCACAGAAAGGCCCAAACCAGGTGACAGTGCTCAAAACCTGGCTGAAGGTGTCTTTGTTTGCCCAAATGAGTTTAAAATATACCCTGCTATGCTAATACAGCGCACCTGCCAGGACAGTCGTCTAATATTTCATGAAACGAGATACATGGACAAAATATGTCAGTCCCTCAACTGAACTGGGGGCTACAAAGTTGGTTCAGCAGAGTTTCTGAATTTTTGTTTATAGTCAGATTATGACTCTATTTCATGAATCCCATAACAGGAAAATTAATTTTTGAAGCAGTGTGTGAATATGCATTACTCTGCCAACTTTTCTAAAAGTCAACACCAAAAGTATCTGCGAAATCACGATGTATTCAGTCCAGCAGAGCGATAACCGATTCCTGTTAATGAGCAGCAGATCTGACTTAATGCCTCCGCTGCAGAAGGACAGGTTTGTTTTTTAACAGTCATTATTTCAAACATGATCACTTTGTAATCTCATAAACCAGCAATCAAAAAGCAATCAAAGCCATTCTGGCATTATATTGCATTTGTATTATAACTAGGTGACGATTAGAAAAAAAATTGTTAACTCAAGAAAGCTACAAGCGTGTTATGTAATGATAAATGTAAGAAAAGATTTAGAAACATTATAATCTTCAGCGTTTCTGGAGTGTTAGTAGACAATTAGGCCTAATGGCTTCGAGGGTATTATTCTCCTCATCTTCTGGTGCCAATTTAAAAAGTGCTAATTTGGCAGTCTCATTGAGTCTCACTGAGTCACACTTGTGAGGTTTGTGTGACCATGCCTCTCTGACCAAGGCCCGATGTATGTGCAAACCAAATTTGTTCTGTACTGTGCTGTCTTTTAATTCGTGTGCCTCTGAGGTTATAAGACAATGTCACCTCAGTCTGGTGAAGCGTGCGTTGGCATTTAAGCAGTGTGAAATGTCACATGATGGAGTGCGTGGATTCCTGAAGGCAGGCTGTGTTTTTGCTTTGATGTCGTGTTCTCATTTAGATTAACCACTTCGTGCTGCCTCGCTGGGACAAAACCATCTGTGTTGTTGTTACTGTTGGTGCATGTTATGAATGCGCCTTTGGGAGGTAGGTGGGAAAGGTTTGCAATCTGCGAAGGCAAAATCACTGCACAGCAATTTTTCAAGTTGTTCTTGTTGTCCGTCTCTCGCTTCAGCACTGTTGCTAGAGTGTCTCAAACAATGCCGATTCCCATCTAACGTCAGTCTCAGATCTCACTGCGCTGGACATAGTCCTTCTTTTAACACCGTTGTCTCATTTCTTTCTATTTACAACCCCAATTCTGAAAAACTTAGGTTGCTGTATATTAGTCAATGTCAATTTTTTTTAAAAGGAGATGTACTTTACAAGAGAGTTTGAAAACAACAAAAACGAACCATATATCGATTTTAGTCCAATTTAAGTACAACAGCAAAATATAAAAACACAATAAAATTGACCCCCCAAAAAAGGCTAAAAAAAGACACCACAACATAAAAAAACCGGATGAGAATCAAACTGAGATCTAATTTTTTTAAAAATGTAAATAAAAACAAAATGCAATGATTTATTCACAAGATCATAGAAAACATTTTTAAAAAACTCACTGGATTAACTGTTAACATGTCAGCAACATGATCAGATGCAAAAAGGGCGTCTACGAGAGGCAGAGTTTCTCAGAAGTAAATACAGGCAGAGATAGCAAGAAGAAGCCATATGGCAACAGGAAAAGTCAAAGCTCTTTGTAGGGAGGCAAAGTGGAAAACCGTCAGACGAATTCTTTTTGGAAAACACAGTTCACTTGGCACAGCTCAAATCCACATGTCTTGCATATCTCAGGAAGTAAATGCAAAGCTGCATACTGAAGCAGCTACAAATGCTACAGTATTCGTAGGAGAAGAGTTGAACTGACCTTTTTGCAGTCCAGAATTTTCATTAACTGAAAGCATTCGAAGCGCGTTGAAATGAATTAAATATGACAAAGAGGGACTGTTGAGCAGCTAGAAGCCTATATAAGACAAGAACGGAACAATTCCTGAGACAATATTCCTCTCTAAGAAGTCCAACAACTGATCTCATCATTTTCCAAATGTTTACAGTCTGATGTTGAAAGAAGAGGGGCTGCTACACAGTAGGAAACATGGTCCTGTCCCAACTTTTTTGATATGTCTTGCTGTCATTAAATTAAACATAACCTTACAATTTCTTAAAATGGTATACTTTCTCAGTTTGAACATCTGAAAGGTTTTCTGTGTTCTGTTATGACTAGAATATGGGTTTGAGAAATGCAAATCATCATCTATTTCTTTGCATTTCTATACATTTTACATAGCATACCAATTTTTGTGGAATTGGGTTTGTATTAATTAAGTCACTTTTAAATTATATTGTAAGTTTTTGGGAGTATCACTGCCACTGTGTTACACAATAGACTGCTGAACTGCACACTCAATAAAAATTTCAAAGATCAGTTCATTTGAAGCTGTATGTTATGACTTTTTTTGTTTCTGGTTTTCCCCTTTCCTTTCTTCAGATCTCAGTGGCTGCTCAGTGACGCTGAGGAAATGTCACTGTTAAAAGTGGGAAAAGGGGAGTCCCCAGTCACATGAAAGGCACTGGGGGTCTTTTTAGATTAGTCCAAACACTCGGGGCAGAAAAATGTCTCACTAGGGATTAAGTAAACCTGTTGTGTACCACTTCTGCATAAGACTTGCATGGGATTTTGTCTAAAATATGGGAATGCAATATGTCTCATTTTTGCCCTAAAGCTTCCTTATGCAATATTTTTTGTAAAGCACTGGGAGGCGGGAGGGTGGACTTATGGTGAAAAGCAGGAAATTATTACATGAGTTTGGAAGATTAGTTTGGTCACTAAATTGAAGCTAAATGTCGTTTCTGGCTTCAAGCAGAGACGGGGTGCAGACGACTGTAACCTCTAACTCCACAGCTCCAAATTATTTTCATTTTCAAACTTACAGTTTTCAGTCCCAATCATGTATGGGACTTGACTGACAGGAGTCACTTTGACTCCTTATAGGTGCTGCTAATAACATTACCAATAGCTCTGTTCTGTTTAATCTTTGCAGGGTGACAGTGAAGCAGCATGCACAATATCATAATAAGAAGCTAAATAAAAGTTAGTTGTACTACCCTATCATTACTATCAGCAAGTGATTGCCAAAGTGATTATTTTTTCACATACAACTCCCCAAGCCCAGGGATCTTTGATATTATAATGTTTGTTCTCTGGCTTACAAGATAATAACTTGCCAACTCATACCGAGTTGCAAAGTAAAACAAAGAGTCATCCTGCTGACACGGACATGTTGTATTACTGTTCTCACTATAAAAGCTTGTAGACATGCTAATATGCTAGCTTTGCCATCAGCTACTTCACATTTAAAGTAGTACCTTAACAATTATTTAGGTTTTGCATGCACGTGATCACAAACCTTGCGACATTAATTTTTTCCATCATTTTGGACATGTGACAATGATGGTGACATGTAGGCTCAAGGGCATAAGATACCATTCCCACAGGCCATCTAGCTGGTACTGGTCAGGAGGGAAAAATGACTAATCACGACTAGTTAGTTCTAAAGTCCCACTAACACAGACCTACAGACCAGTTAGCGACTCCCTTGCAACCACCTGTTGCGAAAAAAAATTTTTTTTCCTAACTGGTTGGCTAAAACCTCTTTATGATTGCTTCAGTTTCTAGCATATCATTGCAGTAGTATTTTGAATGGAAGTGATGAAAGTGTCTTTAAACACCGTACAGCTACTCTCCGTAGTGAAATTGTGAAAAGTGCAACACAAACTAAAAACGGAAACTATTTGCCTTCAAAGTAAAAGTTGGGAAACATGTTGGCTTCCGCACTGAGGTATAGCTTTTCCTCTGAAGGCAAGCTTTGTTCACTTCTAGGTTTGATCTGTAGCTGACCAGTTTGTCAGCAGGAAGTATCCCCAGTGGCTGCTTTGATTTTCATTCTGTAAATGAAGTAGGCCTGTGGATATGGCCTCCTGTTACACAGAAGTACATAACTGGACCTGGCTTAGATGAACCAATGATGGCAGATGGTGTGATGCATCCATAGTTTTAAGGCTGCAGATCTGAAACTTAGAAGCATCTTGGGGCTTAAAAGAAATATATAACTGAGTCATCTACATAGCAGTGATAAGAAATGTCCTTAAAAGTGCTTAAAATGTGCTGAAGTCAGAGCAGATGTAACAGAAACAATAAGGGCCCTAAAACAGAACCTTGTGGCACACTCTAGACAAGAGAAATGGAAGAGAGCCTGAACTGAACACTATGTAACAAGTTATCACAGAAGACTCTGAGAAGAGCTGTTTCAGGGGAATAAGTACGAAACACAGACTAAAATTTATCAAGAAAGCTGCTTAGCTACAACCCTGCCTAAACCCTCCAGAGCCAGGGCAATTATAAAGGACCACTTCCATCCTAACCACCATCTCTTCAACATCCTGCCCTCTGGAAAAAGGCTCAGATCCATCAGGTGCAAAACCAACAGACTAAAGAACAGCTTCTTCCCGTGGGCTGTCAGAACTATTAATGCAAACTAAGAGTGTGTAAAGACTTCCCCAACACATCCACCCTGACACTGCTGTTGATCATCTATGTGCAATATCTCAGTCTTTCCATGTTACGTGCAATTATTTTGGTCCCAGTCTGTTTCAGTGTTTCCTACACATACGCCATGTATATAGTTCCACTCACATATGTATACATATAAACTGTTTTTTTATTTTATTCTATTTATTTAATTATTTATTTATTTATTTTCCGCCTTCGTTGTATATTGGTTTCTCTTCTTCTTACTTTAGCACCTTTGTGGTTCAGCTACCCAAGTTCGCTGTGCAAGAAACTGCACAACGACAATAAAAAGCTCTAAGTCTCTAAGTCTAAGTCTAAAGACTTAACAATAAATCGTAATTTTGAAATTGGCCTGCAACTGCTAAGAAGAGAGGGGTTGAACTTTTGCTTTAAAGTTATTTTTTTAAAATATGTTGGTGAAAGTTACATTAGCAGTAAAGTTTAAACCAAAATTAAAAGACTAGAATTAAAATATGTCCAGATAAGAAATAGCTGCTTTCATTCATTTATTTTATCCCTCCATCTCTTCCACTCTCTCAGATCCTGTTCTTCAAAAGTGCTTCCCACTGTGAAGCAGAAATACATGTGCATGTGTGTTTCTGTGGTACGGGGCAAACCTACTGGGAAGCCTAAGCTTCAATAAATCTCCATCATAGTTAATTGCTGCTGTACAGGAAGGCTGTACACACCTCTGTGCTCTGTCGCAGCAGGTCATAAATCTGGTCTGACTTGGCGTGAACTCGTCTACGTACAGTAACTCACAGACGTAAACCATCACGGCCAAGTGATACCAAGATCATTTTAGAGGACACAGCAAATTTGCTGGGCTTCATCTTCCTCAAGCTGATTAGCATTTCACTGATTCTGCTCTTTGCAGCAACATGGCACTGGGAAGATAAAACTCTCTGTGTGCTTTGCACTCTGAAGTCTTGTGACCTTCTCTGTGTCAGGGTTAATTTTTACAGTCATTCATTAAATTTTTTTTACCTGCTGATAACATTTTGATCATTGCCAATTTATCAGGCAACCCACTGGGACTGACGCATAGTAGTCATTGCTGACTTGCAGCTATGAGAGTTCAAAGTTTCCCCATAAGCAGAAAAAGTCTGCATCTTTTTTTGGTAGGTTAGCAACCTCTGATGCAGTAAAAGTGAGACAACCACTTTCAGAGCAGGAATGAAGCTTTTTTAAAAATCAGTTTTTGCACTAGTTGAACATTTATCTGCATCTTGGGGTCATGTTTATAAATAGTGATCAATGTTAATGAGCTAACAGTAAGTTGGTGAGCATTGTGATTTGGCAGCCATCCATCTGTCTGTTCATGTAAAGGAGGGGCTGCTTGTGTAAGAGCAGAGAGAAAAGGGAGAACAGCACTTAGCCATGCTCCAATATTACATCCTTTAGTGGATAAATTAAAAAAAATACATTTTTTTAAATTTATAACACTTTAAGGAGCTAAACAGAGCTAACGCAACAAAAGCATATATTTTGGGCTTGACCTTTATTCATGCGATTAATCATCATTATTAGATTAAAAGATAAAGAAACGGACCAAATATCCTGAGTTAGGCCAAACACTGTCCTTAAATGTTCTTTAATGTGAGAATAATCATTCGGTCTAGCTGAATGAGCGTCTACACCAACCACCAGCTCGTCTGACTGTAGCTTAATATCACAGCCCTGCACAGAGCTTTTGCCAGCCATCATATGGACTGAAATCACTCAACAGACCTTCTCTCTAATCTAAAATCTTTCATTGTTGCCACCTAAATATTGATTTATCATGCATTTTTATTTTTATATTGAAAGAATTATTACCCTTGTAGTAAAAACAGGATGAGATACAGCTGAGGATATTCTGTCCTCATGCTGGCATTCACAAATTCTTCTGTTACCTCCAAGCTGGCAGCCTGTGGCACAGTCAGCCACTCTCAGACTCACAGTGGGCACATTTGTTTAGTATAAAGTAAAACATTACTTAACTGTGAGCAACAGAGCTTTCTTTCATCCATTCTCCCAGCTTCTTGTTTCCCTGTGTATGATCAAACATCATTATTGTAGCTGCTCAGCCTTAATTTATAGCCTGAGCTTTCACGTTAGCAGGAAAGGAAAAGTCATTAAAGCAAATTTATGCTGACCCCAAGCAGTTGCTGCATTTATTTATTTTTCTTTTTTTAATGCAGCAGAGCTGAGAAAGACATACACAATGTGACATGCAGACATGAGATTTTGCAGGTCTTAAAATTAGATAAATATAACCTCAGATGATAACATATAACATGTTATATCATGCTGTTATTTATTTATTTTTAATTAAGGCAAAATGCAAAAGCGGTGTGTGAAAAATTAAGTACACCTTTACTGATCCCTGCTTACTGGAGTTTAGAGGGTAAGTAGCAGCCAGGTGCTGATTAACTAATGCATTTAATTAACTGATCATGAGCAAGTGTGAGCACCATGTATGTTAACACAATGCCAAAGAAGGAAAGACATTAGCAGTTATCCTAGAGACGAAGCTGTTGCTGCCCACCAGTCTGGAAAGGTTTATATGACAATTTCAGAAAAGTTCAAGTCCATCGTTCAACAAAACAAAAAGATAATTTACGAGTGCAAAACACTCCAGACTGCTGCCAATCTTCCCAGGAGTGGACATCCCAACAAATTGACCCCAAGGTTAGATCGTGCAATGCTCAGAAAATCTGGTTCAATCTCCTCAGGCCTTAGTTAACATATTCAATTTCATGACAGTACAATTACAGAAAGACTGAACAATTATGGTTTTCTTTGGGGTGGCGATAAGAAATTCTCTTCTCTCATAAAAGGACGCGGCACCACAACTTAGGCTTACAAAGGTGCATCTGAATCACAAGACTTCTGTCATTTGGACAGATGAGACTAAAGTAAACATAGTACAGCACTAACAAAAACACCTCATATCAGTTGTCAAGACTGATGGTGGATGTGATGAGTAAGGTTTGTTTGCAGTCAATCATAAACTTGTCTGTATACCAAAGTATTCAAATGAAATGGCATCTATCTGATAGTTAAAGCTGGGACTGGCTTATGTAACATCACAATTATCCAAAATCCACAACAGAATGTCAGAAAAAGAAACGAAGCAATGACCCGGTCAGTCCTGACCCCAATAAGGCTGTGCATAAATTAATGCCTTGAAACCTCAATGAACTGAACCAGTGATGAAGAGAAGAGAGCCAGAACTCCTCATCTATGATGTGAGAGGCTGATAAAGTCATGCAGAAAATGATGTTACTACTGCTAAAAGTGACTCTACAAGTCTTTATTTTAGTATTTAGATAGCTTTTACACCTGTTAAGGACAAGATAGTTCTTGTTTTACTAGGTCCTGATATGTAACACTTTATTTTCTTTTTGCCGTCACGGTATGAGGATAACATGTTTATAACCTATTAACTGAACACGCGGGCTTATCATGCTAATCACAGGGTTGTAGTGCTCCACTTGGACAGGTGTGTTTACTTTGCAGACTTAAACGTGAGAGTTTTGTGCAGCCTTTATTCAAATATTTACAGTGCACACAGTACAAGATAATAGGAAGCACGAGAACATGGCCTTTAGATCCATAGCCAGAAGCTATTAAACTGATGAGAGAAGGACTTCTCAGCCGTAAGAAGGAACAAAATCTCTGTTACTGTTTGCAAATAAACACTGCAGCCACATGAATCCTGATTTTTTATTTTCCTTATTCAAGTCCTGACTTAATTTTTTTCATGCCGCAGAGGTGAAAAACAGAGTGAAAACTAAACACAAAAGAGTAAATGTGCTGCGCATCCAAAGAGAATGCAACACCCCCCCCACCTCCTTTTTCTTTTGACAACAAATCAATACAGACTACAGTGGAGTCATCAGTCCTTTCGGCTCTTTTTGCCTGTGAATTAACTGCTGGGACACGATATAAAAAGCCAGACCAAATTCAGTTATGGGGGAGCCAATTTAATTATAAAAGAATCAGAGAAAAATATTCAGGTTGTGCTCAGGTTTCTGTTACATTGCTATCTCTCACACGGTGTGTAAATTATTTGCACAAAATGTTACTCTGTGATTTATATCTGCATCGACCCGCTTTAATGAATGGTACCCAAAGGTTTCTTGCAGATAACGTCAGTCCGATATTTCTTCTAATAGGGTGGTGTGGCACAAAATGCTCTTTAACAATCCTTTGACTTGAAGAACAGATACCAGTAATGCGCTGCCTATAAATTAGACGAGTGTGAAATTCAAATCCAGGCTGTTTTGCTTCAGGCACCCTGGCTTAGGTTTTTTTTTTTAATATATAATGCTACAGTCTTTGTTTAATTTGTATGTATGCAGTCAACAGATACAACAACGCAGCCACATCTCAAGCAAAACTTGGCATTGCGTCCACTCTATCATCTGCTTTTTGTAAAGCTGGCAGCACAGTGTGAACATTCCTGTTATTCCAGTCTGCCAGTAATCTTGGCAACTTCTCAGCAGATGGTGTGGCGTTGATGTCTCAGGTCTGGCCATGCTGCTGCTTCCTCGGCCCTCTGTCCTCTCTGCAGACCCCCACTACGCCGCGCCCGTGACTAATGATTTCCTTTTTGTCACAGAAACACAGCCATCAGAGGGCATTGCGTGGCATTTTTCCGCTGCGGCTCTTATCGGGCAAATTTAGGACTGTTCCCACTAGTGGAACGCAGTTGTTTTGAGTAAGAGTTTGTTTTTTAAGCACATTAATTGGGGACACGGGCCAGTAGGATGCCAGGATGAGATTTTTGCTTTGCAAAACAGTCATATATTGAATCTGTGTCCATTTTAAAGGATTCAAGGATTTGTGTGGGAGGATAATGACCCTCAGAAGCAATATATACATATATATAAATATATATATATATATACATATATATACATATGAAGTGAAAATACAGCACTTTTAGTTGCCCTTCGTTCTCTTGTGGATTTCCATTAGGATTTTATACCCACTTGAATTGGCTTTATTTTATATTTGCCTTGCATTGTGTCTTTTCTATCCATTTTGGTGCAGCCAATTAATTCTGACCTTACCTGACGTTACCTTGGTCCATGCAGACTGGTTGTAACATAAGACATGCACTCAGCTTCATGATGACTGGCCTTATGAGGCTTTTTCCCCCCCATAAACTAAATCAATATCCCTTTTTCTGGAAACTTTATTTTATAAAAGTTTAAAGTGGCCTTTGATTAAATATGACACAAGCACCAAGGTGCGCTCTACTGCACACACCTGGTATGGATTAGATTACTCCACCATAATTTTCTTTGAATTGACAGTTAGATCATATTTCCAGTTTCTATTTGGGCCTGGAGTGTTTGCACGGTTTTCTATCAGAATTAATGTGTATTAATCCCACGCACAGAGAGGTGGCAATTTATAGGGAAAACACGAACTGACCAAGCATTACTTTAAATCGATAGTGTTGGTCTGACTGATCGTCCTTATTGCATAATGAAAGATTTTTATCCTGACAGGAGCAGAGACTTACAGGAAGACATTGCCATTTGCAATAAAAGTAATAAATTGGTCCCAACAGACCAAAGCTGAAGCCTGTACTTAGAGTTGCCAACTTTTTAACTATCAAATAAGGGACACTCTGGTGTGCCAGAAGCACAATGCACAACCAGCTGGGCATAGTGTAAATACACACTGTATGCAACGTTGCAGGTAAAGGTCAATATACGCGGGACGAACCAATTTTGCTCATTATACGGGATGTCCCAGGAAAAACAGGACAGTTGGCAAACCGACCTGGACTATGAAGTAGGATTTAGGGCTAAGTGAATCAAACAAGAGAGTTAACTCTAATCTGAGCATATTGCCATGGTAATGTGCTCCAGAGCAGATTATGTTGGAGATAAGAGATCAGCACTCACAAACTCACCTCCTGCTGACCAATCAGTTCACTTGTTTCATCATTCCCAAAAGATTTCCTGAACCTCTGTGAGCTAACGTTAGAGTCTAAAGTTATAGAAACAATCTAAAGTATTTGTCTTTATGTGACGAGAACCAACAAGAAATATTCCTCCAATAGCTGCAACCAAGTTTAAAAAACTTTAATTGGCGTAGAAGCCTTGAAATAGCAATATGACCCAAAAACAAGGCAAATCTGACCTTTGCTACTTGTCGATCTTGCAAAAATCTGTATGTCAGCCTCCTAGTTGGAATTTTGCTCTAATATTTATTCCTTAGTTGTGCTCAGACTATCCAACACCACCTGGGCTGCCGCTGAAAGAAGCGAGTTGAAACTGTCTCACACACCACATGAATGTTTTCATCGCAGGAACATATTCATTTGTAGTTTAGTGTCTAAGTCAGATCAGAATACCCAGTTGTAATCTTAATGATGGGTTTGTAATTAACTGAAACAGTTTCCAGTCATACAGGCCACTCATAGCCTCCTTCTCTGCTGCATTGTCATATAGGCTCCTAGGAAACATGAGGGAGGGAAGAGGGATAATGAAGTACAGGTGAACTCAATCAAGGTGCTAACGAGGGGTGGGAAAAGGAAGGGGGCAACATGTGGAACCTGGCTTGAAAGTTAAACAGGAAGTAAAGTGAAAGATGCTGCAGCCACAGACGGGGAAACCAATAAATCAAACAGACGTGGAAAACATTGAGGAACACGGAGTTCCTGAATGCCTCCACTTGCAGGGCACGAGTGCTCACTCAGAGGTTTCATGAGCTTGTCTCGTGAATTTTATTCTGTTGCCTTTATAGTTGCGGCAACGTAACCCGCCTAGGGGATTTTTAAAGACGCTTGACAGCATTGCACTCTTCTTTTCACTCTGGTTTTGGTCTTCAGTAACTGTTGAACAAATGGACTGGTACTTTTTTCCTGAACCTTTCTGCTCTTACTGCGCACTTAAAGCACTTTTACACTGCAAACCAGATTCACGCATTCTAAAAGCATACTTTTCTGCCACTAAACATTTTACCTGTCATCGACACACTCATACATCACTGAATGGTTCAGTATATAGTCCAAGGACATTCGTGACTTTCAAATCAGAGGAGCCGAGGATAAAAAAAATAACGTGCCACCCTCCACCTCCAGGAGCCACAGGCACCTGCTTTTGCTACAGATGCAAAATTAGTCTAAAGAGAGCAGTTATATAAAATCAAAACTTTCGTAATAGTGCACAGAATGGTGCTGAAACACTTCATATAGCTGAGAGGAACTGCAGAGTTTGAACATAATTATCTGTAGGTTTCCCCAGATAAACAGAGCCTTTGAAATTATAATCATCAAAGCCATTGTCGTAAAAAAGAAAAAGATTACTGCAGCTTGAAACTTTGGTTTGAGTGCCACAGATCTGGATTGGATTGGATCTGAAAGTTGAAAAGTATTGTGAGGCAAACTGACTGACTGACTGGTATATTGGCAATAACCAAAACCAATATTTGCAGCCTCATCTCCACCTGTAAAATTGCCCCTAATCCCTCACTATAACACTTCAGTGAATACATCTGTATGCTTATGAGGAAATTATTTCTGCTGCCTCATTGTTTCTTTACACAAACTGCTATTGAATAGCACATTTCATCTCAATTTGCCAGAGGAAACGTCACTCGACTGACATGAAGAGTGATTGAACGGTGCAGTGTTATTTACTGCAATAGCTGCTATTAACTCTTTTGTGCAGCGATCTCTGCAGATAATGAAACGTCTGTTAAGTGTTTTAGATTTTAGAGTGGCTCTTTAGTGCAAAAGCTGATGATTGATTTCTGCTTAGAGGCGAGCACACTACTAAGCGAATCAAGTTAAGTGCAGAGCATTCGTAATCTCCATTGATATATCTGTAAAAAAAAAAAAAACACAGTAATGAGAGCTGTTTGTTTAGGTCCTAACTTTACTGTGGGACTTAATGAACCCTTTGTCGCTGGACTGTAATAAAAGCTGCTGAGTTTAAACTGTATCAGCAGCAAAGTGAATATGATTTACACTCGACTCTCGGTGATAAAAGGTTGGATTCACTACCGTGTAGTAGCAATTTATTTCTGTATTCCCTCTATTTCATTTCGCCCACCGTCAGATAATCATTAGATCATCTTTTTTTCTTCTTCTCCTCTTAAAACTGTCACATTGGTAAGTAATGGATACTAATGGCGCCGTTTCCATCATTTTCTTCCTGGTTGAATCTCTGGTGTCTAATTATGTGGGTAAGCATCATTAGTCATTAGAGCATAACATCATCTTCTGTGTTGAGTTGAGCATACTTTATTTAATGTTAATGAATAAATGTTCTCAGAGGGCTCTGTCTGAATTGGATTTGCACACGTATGATTTTCTGCCTTATCAAGTTCGGCCGAATTAAATGAGTCATCTTGGCTGAGACCGGGTGGGTAAAATTGATGTTTTCACAAAAGTCAGCAGTATTTTTAAGTGTTTTTAAAGAATAAATGAAGAAGTCTTTGAGAATAAAAGTAACACAGAGTTTAGCATCTTTTGGTTTTGGCTCTCCTGCACTTTGGTTTCTAATATTGTCCTGTTTTCCCTAATGTGTCCTGACACAGTAGTCTGGAGTAATGGCTCTGAAATGCTACACTGAATCGATGCCTGGTGCCTTTTCCTCTCTTAGGTAATTTACTTGGTAATGAGAGACGGTGCGGAAGACTGTCTCTGTGTGCCCTGAGAAGATGTAATCTGTTTTCCCTATGATTCAGCTCAGTTAGAGAGACTTGGACTGCTAATTAATTAACTATGAAACACTGAAATAGGATTTCACTGAAGGGCTTAATTTGGGTAATCGCTGCCCCTCACCTTTCAGTTGCTTTGGTGTATGTTACTTGAACTTTGTAATGGTCACAAAAGCAGATTATGTCATGTCTGGAATGAAAACCATCGTACGTACGCGTGTGTGTAGGAAGCCATAAGGTGTGCATGTGTGGACGCGTGGGGCTTATATTCCCCGTTGTCCATAAAGCAATTTGTATCAATCAGTGTTGATCTAAATGACCCATCGTGTCAACAGCAAACCTGCGTGAGAGTGGTTTTCAGTGCTAGAGATAAGGGCAAAAAAGCCATTTTGTCTATCATAAAGGAAGTATTGTCTGGATATTGATGTCATTTATTACTTGACAAGGGTGGCTGGTGGGAAAAAGGGGTAAAGCACAGCCCTAATGCACTGAGAAGATTGAGAACGAGGATAGCCATGATGGAAAAATCAATTAACCTTGGCCTGAAAGTGAACTGCTTGATCTTTCAGCACGATTTTATTTGTTGACAAATATACCATCTGCTGTTTTGTAGATAAGGGGCTCGACACTCTGTGTGCGCTTAGGTGTGTGTGTTCAATTTGGCCTTGGACAGAGCGTCCCAAGCATGCATACAGATAACCACTTAAAAAAAATATATACATATGTGTGTGTATATATATATACATACGTATGGATATATGTGCAGAAAATTTGCACATGAAAAATCAGTCAGTGGGAGAATATGCATGTAGCAGGTCTCCTGCAGAAGCTGCATAGTATTTCTGTACTGGCTGTTTTTTAGAGTATGCTTTGCACATATAAATTCATATAATTTTTTACACAATTTTTATTTATACCGGGTTTTGTAAATTAATCAAGAAGGAAAATATATGATGCACTGCAGATTTCACGACTTCTCTGCAATGTGGGGTTTCCATTGTGGCTCCAGTAATAGACACGTTGGTCAGATGCTTTTGTTTTGTAAAATAGGATACTGGATGGATAATAAGCACATTTCGTATGGGCGCCAACCTCTGCTATTTATTTTACCTCTTATTTTAATTAAAGATAACGACTTAAATTATTGTTTTGCCTTAATTGGTTCCACCCTTTTCTCTTCCAAGTATTTGACCTGATGCGAAACAATGCCATGCCCAGATATCAGACACATGTTTACATCAGAGCCAAACCTGTGGCACTCGAGTTTGAGGAGTGCTCCTTCAACACGCAGCAGAATCCATAAACATCCTCCCTCCTCTGCTCTAATAACCACTTCCTCAGCTTGAACACTCGCTCAAAGTGACTAAGAAATCAGGCGATAGCAGGAAGCCAGACGCAGCTGAAGAGGGGGGGGGCATATTCAGAAGGCTTAACCCAGCTTATTTTTGGCATCCTCTTCTCGATATCCTTCTAAGTTATTTGATTTTTCTTACTCACAGCAATAAAAATATGCTGAATATACAGAATCAAGGTTTTTCACAATCAATTTTCACTATAAAAATGGTTCTTTTTAAAAGATTTAACTATTAATAACTAATAATACAAGTAATGCCTTAAATATCTGCAAGGATTTAATATTGAATAAGCTGCTACACCATTATTGGACATATTTCTTCATTTTTTAAATTATGATCAATTTTTTTCTTGTTGGCAAATATTTATATATTTTGGATTTTATCGCTTTCCCCTTATTCTCTCTCACAGTGCAAAACATAATTATCACACAGTTCCTTTGTCTCTGTATATGACTTTTCAGACACTAATCTTCCAGTAAAAGCTTGCATCCTCATATCAGCATCGAGTCAAGTTATCATGCAGTACTTTCTGTACATAATTTGTATTTGCACAGCTAATCCTCGGCTTTACGTCGTTTTAATTACTAGGCAAAATGTTTTAGAAGAATGATTCAAGCCTCATTTAATCCTCTTTTAGATTTTGAGGTTATTTTTCTTTCACGGATCACTTCCCTGGCCTGAAACTCACTTCCTGTGAGGAAACTGCAAACATCTCGTAGGTGAAAATCCAGTCGTGGCCTCTACTGCATGGCTGAACGCGTGATATCTTTTCTGTTTCTGCAGGTTTTGGGATGACGACACCTGTGACAATTGCAGGCAAAGTTTTCCTGATCTTTTACGGGCTTCTGGGCTGTGCCGGAACCATCCTTTTCTTTAACCTCTTCCTGGAGCGCATCATCACACTGCTGGCTGTGGTGATGAAGGCTGTGAGGGAGAGACGAATCAGGAACAGCGGCCTACTCCCACCAGGCATCCGCCATGACTTCTCAGCCTACTCCCTGCCAGGATGGAAGCCCTCGGTGTATCACGTGATGCTGATACTTGGCCTGTCAGCCATCACCATCTCCTGCTGTGCATCAGCCATGTACACGCCCGTTGAGGGCTGGGCTTACTTAGACTCTCTCTACTTCTGCTTTGTCACCTTCAGCACCATTGGCTTTGGGGACTTTGTCAGCAGCCAGAGCGCGGCTTACGAATACCAAAGCCTTTACAGGGTGGCCAACTTCTTTTTCATGCTAATGGGTGTGTGCTGCATCTACTCGCTATTCAATGTTATTTCTATTGTCATCAAGCAGGTGCTCAATTGGATGCTGGAGAAAATGAGCTGCCTGTTTTGCCAGCGCTGCAATAACGCTAATGCTTTCCTGGGCAGACGCAATGCCATCCGCCCGGGTTCCAAAGGTCGCCAGCGTCGGTTTGGTCAGCCGCCCGACTCAGACGGACCTTGTGACAGTGACGCAGAGGGCCGCAGATTATCGGGGGAGATGATCTCCATGAAAGACCTGGCAGCCTCTAGCAAAGTGTCGCTGGCCATCATGCAGAAGCAGCTGTCTGAGTCTGCCAACGGATATCCCAGGACAGTATGCGGCAGCTCACGCCATAATGGTTTCTCTGGGGGGGTTGGTGCTCTGGGTATCATGAACAACAGACTGGCAGAGACAAGTAACTCCAGGTAGAGGGTGTGGGGGGCACTTTACACTCGTACTGTAATAAGAACCCAGAGGTTGATCGCCATATAAAAACACAAAAAGTTTTGTCTGAGGTTTTTTTTTTTCTCGAAAGGGATTGCCAGTGTAATATCGACATGCATGATACATATGATTTTTTTAAAAATACTTTTGTTTGGCCTGTGATAATACAGGTATGATAATAATGGTGATGATTTTAATGATGATTTGGTGATGATGGTGGTGGTGATGGTATGAAGAGAGAAGCACAGAGTCATCAATAGAAAACATAAACTGACCTGGAAGCGTGGGAACCAACAATCGCCCATTGACCTCAGTCCCAACCCAGAACAAACTGAGTCTCAGACAAAGTCTCTCATACATCAGTGTTATTCTGCAGAGGACACAGTCTGCTAGACTCGCTCTATCCTATCAGACTTATACAACTTTAATGACGTGCTGTAAAGTAGTCAAGGGAAACGTTCAGCACAGTATTTACTGTTTGAGCTTTTGCCAGTTTATTTAAATGTGCGTACTGAATGTTGATGTAAAAGGAGCGTAATCGCCGAATGATATAGCACATACTGATCTATGCATTATATGTTTCTCATGCATTTTTTTGCACCATTCCTTTGATTGCGCAGAGCCCCCCCCCCCCCACTTGTTTTTCTCATCTATCCTCAGGTGATTGATTTCATTTTTGTTCCTCTTGCATTGCTCAACATGGAGAAAAAGAAAAGAGTTGAAGAATGAAAATTCATTTCTGGAAGAAAAAAAAAAGGAACTGGTCCTCTTATCAGCTAAGAACATGCTTCAGCGGCCAAAGACTTTGACTAAAAGGGTAAAAGAGGGCACCTTCCCAACTTCGTCTCTCTCCTCTTTTTTTTTTTTTTTTTAAAGCTTACAGCTGTCTGCGAAGGGAAGTAAACGATAAAGCTTTTCTAATTGTTCGTCCACTGCAGCATGCAGACATGTATTTGGAGAGCTGAATAAATAAGAAACAGCTTTAAGGATTTATAAGGTATGTATGTATAAGAAAGTGGAAGGAGTTTGACAAGCAAATAAATTGCATGTGGCTTTATTCCATGGGCACATTATGTTAAATGATGCTGACTGAGCACGGCCGGGTCAGTCGTAGTCGCTAGACTGAAAACTGATTCATCATTGTAAGGATTTGTTTTCACTGATGGATGCTTTTTTTTTCTTTTTTGTGCATTTTGAGTGAAAAAAAAGGAAGAAGAAGAAGAAGAAGGCCTAAAGTCCTGCAAAGATTGATTTTTTGTCTTGAGTTCAGCATAAATGTGCAGCCAAGGTTTTATGGATGGAGGGTGTTTGCGGAGGATATGGTTGCCCTGTCAGGCTCACGATCAATGTCCCTGTTGCCGGCAACTATCTATTCCGAAGCGGCGGTGTGTGTGTGAGATTTAAAGCCACGTGATGGCGTTTGATGTTTGTAAACAGCGTGACAGAGGAGGAGAAATTGATAGTTAAACTGTCCGGGACACGTTGATGAAGAGGAGGGAAGCAGAGAGAAAAGAGGTGGCCAATGCAAATCGATGGTCTCTCTCAACCAATGGCTCAACTCTCCCATCTTCAGCATCTGATTGTCCCCCCCCCCCCCCCCCCCCCACACACACACACACACCCCACACACACCCCACACACACCCCACACACACCCTTGTCATCTCTGTATTCACTTAACGCACACTGCACCAGAACTCTCCTGCTTCCTTTTTACTTGCAGATTTCGGCTCTCTCTCCTCACGCCCATCACTTTTACACTGTGAATATGAGACATATATATGTATATCATTATGAAGCGCTTTTACAGTAAGGCGTGATTTAGATCTGGATCTTTCCTTCCATTGATTTTTATCATTCCTGTGCATAGATCTGAATAATTTGGTTTTACTCCCCAGTGTCACCAAGAGAAATAGAAAATGACTCAGGTAGTTAAATCTTCAGGCTCGTCTTAGTTTCTCCCGCATGCCATTATGGTGAAGCCATACAAGATAGCTGTATATAAAACTAGAGTACTCTTTAAAGTCTATTTTTCTACATATAGCTTTCGAAATGTCTACTCGTGGATGATTGAAAAAGTCTCACTGTCACATGTCTCTCACACAGTCGGTCAGCAGATTGACAGGTACAGCATCCAGAGTTTAACTACCCCTATGGAAAATGAGCATGTTAGAAAAAAAAACAAAACACAGATGCTTTTCCAGATGTTTGGCATTTTGTGAAATGCACATATTTACTTTTGTGTTTTGACAGAGTTTTAGATGAGATGATTGATGCCAAGCTCACACCGAGTGTTACCAGTGTGCTCATTTACCTCTCTGCAAGACAGCAATTGCATGTAATTCCCAAAATGTCAGTTTATTATTTTAACAGTTCCCAACAAGGCAGCTCATGAACAAGGAAGCGAGCAGTGTGTAGGTGATGCGGCACATGCAGCAGCAGAATCCTCATGATTTGTGCACATATTTCTGATAGTAATAGAAAAGTAAGTATTAAACCCTGGGACATTTGAGCAGGAGCATGGGCATGTTGTAACAAATGATATACTGTAGTTTGAATTCAATGGTGTTACCCTGTTTTACAGTATGTCCAAGGGGAGAAGCACTGCTGCCACTTCTCTAGACTAATGTTTCCTAAATGATGTGTTAACCTTCATCTCCCCCCTGAGGCTTAAGGCTACAGTGGTAGAGGTTTCAGGAATGCTTCTATAGCTGTCAGCTGCGCTGTATCTTTAACCTTACTTTCAACAAGGATCATACGTGTTTGTATGCATTTGTGTATCCAAAGAAGAGTGTAAAGAACTGAGAACAGGAATCCAAGGACTATCATATGTTAAGCATAATCCCCCGAAAAGTTACGTGACTCAATATAATATCAATTAAAATGTAATTTCCTTAGGCGTGACACATCAGGCTGTTATAACACTAAATATATTACTTAGAGTAATGTTTGCTCATCTAAAAATGCATGCATGGCTTGAAATCAATTGCCTTACTTTAGTCCTTGCATATGACAAAGAGGTTCCTTATTGAAACAATTATAGTGTGTAGACCTTGTGTGTTGTACTATACTATCCTTTTGCATTTTGCAAAATTGATCTCCATTGATTGCAATGGTTTTAACTGCCCCGTTGTCCTCTGTATCTTCTGTAAGAGGAGACAGGTGGTCCTAAGATCTACTGTATGTTTGTATTTGTGAACAGCATAAAAGAGTCCTAAATGTGTCAGTTACTTTTCTTTGTATTGTAATATAGTCGTTCATGTTCACGTGAAACACGGGCTCGGACTAAAATGACGTAAGCACTATTTGTACATAATATTGACTTTGTAGGTTCTCAGTCATCCAGGTCATGGTAGTCTAAGGAGCATGAAAAAAACTGGACTCCTTTAAGGTTTCTGAAGATGTTTCGTCTGTCATCCAAGTGGCTTCTTCAGTTCTAACACCAAAAGGTTTTAGAACTGAAGGTAGAGAGTTAAAAGGATTTAAACCCTAGTTGAGGTTTTACCCTAAGAGAGTTTCTGACGCACTGTTGATTATGTGCATCATCACATGAGCCAAGGAGTGAAAAAGATGTGGGTCATTACCACAGGTTTTGGGTGAGACCATCGTGAGACCTTGCTACACCCCATCATGTGACTTATTGAAGTCAGCTGTTACAAGATGTGAGTGAGGGTTGAGGAGCCTGGGTAGAGACCTCAAGACTGCATTGTACCTCTGTTTAACGATGGGCATTCACCATGGACAAAGATAGCCCTTTTAAGGCATCAGTATACCCGCTGGAATAGTTGATTTTCTCCCCACTGCAGCCTCATCAAAACCAGAAGCCAAGACTTTGTGTGTTTTTTCCAGAAACTGTGAAGTTTCCAAACAGCTGCAAAATCTCCCTCTGTATATCTGTATGTCTCTGTGCTTCTGTGCTAGAATATTAACCCCTTAGCAGTCCTATTAGTCCCCTAAACCATCCAATGTCCCGTGGGCGGTACGTCCGACTGCTAACAGTTTAATAACATGGCAGTAAAAACCTGCATGATCAATCCAGCTGCAGCGGCTGCAGTGGAACGTGCCAGGTTACAAAAATCACGAGGTGCAGGACCATCCAAGATTATATCATGCGACACGTGATGTGACGTCAAAATTGGCGTGAGACACCCACAACACAGGCAACACTGTGAGCAGAATGGTCCCATTACTCCTCTTTTTACTCCAGACTTAATAGTGGTCAATGACCCTCCTAAGGGACACCACCCACTAGGGGTGGACTCTCCACCCTTTGGTTGTAGATCCAAAGAAGCCTCTTGGACGAGACGTGATACATTCTGACAAAACTTAAAGAAGTCCAGCTGCCTTCTGTTTTACAGCCAGATTTTATTCACTTCAGAAACAGTCAGGTTAATCGCTCCACCTAATTTCCAATCCAAGCAGATCTGGATTACACAGCGGTGACTCTCTATCAGCTTATCAGCAGTTAAAATCACCACTGAGATCATTTATTTTCTGTCAACACATACTGTACTGTATTCACATTCAAATATTTGCTAATCAGCGGCTATTTGAGTGTGAAATAGCTTAAGTAGAAAGCACCGCTTCAGTGGTCTTTACCAGTCCAATAATGAAAAACAGTTAGTTTGACATTAGAAGAAACTGGAAATGTTGTTAGCGTTGACCTTTAAAGCCGTCGATGGTGCTAATGGCATTATCATTTATTCAAGCAAATTTCTCTGTAATCACAGTATGATGCATAACACTTTGCTCTCTCCAGTTTCTGCTACGGAAGAGTGCACGAACTCTTTTGTATTTCAAGACTGTTAAAGATGCTCGTTTCAGGGGGAAAAACTGTATTATCATCAATTTGGCTGGAACACGCTGGAAATGGCTATTACCAGCGGGCAGGTAAACAGCCGAGCAGCTCAGTAACAGAATGATGTATTATTTGCTCAGCTTGGCTGCTTCTGATCTTTAACAAGAGTCCAATTGTTGGCTTTGATCCGGAGCATAATTTCCAGATTTACAAGACACATGTCCCTGTTAGTTTGTTTTTGTGTGTTTTTTTTTAGGAGGGGAGCTGATAATATGGAGCAACAAATGACATTCAGCTCTCACTTTAGAAGCTGCTTTATCTGTCTGTTATTTATGTTGATCCTTAACTCGACTCATGTGAACACGACGCTGCACCTTGCTGTGTCTCATGTTGCTTGCAATGTAGTGTAACATCAAGTTAATGTATGCAAATGAATTCTGTTTGCAAGTTGCACATTTATACCAATGATTGTACTTTTATATTTATTAAAAGTAAAACCTATATGAAACGAGAAGGGGTTCCATTAAACACTGATATTTACTGACATGCCTCTGACTGATTGATTTATTATCATGCTCTTCTAATCACTCCCAGCTCAGTACCACTGGCGATTGTAACACTTAATCCATTACATATGGTATTCATTACACTGACTTTCACTCAGGCTCAAGTAATGGAATTTTAGGCATTCCTGTTCTGTTTATCACCACAAGATATTTCCAATTACAGACTTGAATCTCGGTGCCAATGTGACATGACAGCAGCATAAATTTCACTAATGACTGAAAGCCTCTTTGAGTCTTGTCTCAGTCAACTTGGCAGACTGCAGCACAGACTCCAGATATTTGCTGAGTCCTGTGATTAAATATTATAAGTCAGAAGCCTCATAAAACTAAAGCAAGCCTTTTTTATGTACACACATTTTTACCTTAAGATAGAGTCAAGTTAACTTTCATAAAGAAAACCCACCAATATCATTTGTGTGTGTGTTTCATGCCTGTCAGCCTTGATTAATTTATGGGCGAGTGCTTGTTTCCAGTGTTCTTCTTAAGACTGAGGAAATCTTCCAGTTGACACCAGATTGTTGCACTTACCACTGTTAAATGTTTGACTCAGATTTCAACAATTGTCAATTTCACACCTTTTACTCTCTGTAGACTCTTCCCGGTCCATGGATTGCAACTGCAACTTTGGACTGCAGCTTTCTTTGTGGATTCACCTGAAGAATCTCCAGGTTATGCCCTGCATGCCCCCGTCTGCCAACCACCCCTCATCGCTTTCCTCATTCAGTTAAACTTTCTTTCTGTGTCACACATTTTGAGTCCAGATCCCTGGTGGTTTCCTGACACCGTTGAATCCCAAAAGGGAAACAAAAACTGTATGGAACAACACAAAGACAAGCAGGGAGTAAGGCAGGAGCAGAGCCAAGCCTAAACCAAAGCAAGTAGGAGAACTCATAATCCTTAATAGCTTAAAGCCATGCACGACTTGGAGGACTGCTATGGATGGCGGAGCTGAAAGCGAGACCTTTCAGAGGCTTGTGAAAAAGGGACAAAAAGGCTAACTAGGCAGTCAGGTGTGGAAGCACAACCTCAGAAGTGGAGTTCAGGGCCCAGTGAAGTCTAAAACCAAGCGCAGTCAGACAATACCTAGAATACAGTACACACAGTAGCTCTTTGGGCTATGGCGTCTTTAGAGATTCTGGTCTCTTAGATTCTAGCCAAGAGCATGTTGGTGACTGATTTTAAAGACCAACTTTCTGATGTGTAGTCAGTTGGAGGGCTGACCCTTGAGGGAACTGGAAGTCCACTGGGACATTGATCATAGGTCAAGTGTGGGTGTGTGGTGGGTCTACTCCCATACTGGAATGAACTGGTTAACCAAGGAGCGGAAGAATCATCACATGACTCAGAAGCAGTCTGTGATTTAGAAAAAGGAAGAAAACAGTCGATTTTTAGTGAGGTACTTGTGAGCATGGGAGGCGTTGACTGCCTTAGTAGCAGACTTGTTACTGGTTGATCTCAAGTCTGAGTCAGGAAAAGCAGAAAGTTTGCTAACTCAGGAAGAATCACAGTAACAGGGTATTCATCATCTGACTCAGCCATCAGCAAAATGTCAGTGAACTCAGGTACAGTCTTTGTGCCTGTGACTCTGGGTGCTCAGGAACACCTTTTGTATTGATCAGACATGAAAGCAGCCTATGCTTGTCATCGATCAGCTGATAAACAGGAATGGTGTTAGCTGAGGTAGAAATAGAGAAGTGGTGATTGGACCAGGAACAAAAGAAGGTGAGAAAAGACAAAAACACTGTTTTAGGAACTGGAAAACCCCTTCACAGAATACAATAGCAGTCTTGTTTAACTACATAGATGCTAGATAGAGATAGAAACTCGCACACAGACCAAACATTAAAATCAAATCAATCTAAGTTTGTGGAGGTCTGAAGGAGCATGTGATGAAAGCAGTTTGCCTTCATTCACTTTCATAACTTCTACTTATAGTGCAAAAATGTTCTGAATAACTGATCACAAGGATCAACGCACGAGAGATGGGTCATCAGCTATGACTGAGCAGTTTTCAGTTGAATTAAATTATTTATGTAGTGCAGTCCAGTTTTGTGTGTGTGTGTGTGTGTGTGTGTGT
>NW_024582373.1:2447585-2491069 GCF_018398535.1 Haplochromis burtoni
TGTGTGTGTGTGTGTGTGTGTGTGTGTGTGTGTAAATGATGATGTGTGTACATGTGGGATAGAGAGATCATTTTTTCACGCAAAAAAATGGCATAGAGAGTTGGGGATTGTGGAACCAGAAAGTGAGCAAGGAAAAAGAGGAACTAAAACAATGCAACATAAGATGCAAAAGGAAAGGGGCACTTTCAAAATACGGAATACATCACAAACATTAAGTACAATTCGATAAACTCTTAGCAAAAACTCAACTAAAGGTTCATTCTAATTTATAGTTATTAACAAATCTATTGACACTTTCTTTTTATTGTTATTATTATGAGTGAACCCATAATAAACACATCAGTGAACTAATTAAAGTTTTTTCTGACATCTTATCAGAAAATAGTACCAAGAATTAATAAACCTATTGAAGGGATTAAAATAGCATGAGAGCAATTTCACAGTTTGCTCTTACAAGCAATGCTGCAAAACTCCACAGAAGCTGTTCAATGGCAAAACAGGCACTCCAACTCCCATTTCAGCAACAGAAATTAGCTATTGTATTTTGAGATGTATTTCGACGTTTACATTTACATAAATTCAGTTCAGTTTTATTTATATGGAACCAATTCACAACCTCAGTGGCCTAATTGCACTTTATATTGCAAGGTTAAGATCCTACAATACTAGATGTAAAACCCCAAGAAGCAGAAAATAGCCCTTTGAACAAGCTTTTGGCAACATTGGGGAGGAAGAACTCCTTTCAAACAGGAAGAGACCTCCAGCAGAGCCAGGCTGAGGAAGAACTAATACAAAGTATGCGAGAGACAAGAGAAGAGTTAATGACATACATGTATAGTCGCATATAAACACATGAGATGTAAAAAGGGGGGAATGGATTGGAAATGCTCAGTGCATTATGGGAAGTCCACCTGCAGTCTGAGCCTATAGAAACATAACTAAGGGAGAGTTCAGGCCCACCTGATCGAGCACTAACTATTTAACCAGAAGTTGTAAGGTTGACATACAGACTTTTTTTTGCCTTCTTGCCTTTTAAAAATGCATCTCTAACTTTGCTGCTATGTCTCTGTAGCGCCGCTGGTGTATGTTGATAACTTTCAGAACAATTTGAGGCTCCATGATCCACCATTGCTGTAAAAAAAAAAAAAAGGTCCATTGGAGTAAATGGAGATGATGCGACTCTTCCATTCAGTGGCTCTGGACTGGTTACTTTTATACATTCTATGCCTTTGTAGTCTTGGTAACCCTCTAATTTTTTGACTTCCAACTCATACATCAATCAGTGGGTTCTTGGGTCTCAGTTCAACTGCTCGTCTTGAAAGCACCCACCAGTGGTTATTTTGCCTTTCTTGCTTGAAGTCACCCAGTGTTCTTGACCTCCTATGGTCTCTCGTCACCATGCCTTTGTGAATCACTTCCCATGTAGATGTAGCTCAGCCCTGCATTCTGAGAGCAAAGTGCTCTATTGAGATAATGTGGTACGATGAGGTCTTTAAGATATGATGAGGCCTGATCATTCAGGATTTTGTATGTGATGATTTCAAAAATCAATTAGCATTCTCACCTTGGCCTTTTGAAGCAACTGAAGGCTTTTCAAGGAGTATTTAAAACAGCCTGATAATAGCAAATTAAAATAGACTAGTAACAAGTAACAAATGCACATATTAAGGAAGACTCTTTTACATATTTACTTATTCACAATAAGAGACACATTCTGGTAAAAAACTTGAAGATTCCTCACAGCGATATTGGAGGCCAAGGTAATGCCATCCAGGGCATTATTGTGCCATTTATTATGAGCCCTATATTTGATTGGTTTGTATGTTTTTAGCTAACAGAAGGTCAGTGGTAGTTCTCTGTATGTAATTCTGATAAATTATTATTCTTGAGCTCTATGCAGCCATACTACTGAAGCAGCACAGTGGCTTCAGTAATGGGCCGATCAGGATGTTACTCATAAAGGGAAACATGTAAGTGCATTCATTATTGAAATGAGTCTGAACCCAGCAAATCATGCTGAAAAATAACTTACATTACCTCCCTGAAGTGGGGTTAAGAGGACTCCACATTGAGAAAATGTGCCACAAAGTCTGTGCTCGTCGCCAATTGTCTGTTTAGTAAGAAGTCTGGTTTATATTAGCAGATACATAAAACAGAACAGTACTGTTGTTGAAGCAGTTAACACCCACCTAGAATGATTGCAGTTGTGCTTTTTGCCTCCCTTTTCTAAATCACATCGGATCACCGAGGCTTTTGTTTTGCGGGGATGTCTGCAGGATGCCAAAATTGTGCAGAAATAACTCGAGCTGCCTTCTGTGTCTTACAATAAATGAAATATAAGTCTTGTTTTTGTAACAGATCGAATTCAGTTTTGTGACCCAAAAAAGTTCGCTGATTAAGACAGTTAAGGGAATAAAAACAAATCTTTGATATCTTTTTTTGTTATCCCCTCGCCAGACATACAAACAAACCTCTCTGTAAAACTGTGAAGAGCGAGATTATCCCACAGAGTGACAGGACTGCAGCAGGCTGAAGCGTTTCCTCTGGGTCTCAGCTGGTGTCACAGACATGTGCCTCGATTCTTCCACTGCGGCAAAAAACCTGCTCACGCAGTTTTGCTGCATCTAGTCCTCGTTTTCTTCCTTCTTCTTCTCACTAAGTTTTCAGCTACCTATAAACACTGCTGTCACATTTGCAGTCAGATAAAATATCTCTAAATACGAGAAGACAGATTTTCCCGATAAACCCACCACTGATGTCATTTTTCTTTACTTAACATTGTCACAAGTAATTTGCTTGGTAAGCTGTTAAAAATCCAGTCTTCTTAAAATGTTGTCAAACTAAATACACTATCCAATCAGTCTTGATTGAACGGTGACAGAAATGAATGCAGTCAAAGAAGGAAGAAAGTCAGTGAAACATGATGATTTAAGACTGTGGAAGCTTTAATGCACCGCCTAAACTGAGTCTTTTTCCAAATAAAAAATATATATAAAATTAGTAAACTTCACTTTTAGTATGCGTTAGTGCTCTAGTCTGAAATCAATAACTTCATAATGCTGTGTTATGCCAAGCTGGTATATCCAAGTCTGCCATTATGCCACTGTTTTCCAAAAGCTATTAGAAATACATCAGTAATCCCCACAACATTCCCAGAGTGATAGATCCCCCCACTATGATGAATGAGGGCACTTTAATACACAGCTGTTAAAGAAAATCATTACATCAATTTTTAATTTCATTTTTGGAATACCATCCACATCAGTCTCACCATTTAATAAGAAATTAGGTCAGAAATAAAAACAATAAATAAATATCAGCCCATTAACTCTTTCAGATTTAGAAAGTATAAACTAAGCAATCTTTAAATGTTTCCACACAGAGCTCTAAGGTTTTTATACATTCATATGCTTTAAAATCAAAATGTGTTTCCCTTCCTGCTTTTTCCCCCCATTAATTTTCTTCTGCTTGTCCATTTCAGGTTTGCAGGTAGGGGGTTGGCTGGAGCCTATCCCAGCTGGCATAGGGCAAGAGGAAGGGTACATGCTGGACAGGTCACCATTCTACTGCAGAGCCAACACAGAGAGACAGGCTGCCATTCATTCTCACATTCATGCCTATTAGGCCAATTTAGAACCTCAAATTAATCTAACCCTGTGGATGTTTTTGGAGTGTGGGAGGAAGCCGGAGTGTAGGGAGTGAACACGGGGAGATGGGTGTGAAACTTCCTGCTGTGGGGCGACAATGCTAACCACCATTCCATGCCATCCTATGTTTGCTATATAATATGTCGGGGCATCTTTTATCATATTTGTCATAATGCTCCAAATGTCAGAGAGTGACAGAACTGGACTGCAGGCAGACTGAGTGCAGAGTCTTTCTTTTGTAAGAAGTAAAATGTACTTTGACATTATCCTCCTAAAAGAATAAAGGCCTTCAATGGAAAAGATGCCAGCTATCTTGCGCCAAATATACATATCATTCAACATTACTGCGTGCGATGTGCACAAATGCACGTCATCGTTGCTGATCTGGCCTCTGATCTGTGTAAGCCTGACAGTCTTTCTTTCCTTTAGCTTGCAAGATATAGGGCATGTTTCCTTGTGTCAACACTCGATGCCTTGCCTTTGCAACGTTTTCAATCAAATCAATAATTTAATCAAGTAACTTGTGTTAATAAAATAAATTCATGTGAATTTTTAATGAAATTAATGTTAGAAGAAAAGGAGTGAATGTTGCCACATCAAGGATGACTTTCAACCCAGCAGCCTCTGTTTGCCTTTCATGTTGGCTGCTGTTTCATTAATGTATTCGGAATGCATATGAGGAAGCCTGTTGAAATATCCTGAGGTGCTCTAATGGTATCCGAAGAGACCATAAGCGTAACTGAATTAAAAGTAAAATGTGAAAATCAAAAGTCAGTGCGGAAATGGGACATATAGATGTAGTGGGGCTGAACAGCATGAATGATGAGGCTATTACTTTATAACATCTGCTCTTTCAATTACCATTGGAAAAGAGATAAATGCTGAGAGGGGTTAATAGATAAGAAAAGCTCACCAGTTCACCCCAAGCTTAATATGATAGCTTCCTCACAATAGAACAGAGAGGTGTTTTTATATTGCAGAAATTCTTCAGTGTCAGCTTACACAAATGTAATAAGATAAAGTTAAGAGAAATACTAATGAAACTGCAGGTGAGAAGAAATCCGACTCAGGCATGGAGGATTAAAGTCAACTTTAAATAGCTTTTCATTAGCTTTAATGCAAAAACGAGTCTGTGCATCAAAAGGGTAATTTTACAATTTTCATGTGTAAATAGGACAGTGAGACAACTGTAGGCCCTTTTAATCCCAAAGAAATAATGAGCATCCCCTGAGAAAACATTGAACCTAAAAAGGAATTAAACAATGTGTTCTCTTTATTCTAGCACCAAACAGTTGCTAAGATCCAACATTTGAATTGTTAACAGGTAAAAAAATTTTTCCAAAAATAAGTCTTGTCTCTCCTGAAAGTCTGTGTTCAAAAGCCAATTCTTACTGACCTTTGAAGTTCTTTTTTCTATGATGGACACACCAATTTGGTCCAGTATCTTGCCCAAGGACAATTCAACAACAACCAACTTTCCAATTAGTAGACGACTAAAGATTGCATTCATCTATCCTTTCCAATTTTAGACCTCTGTTACTCTTGTTTCTGGCACTCTGTGGTGCATTTTAGTGTCTGTCAGTTGATTGTCTCAGTTTTACAATGCAACAGCTATTGGAGCACTACAGCTGTATCTTTCTTTTAAAATAAGCCCAACTGTCAAGCTCGTGGTGTTAAAAACAAGAGGAAGGTGACAACTTTTCTTCTATCAGCTAACCAATAGAAGCAAGGAACAGAAAGATCATTTCAGGTGAAGACGCATATACAAGACTGAAGGATACCAGCTGTGTCCTTTTTACTTGTTTTTGAGGAAAAACACATTTTCGTTGCTTTATGATGGACAGTTAAAAAAAATACAAAAATTGTGAAGTGTACACAATTCTGGTTCATCCAAAGAAAAGCGGATATTCTAGTTTATTCTCTTAACACTCACTTTTTGCATGTTTTAGCTTTGTTGAGTGCATGAAATAACCTCATTTGCAAAGACTCGTTAACTTAATCCTTCTAAATATAGACAAAACTGCACTGCACCGATGGGAGGATCTGTATCTTTTTCCATCTCTCTTTTTCCTCCATTTCACTCACAGATACCCACGTCTGGAGGAAAAGACTGCAGTCGGTGTTAAATCTGCTGACTGCACTATCACTTCACTATCAGTGACTGCCCCCACTTCAGCTCCCCCAGAGGCGGCTGAATTAATATGTGACTGAGGCTTACACAATTATGGCATTTCAGTTCGGTTCAGCGGTAGAACAAAGCTGTGCCGGGACTGCAAAAGTGGCAAAGGGCGCTAGTCATTTTGCAGCAGGACATTTAATTGGTCTCTGTGTTTTAATTTGAAGGAATGGAGGCATTAAATGAAGCGCTGTGATTATAAAATCTGTCTAATGTTGGCTGTCAGATGAACAACAAAGCAAAAACCTATGTTTATCTGGTCAGCCTGTTAATCAGCAGAGCGCAGGAAGAAAAAGATGAGAGGAAGGAAGGAAGGAAGGAAGGAGGAGAGGAGGGATGACTGAGATTCTGTTTCATGTAGTGTCTCTGCACAGTTGCAGCGCTGCTTGGGAATCACTCCCTCCGACTGCGTGTAACATGCTGTCCTCGTTATATTAAGAGGACTCCCGCAGAACTTCCTTTCCCTAGCAGCACTGTTTCCAGAGCGGTTAGGGAAAGAAAGAGACCAAAGATATCAAAAGTAAATAAATAATTAAAAGCACAGTAAGGAGTAAGGTGATAGTGTCCCCATGAAAGGAAAATGGGAATAGCACCAGAGAGATCTAATGAGAGTCTCTGTTCTCTCATCAGTGTTATTGCTTTTGCTCCTTCTGAGAAGTCTGTAGAGATGTTTATATGGATAATGTTGTTTTAAGCCGTTTGCTTTTCATGATCTTCCTTCAATCCTCAGTTGACTGGTGCAGAATAAATGAGCGACTCGCAGCAGCATCAGATGGTATATTATTCTGACAGCCATAATAAGTAATGTCCATCGAGAGCTGCTGCTACAACCTGGCAGTGTCTTAAAACAATATATTGGAAGGAGTTTTCATTCCCAGTGCTTCTGCTGGCAATAACAGCAGATTATGTTTTACCATGTGTTCACAAAACCAAAGCAGCACATGACATTTAAGATTTTTCAAATACAATATTTTTTTTTTACATTTTCACCAGAACATCTTCTCTGAGTTTCACCTGTCATGACAATCAGCAGTAAAAGTATACTCTGTCAAGACTCTACTACACAACTTTGCAATTTAGCAATGCCACTACCCAGCCAGTGAATATAGTTTTAGAGGACAACATGCTTTGTGTTTCAACTTTTAGTCATACTGCATACATGACTCAAACATCATCTTGTCATCGCCCAGAAAAGGCTGAAATAGTGAAAGAAATTCTTTCAGAGGCAGATTTATTTCTTATTGCACACTTCTGCTCACTTGCAGCTGTGTGCTGCTTCTCACTGAGGTTAATATTCTTACAAGATTGCTACTTTTCTGTGCATAAACACACATCCGAGAAGTGGCCATTCCCAGTACAGGACTTGTAATTGCCAGCTCTTAATGAGGTGGGTGTTCCCTTTTGCAGCCCCAGCTCATGATTTACGCAGATGAGGTGGGAGTATTTTACGCCATAAATCCTGCCTGACGTAGCCTCACAACCATTAATCACTGAGGGCAGAATAAGATGTAACTGTCGTGGTCTTTGATTCGTGATAAGCATTTGTAAAGTGTTTTTGTTCATTTGTTGTTTTATTGTTTCTTTGGCCATATCTCTCTATTCTTCCTCCTCGTTTTTTTGCACCAGCTTTTTTAAAATGTGTAAAGCTCTTTTTTTGTTGGTTAGAAATTCAGCCTCCAGTATCCTGCATCTGAGTCCTCTCTTCTTTGAAACAACAGTAAGGTTTTATTTTTAATTTTTTTACCCTCATGGCTGCACTACTTTGCCACTTTATTTCCTAAAAGACTTGACACAGCTCAGACATGCGTGCTTGCAAAAATGTCATTCAGAAAGAGCCCTTTAAGAGGATTTCTGTGCTCAGACTGTAAATACTTTATGAATCTTATGTCTGTTTACGTTTTGCTCTCTGGCTCTTGTAGTGGCTCTTAGCGTTCCATAACGATCAGAGGGGAGAAAACACTTGGCAACATAAAACGCGCTTTAGCATCTACGGAAACTCAACATGTCAGCTGTAGCTGCTCTGCACTGTTGCATCAGGCTGATTAGCGTGCCTGCTGGGCAAACAGCCACTGTGGACAGAGCTGGCAGGTGCTACAGGAATGTAGTACCCTAGATGGGACTGAAGATTAACTGAGTCAGCAGTTTTGCTTTTTTAGTATTTTCTAGTTCCCTTTTTATGTTCCAAATTATATTTCCATTCCATTCGCCTGTTTCTACATCAGCAGCAGAGATTCTGTCTAATACTTTCATACAAGCTTAACAATAGGCCATCATATTAGCCCTCTTATGCCACTTTGGGTGGGATTAAAGGGCTTTGAGACCACTGGTAGGCTATACTGCTTATACAGCAATCAGAACACAAGTATAAGTTACTTATACTTCGTGATAGTTTAAACTTCTGCTTATCAATTTAACATGCTGCTATGTCTTACTGGGACTATCATCCTTGTTGAGGTTATTAGACAACACCTGCTGTTAAAAAATGGAAAGAAAAGAGAATGAAAAAAAGCTTTGTTTGCTTCAGGAAATTTCTGCTCCTGTTAATTAGTTGCTTTTTTAGTGGACCGCTGCTTCCTGGAGTGCTGAAAGTTACTGAGGAAAGAGATGAGTTTTCTCCAGAGTGCAAAAGATCTTTAATTATGTACTACTTCTAACGTAACCCTGCATTCATCGTGCTAAAAGTTGCCCTGTTAATTATGTTCCCACATTCTTCCTATATAAAAGGTGGTATAGCCTACATCACATGGCACCACGTCTTTATGATGGCATGGCAATTGAATCCTGTTTACTCATTGATTAGTGTCAATTCTAAGTGAAGTGAAAATGCTCCTCAAAACATCCTCTGTGTAAGGTTTCATAATAGTATCTTAATTAGATGCTTTCTATCACCCACACACCATATGCCAAAAAGTCTTTTGTGGGTGGATGTTTGTTTTTCTTGAATGCGTAAGGCCATCCTTATTTTTTGGTGGTTGCAGCAGTATTTATTTGCACTTTGACAGAAACAGCAGTATACGCAGGTAGACATTTTAATACATCATCATAATCTGGAACAATATGGCCACGTAGATGGTAATATTTCATCTGAATCATTCTGCTGAAACAAGACTCGTGACTGTGCTCATTCCTCATCTGCTTTAAGAGTACAGACCTTGCTTTTATATTGATCAAAGTGTGTAAAATTTAGAGAGCAACCTAAAACCGTCAATCAAAATGTGTCAAACAAGATGTTAGGAAATATAGTTTATGAATCCTGAATATATTTAATGCCATATTAGAGTTACATTGTAAGAATCGTATATAGAAGCTATTATGAGGCTTTCAGTATTATGCTGCTCTCTGCTGGTGGTAAATGACTAGTGCAGGTTAGAGATAACAGATAAACAAAACTACAATACTAATCTGCACTCATGCAGAAAGCCTAATTTCCTGCATCGTCAGGCATTTTTGACTGCTGACTAAAAGAATGATTTAATGAGGCCCTAAAGAAACCTACTCTCAATAGGAATGCCTTAATCTTTAGGCTACTTCTGCCCACATATAACCCATGCCATAAATAATAGCAAGGTCCTGTTTTATCTTTATTTTATATCCTTAGGGAGATGCTTATTGCTTTCTGCTTAATGCTTATTCTATCTTTTATGGGTCACATAACCATAACAAGTGCTCTCAAAGTTCATGACCGGGAACAAAGGGAATTGGTTTTCTATTTTAATTTAGATACAGATCCATTTTCTCATCCATTATCACTTTGGTCTCAGTCAAACATTTTGGCATTTACATTTGGCCTAAATATATTAAAGCCAGACCTATCTAATACATTTTTATAGGTCTATTTTCTATTTAATGGGTCTATTTAAAAAAAATTCTTTAGCACTACATAAGTAAGTAGGCAAGGGTACATTAAGAGCAACAGGCTAGCAACAGGCGAGCAACAGGCTAGCTCAAAGTCCTTTTGTGAGAGCCCATAATGCTTATTCAAACTCAAGAGTTATTTTTAAATATTCAGAGTGAAAAAAAAAACATGTATTTACTTGTGTCTTCATACCATACTTTTCTCATATAGCGCATCTATGGAAGCTAATATGTAAGAGTGCTGCAACAGTCATGAAAAAGAGAAAATCTCAGCAGACAAGTTGTTCACTACCTTCAAGTATGAGCATGGCTATAGTGGGCCGACTGGGTGGTCCTTATGTGTGCAAGGCACACAACACTTTTGCCATTTGGGTCCCCTTTATGGGTTTTCAGCCAACATCATGACTGTGAGCATGCTCTGGGAAGCCCACTTATTGGGCTGCTCCTCTGGGACCACACCTATGTCTACTGCCCAAAAGGTTATGTTTGCTGGAGTACACCTCCCAAAGAGCAGCTAGATCCCCACACATGAACAAGCATAAGCCTAAGTATATCTAAACATTGTGTTTCAAACTGTGTATGCATGTTGTACATGTGCAGATGTAGTTGTTTTCTTTGTCTACACTAATTTTACATCCCATTCTGATTACTCTCTGATAGCAAAGGAATATCTGGAGCTCTTGGATTCAGTAACCCTTGCAGAACTACTTCATGTGACAAATAAGAAATGTAATTCTCATATCATTTACTGTTTCTTTACCTCAACATTTTATACACACAACAAAGACAGTGGTTTGTTCCAATAAATGACAGTGCCGAGTGTCTACATGACAAACAGTGTAATTTGTACTTATCCGCCTGGAAATAAAGTTTAAAGAGAAAAAAGAAAAAGACCTCTGGGCGCCAACAGCATGGCCAACAACAAAAGTCGTGTTTGGGTCACGTGATTCCCACATTATAGTATGCTAACTCATCATTGGACGAGGCTCTTGTCCACGCCTTGCGTGTTTCCCGCGAACGACTTGCGTTTGCTCCGTGAAGCTAGCTATACGGTAGCTGGTGTAGAAAGGTTGGGGGTGGTTGTCGTTGGAGTTATTTAAAATACAAACACAGGGAAACAGACTTTCAACTCGCACACATGGCGAAGCAAAGCTCGCTCTTTAATTTCTTCACCAAGTCTCCGCCGCTAGTCGCAAAACCGAAGCCGAGTCCCTCCCCGGAGGAAGCAGACCTGCCTTCCTCTATAGAGAAGTCCAACTCCTCTCCGAAAGAGCAAGCACAACAGACTCCGCAGCAGACAAAAGACACCAACAAAGCTAAGAAGGAAAGTAAGTCTAAGCCAGCGAGCGAAGGATTCAAGAAACTATTTGGCGACAAGGCCCAAACAACCAAAGAAAGGTGAGTGAGTTTGGGAGCCGTGTAGTTGCTGGAGTCGGGTTTCGTACAGTTTTCCTTCCCTCTGCTAAAATTGTTTGCAGGCCCCCAGAAACACCAGCGTAAGTTCTCTTTTTAAATTAACGTATTAATACCGCTTAAAATGAGAGCTGACAGAAAATAAATAAATAAAATGTAGCGTGACCTTTCCTTTGTGCTACGGACACGTGAAATTGGGGGTGACTCGAGCAGAACAATGCTGGCTGTTGGGTCAAATCAATGCTAATGCCTGTATTTGTCAAAGTGGAGGGTGTGTGGACTTATCACTATCTTCTGCCATAGTTTAGACTGTTTGGGCCATCTCAAGTGGGCACCACACCCCTACCCACGATAGGGGGAGATGATTTTTGACATGTGGCCGTGTGTGCTTTTAAGATAAAAGGATTTGCAAAACCGACTTAACACAAGTGAATTGCAACTGCTTTTGTCTTTCCTGCACCTCTGTTTTACTATTTTAAACTGATTATTATATTTAAGAGGGGCTTGTTGGACTAATAAAGGTCCAAGCTGGTGTTGTGGTGTTGCTTTTCCACTCCATTCAAGAGATCGACTGTAACACACAATGAGTCACGTTTAAAGTTAATTTTACAGCATTGAAAGATGTGTGAAAGTGTCTTTGCTCTTCTTATCCTCAGCAGCCCTCCATGCTTATTCAGTGCTGGTGCCCTTGTGTGGGCAAAAATGGAAGGGTACCCCTGGTGGCCGTGTATGGTGGTACCCCAGCCTCTGACTGGGCAGGAGATGAGGGGCCGTGGTCGTGACCAGCGCATACACGTTCATTTCTTTGATGAACCTCCAACAAGAGGATGGGTCAGCTCTAATAGAGTCAGAGAGTACCAAGGTTGGTTGTTCCTAGTTGCAAGTGCATCAGTGGCTTGCATCCATTTTGGGGCCATTGTTTGCTGTCTGCTCAGAGTAAGCTGGAATTTCTTTGTATGATTTGCACAGGCTCTGACAGCAGTGATGCTAAACGTGGAGGAGTCTACTTCTGTGGCAAACCTGTAATCCGTCGTGCAATGGAGCTGGCTGATGGAGTTATGTTTGACAGCCCAGAAAAAAGATTAAAGATACCTCTCTGCACGGACCCATCTGATGCAGAAGAGGATGATGATGAAGAAATGGAGGTTACCCGATAATTTCTGAATATAATATTTCACCAGTGTGGTCATGAAGTCTAAATTCTCCTGTAATATTAAAAGTAATGTTATTCCCAGGGCAGCAGCCTTAGTCGCATGGTGTAATTATCAGCTTATCATTACTGGTCAGTAATGCAAGTTTTTTTTTAAAATTTATATTTTATTCTTTTTTTCCAGCTTGACAGCTTAGTAGTGACTGATGAAGAGGGCAGTGATGAGTATGAAAACAAAAGCGAAGCCCTGAAGCCATCCAAAGTCAGTACACGTTTATTCTGTGCGTTAATGGAAAAAGGAAGCAAGGCCAAGCGCCGTCGCATTATTGCGGCCTCAGATAGTGACGGATCCGATGAGGAGTTCAAACCAGAAGACGCTGCGTCAAGCAGTGAGGATGAAGAGGAACGACGGAAGGAAAGCTGTGGAGAGAAAGAAGAGAGCACCGAAAAGTCAGATGTGGAAAGCCCCATCAAGCCTGCCAAGCGCAAACGTCCTGCAGAAAAGTCGGCTAAAACAAAAGCAAAGACACCTACTGCTCCATCTGTTGCACCTAAAAGAGCTCCAGCAGCAGTTGCAACTGACACAAAATCTCGTTTGTCAGCCTTCTCTGCTCCCGAGAGCTTTGAGAGCCAGGCGACTGGATCAGGCTCCAATGCAGGGGCAGTTTGGGATCATGAGAAACTGGAGTGGTTGCAGGATGGCAAGAGAAAAGACGGCAAACGGCGGCGACAGACAGATGATGACTATGATCCTAGCACCTTGTATGTGCCAAATGACTTTATGAATCAAATCACTCCTGGTATACGTCGGTGGTGGCAGCTCAAATCTGAGATGTTTGATACAGTGATTTTCTACAAGGTGGGAAAGTTTTATGAGCTCTACCACATGGATGCTGTGATTGGAGTCAACGAGCTGGGACTGACATTCATGAAGGGGACTTGGGCGCACTCTGGTTTTCCAGAGATTGGCTTTGGACGTTTCTCAGATGTACTGGTGCAGAAAGGCTACAAAGTGGCTCGTGTTGAGCAGACAGAGACCCCAGAGATGATGGAAGCGCGCTGTAAGACAATGCTCAAGCCCACTAAATTAGACCGTGTAGTGAAAAGAGAAGTGTGCAGGATTATCACACGTGGTACCCAAACCTACAGTGTGTTGGATGGTGCTCCTTCAGAAAGCCAGAGCAAGTTCCTTCTGAGTTTGAAAGAAAAGGCTGAAGAAGAAAGCTCCGGCCGCTGCCGCACATATGGAGTCTGTTTTATTGATACATCAGTCGGTTGTTTTCATGTCGGTCAGTTCTCAGACGATCGTCACTGCTCACGCCTGCGTACGCTCATAGCACACTATGCCCCTGCTGAGGTGCTCTTTGAGAAAGGAAACCCATCTGTTGAAACTCGCAAAATACTCAAAGCCTCTCTGTCCTCTGCTCTGCAGGAAGGACTTAACACAGGAACACAGTTCTGGGATGCTCAGAAGACTCTGAAAACCCTCTCAGAAGAAGATTATTTTAAAGAGGCAACTGGCAAGGAGGAAGGGACTGGGAGCAGCTTTCTCCCCGCTCTTCTAAAAGAGATGACATCTGAGAGTGATTCACTGTGCCTTACTCCTAAGGAGGGCTATGAACTAGCACTGTCCGCTTTGGGTGGATGCATTTTCTACCTGAAGAAATGCTTGGTGGACCAAGAGCTGCTCTCCATGGCTAACTTTGAAGAATATGTCCCAGTTGATGTTGAGATGGAGAAAGCTGCAGGACCCGCCAGTTTCTTTGCCAAGACTCGTCAGCGTATGGTGCTTGATGGAGTGACTCTGGCAAACTTGGAAATCTTTCAGAATGGGTCAGGAGGAACAGAAGGGACACTGCTGGAGCGTTTGGACACCTGCTCTACTCCGTTTGGAAAGAGGCTTTTGAAGCAGTGGCTCTGCACTCCTCTGTGTAACCCCACATCTATCAGGGACAGACTGGATGCAGTGGAGGACCTGATGGGAGCTCAAGCCCAGGCTACTGAGGTTTCAGACCTTCTAAAAAAACTTCCAGATCTAGAGCGCCTGCTGAGCAAAATCCACAGTATCGGGACACCTCTGAAGAGCCAGGACCACCCTGACAGCAGAGCAGTTCTCTATGAGGATGTGACCTACAGCAAGCGCAAGATAGCAGACTTCCTCTCAGCACTGGAAGGTTTCAAAACGATGCAGGACATTGTTTCTCTCTTTGCTCCAGTTTCAGGCGAGTTTCGTTCCACGTTGCTTTGTCGAGTTATCAGCCTGAATAGCGAAAAGAACGGCCTCTTTCCCGACCTCTCTGGTGAACTCAAACGCTGGGACACTGCCTTTGACCACCAGAAAGCCCGCACTACTGGAGTAATAACCCCCAAAGCTGGCTTTGACCCAGAGTACGACCAGGCTCTGACTGGAATCAAGAACTGTGAACGAGAGCTGCAGGATTACCTGGACAAACAGAAGAAGAGACTTGAATGTAAAAGCATGTGCTTCTGGGGAACTGGGAAAAATCGCTATCAGATGGAGGTTCCTGACAGCGTCTTGGAGAGGAATATCCCCGACGAGTATGAGTTAAAGTCTACAAAGAAAGGCTGGAAGCGTTATGTGACAAAGAAGACTGAACGGATGTCCTCAGAGCTGCAAGGATTTGAGGAGAAGAGAGATGCTGCACTCAAAGACTGCATGAGGATGCTCTTCTATAACTTTGACAAGAACTACAGTGACTGGAAGACTGCTGTGGAGTGCATGGCAGTGCTTGGTAACGATCCTTTGTTTTATTTTATTTTTTTAATTAAAAAGCTTCTTCTTTTTTTTTTCTTTTTTTTTCCTCATCTTCTCGATATGTAATTTGTGTTGTTTTCACTACACCGGTCTGTTCTCAGTACATTTCCTGCAGATGTTACAGAGAAACTGTCATACTGTGTTTTTTAAATAATGATGTTGCACCAGTCTGAGGGCTTGTTAGAAGTAAGTTCATTTATTTCACAGCTTGGCTAAGTCTCTGTTTCAGGGAAATTCTATGTTGATGTTTGCAGTTATTTAGATTATTGCATAGTTTTTGATTTCTGAAAGTGTTTGTACCACTGGGACACGTCCAGCCACAGATTTGGTTTTATTGTAGCAAAGCAGACCTATAAGACGTGCATTTAATATGCACATTTTTTTTTAGTTCTTAAATGTAAATAATTAAATGTTCAGTACTTCTTTTTTTATTTATGTCCTTTTTTTTTTTTTGTCCCCAGATGTGCTGCTGGCCTTTTCTCGCTACAGCCAGGGCGGCGACGGGCCTATGGCCAGGCCAGAGGTCGTCCTTCCCGGGGATGACGCCCAGGTTGCAGCCTTCATCGACCTCAAGGGATCCCGTCATCCCTGTGTCACCAAGACCTTTTTTGGCGACGACTTCATTCCTAATGACATCTTCATTGGCTGCCCTGGCACCGGTGAAAATAGTGAAGATGACAGTCTGGCCTCTTGCATCCTCGTCACAGGGCCAAACATGGGTGGAAAGTCTACTCTAATGAGACAAGTGGGTATTTTTGACTATATGTATAAATGTATACATACAATTTCATACGTTTTTTCCACAGTCTACATAGACTGTGTATTTGCAGTCTCAGTTGGTCCATATTAAGATATCGTGCTGCTCCTGTTGTACAGTGTGGACTCGTGATCATTCTTGCCCAGCTGGGTTGCTACATTCCAGCTGAGAGCCTCCGCTTCACACCAGTTGACAGGGTCTTCACTCGGCTGGGCGCCTCAGATCGTATCATGGCTGGTAACATCAGAGACTCTTAACATATTAGGAATAATGATCTGAGCTTGTGCTTCATGAGCTGAGCGTGTATTTTCAACTCTGTGCTCTACAGGAGAAAGCACCTTCTTTGTGGAGCTGAGTGAGACTGCCAGCATCCTGCGCCATGCCACTAAACACTCACTTGTGCTTCTGGATGAATTGGGTAAGCATTTATTTAGTTTGCTTATTAAAGCTTATTCACATGATTGGTGGATAGCATAGACTGTGTTCTCAGCACAATATTGTTGTGGTGTAATCACTGAACTGTGAACTGCTTGCAGGAAGGGGCACAGCCACATATGATGGCACAGCAATCGCCAGCGCTGTTGTAAAGGAGCTTGCTGAGAAGATCTGCTGTCGCACTCTCTTCTCTACACATTACCACTCCCTGGTGGAGGACTATGCCAACAACCCTGCCGTGCGTTTGGGCCACATGGTGAGTACAGCAATGCTAATCACACTTGATACTCGACAATGCAAGGTCATTTAGGACTGTAATAAAAAGACAAATTTATATACCAATTAAATAGTACATTTTGCAAGGAAATGAATCCTGAAATAAATAAATGAGGCTATATTTTTATACATTAATGTCAAATACAACGCTTAAATGATAAGCAAATTATTGCATTCTGTTTTTAATTTAAATTCTTCACAGTTCACATTACACACATGTACAAGACAAATGAAAGAAAAAACTTTTAGTGCGAGACAATGAATTGAGCAGTTTGTGGCTACATCTGCTCTTCGAGCACAGCTGCATGCCTGGAGCCCTAGCCGCAACTGGCAGCTTCCTGCTCTTAACATTTTGCTGTTTTAGTAACATGGTGCAAAAAATTGTAAGGTTTATTGTAGGGTCTACCTTACAATATAAAGCCCCTTGAGGCAACTGCTGTTGTGATTCGTCACTGTATGAATAAACTGAAGAAATAAAGAAATTTTGAACTCGCCAGAATTTGATCGTTTCAAATTGTGCACGGCAAGTTTCACACAATTGCTCAGACACCGATATTTACGGTTTGTTAGTCTGTGTTACTTTAGTGTATCGTATATAATGTGCACTATGGTGGCATTACTGTAAACAGCTTTGGTATGCGAATTTCTGTTATGAAACATCAGGTTGAGCATTTTAGTTGTCAAGGCATGACAACTGAGGGAGGGATAGGAACTAGAAAATGAAGTCATAAATTGGATGAAGGTCTCATTTAGTTCTTATCAACTCATTAGCAAAAGTGTTTAGTCGGGTCATAAAGGAGGATGGCAGCTCATTTCGGACTTTTTACCACCAAAATTGCCTCCTGCTGTTCATTAGGGGGAACAGCAGGAGGCAATGATTTATTTTTCAAACCCGGAGGATTTACTAGGTTTTTTTTTTTTTTCTTTAATGCAGTTGGTTTGTGGGTTTTAAGTATCATGTTTCCCTTTCGCCCCCTCCTTCAGGCGTGCATGGTGGAGAATGAGTGTGAGGATCAAAGTCAAGAGACCATCACTTTCCTCTACAAGTTCATAACGGGTGCGTGTCCTAAGAGTTATGGATTCAATGCTGCTCGACTCGCCAACCTACCAGAGGAAGTTATCCAGTCAGGACACAGGAAGGCCAGAGAGTTTGAGACAAGCATCGTCAATCTCAGACTTTTCAAGTACGTATTATTGTTTCGCATCAGTTATTCTGCGGATACTACAGTGACACACAATGCTGATCTGTTAAAGTCAGAGCATGGTTACTTATGTTCCCTCCTGTCCCCTCATGTAGGAAGCTGTGCCAGTTTGCTGAGGATGCTACACTGGACAGCACCAGTTTCACTTCCCTCATTCAATTGCTCAGTACTCTGTAAAATGTTGTTATAAGTTCAATGCATTTTTTTTGTTTTCTTGTCATTAAAAAAAAACACTACTGAATTGATCTAATAAAGTTTATTTTTAAAAAATGACAATGTTTCATCTAGGAAATTAAACCCTTTTAATTCACGCTAGCGCCTACATAACGGTTATTGAATACTTCACAATATATTAAGTCTAGATGTTATGATACATGCATACATTTCAGTCTGTATGAGAACCCACAATCACCAGTACACATGAATTGGGGGAAGGGGGCAATAAAACCAATAAAGCGCTGTATATAGATACTTGTCTCAGCTTCAGTAGAGTAAAAGCCTCTTTAAATTCTCCAGCAACATTGGCAAACAATGGAAAAACACATCAAAACTTATGCTTTCATAAGAGTGCTCTTTCATTTGGAGGACAAAGGAAGCCAGAATTTGTATCCTAATGGGCTGTTAAACAGCATCCGTGCCTGCGATGGTAGCGAAAATGACACCTGTGTCAGGATTACCTACTGAACTGAGATCGATTCACAAAGTAACAGACTAAATGGCACCAGGGCCGGAGATTATTAAAAAGAAACCTGTATTAATTAGCTTATCATGGGTTAATTTCCAATCAAGATGCAGTTGCATGTAAATCTGTACTGCCTGGTCTTTAATTTAAGTAATGGTGACAGGCCAACAGATACTAAACCAAAAAATATGCATAGATCATGTAAAGCAGACTGGAATATCATCAACAAACACAAGAAGATATACAAGTCTTGTGAAAGCACAATTACACATCTAATTTTTCTGTATTGCAAGTGTAAAGGAGTCAACATTGCTGGAGAAAGTGTTTAGTGTTTTCCTCTCTTGTCTCTGATCTCTTTCACAGAAAGAAGTTAGATACTGCGACATGAGTATAATTACAGCAATTCTAGGGTATAATAACAAAAAAAATTAAAACACATTTAATAAAATAAAGACATTCAAGTACAGTAAGATTTTTGCATGAAAATACAAAACTACACAAAAAAAGCATTAAAATCAAATCTCAACAGTTGTCTTGAAGAAGAAAAAAAAAAAATGCTGAAGTGCTAGGTCATTTTTCCCGTACATATCATACGAGCACGTCGGTTGCCCAGTGATGGAAGCATTGTTGTATTTGGGGGCTTTTGACTTATCATGAGACGAGCTGTAGCCTCTTCTGACTGACTCTCCATGTTGGATCTGTACACTGCAGTATCTCATTCATCCGCTTCCCAAAAGCAGATAAGCCTCGGTGGATTTTGTCCAACTCTCACCGGCATCATTTACTTGACCAAATCAACAGACCTACAAATCCCGAATCAGTTGCTCTTCTGCTCTGTCCCACTGATGTCATCTTTTGTTAAAAAAAATGTAAGGAAAAGAAAATGTGAGGCATCCATAATCACCTTTTTCTAAATGTCTCCTTTTAGAATATCCGAGTCGCAAGTCTTTTTTTGTTTTACTTTTTAAAGTCACTGTATATTTTTGCCAAAGTGAATCTGTGTTTTAGTTTGGAATTGCTCTTCCACGGCACAATTTAAAGTGTCTTATACGTCCATTACTGCTGAAGCGCAGAAGCACCTCGGGCCTTGAGCTCAGTTGTGCTGCAGTGTATTGGACTCTATAGGGGGAGCTGAGTCATACAGAGTGTCTGTGTCATGTGTCGGCTCTCCTGCTAACGTGCAAGGATTTGACAGCGTCCCAGCACCACAGTCACAGAAGAATCTGTAGGCAGAGACGGAGGAGAAAAATTAATTATGTTTGGTCCCCGAAAACAGAGAAGAGAGTACATTATATTGTATTTAATATGCCTTTATACATCTGTGACTAGTAAAAAAACTAAACAGTGTAATCAGACCCCAAGCTTCTTATAAGCGAGCATGCACATTATTCTCTTTACCATCAGGCAGACTGACTAGTTTTGTTTCTCTTCATTCAATTCCTCCTACCACTGTCTGTATCTTAGCCAAAATTTGCTTATTTGAATTAATTATCAGTGCACTTAGCAGCAAGCTATTTGTCTCGGAGATGGTATCTCTACATCAGCAAATAAAGATGTGGCAGGTTAAGCCAAGCTTGCATTATAAAATACACTGAAACAGCAGTGATCTGCTGCAGCTTATTGATATCCACCATCATGAGAAGTGCGCGCGCGCGCGCGCTGCAGGGAGAAAGAAAGAGCAGCAATTCTTAATTCCTTGTTTTGTGAATGCTGTGTTCTGCTTCTGCACTTTCACTCTGGTCTAAAGTGGGGAGCTTCAAAGGAAGGCACCAACAAGCCAGTCTGTCATCCATTTACATCCAGGGTGTATTTAGTTTGTTCTGTTTACTACCATGCATCAGTCAGACTTACCTATCGTGTCTGATGAACTCTACATCATGTCCTTGGTGACACTTCTTGATACAATTCACGCAAATGGCGTTGCGGTCTGTTGTGTTACAAGTGTGACACCTATGGAAACCCAAGGTGTGTTTTTTAACAATCACAAACAAAAATAGCTGAGGTTATTTTTGAGTGCGAGAGGTGAAAAAAAGTTTACCTGTAAAAATCGTGCATTGGGTAGCTGGTGTAACTTGAAATCTTGTACAGGCACTGACCTCTGCTCACAGCTTTTTCAATGGCATCTTGATTGTTCAATATTTTATTATCTGGAGGAAACGGAAATTTGTATGAGATTTCTGCATTTTTATTCAATAATATTTAAAAATCTTTGCCACTAATAATGTACCTTTCATTGTAACATTGACACCAGACGCAAGAAACAACCCCCCAAAACGATTGTTGAAGATCTGATTGCCCTCTAGAGTCGCCGTGGCATGGTTGGTGATTTCAATACCTAGTTTTACATAAACAAATAAGAATAATCAATTTACAAAGACACAGCGATGTTGAAAGTCCACAATAATTAAATTCAAGCATCTCATCATGAGCTATTAAAGCTAGCGTGCATGCATTACCCACCTGCAGCGAAGCCATCAAATATCCTGTTTTTCCGCAGTACTGGGTGACTGTTGGTGCTAATGAGGACCCCCGCTTGGGCATTTCTGAAAATGTCATTCTCCTCTAGTAAACCTAATAACAGAAAATGGACTTTTAATCTGACAATTCACTAACATACCAAAAGATAGGATTACATTAATTTAGGTCTGAATTTCCTAATATTATAAAGCCAAATTAGATCTACACTACTTTTAACCACTTGAATATTTACTCCACTTCCTTTCTGTAATGAATCGGTTACCTCTTCCTCCGTTGAATATACAGATCCCGCCATCTCTACCGTCATGGATTTTATTCCTCCGCAGAGTGGGGTTGCTGTCTGTCTTTATCCACACACCTGCCATTGCATTGTCAAAGATCTCATTGTCCTCGATGAAACCTAAGCCTAGAGAACATATACATGGATGTTTTGTTATTGAGGCAATATTGTTTAAACAGTATATCAACTATGGCAATAAAGAGAACAATAAGACAGAAAAATCTCTTCTTCTCACCTGAGTTGTAAACCAAAATGCCGCCATTCTGGCCTCCCCAGATCTTGTTCCGTCTGATCTTAGGATTGCTGCCCGTCCTGGGGAGGGAGGACACAATGGAAAAGTGAGCAGCTGCTTCAATACCACTCTACCAGACCACCCTAACATCAGGACATTGCTCAGGTGAATCTTGCTTATGTTACTTGTTATTATTTGTCATGTTACACAAACCTTATTTGAACTCCAGAGTACATGTGATTGTAGATATCATTGTCTTCAAGCACACCGTGGCCATTGTCATAGAAGTAAACTCCAACCTGTTAAAATGGCAATGAAAATATATTGGCTTTAATTTAGTGATTCATAATGTGCTTGTACATAAATATGGTTTATTCCTTTATCCATCTTCTTTTAATTCACAGGATATCAAGTTGGTCTTAGATGGAACTTTGTGATCTCATGACATCAGAATTATGACCATTATGATCAGATGAACAATATACATCCCTCTAGGTGTACTAACTAGCCTGTGATCTGACCTGCTTCCCGCTGTGTATCCTGTTCCTCCTCAGCACTGGCGTACTGCCCGTTGTAACCCACACTCCTGCCAGTGTGTTGCTGTACACCTCATTCTCCTCAATGACTCCTTGTCCTTTTTCATGCTGCATGGCACAGAAACAAACGGTTTCACCTCATAATAAAAATAAGAAACCTGGAATGAAAAACCCTTAAATATGCAAAACAATATTTTTAGAAATATTTACCACATATATTCCTCCATGTTGGCCATCATGAATCTTGTTGTGCCTGACAATAGGGCAGCTATTTGTCCTGATCTGGATTCCTGCCAAGGCGTTACCATAGATGTCGTTTCCTTCAATGAGGCCTCGGCCATCACCAAAAATATAAACTCCACCTTGGTTACCATTAAAAATGGCATTGCCCCTGTTTTGGACAGAACAAATTTGAGAACCTGAATAATTGGATAGATTTGAATGCTGACCTGATTTGAGCTCAAGACTTTCAGTTCATACTGACCGTATTGTGGGGTCACTGTTGGAAGTGATCCATACGCCTGCAAAGTTATTCGCAAAGATCTTGTTTTCAATGAACTGGCCGCGACCCTTTTCATGCACGTAGATGCCTCCTGTCTGACCATGATGGATCTCACAACGAACCACTGTCGGATTGGCGTATGCCTTCACCTCAAAGCCGGCTATACGGTTCCTATGGATGTTACAGCTCTCAAAGTAACCCTGGAAACAGAGAATGACAAACCTATTATAAGTCCATCAAAGTGGTTTTTAGCTTATATGTATAAGTGCACCATCATCATGTTGTTTTATGTTTTTCACCTAGTTTATCTGCACTAGTGTTATTTGGCTACTACATATTGTACATTTGAATTTCTTTTCATATAATTTAGTGGCTGACAAACATACACAACATAAAACCATCAGTAAAGTGGATCTCACCATGCCGTGGTCAAATGTAAAAACTCCCACGTCTCTGCCGTGGTGGATGTGATTCCGTCTGATGATTGGGTTGCCGTGGTTTTTCACCCAGATCCCAGCCAGAGCGTTGTTTGAAATCTCGTTGTCTTCATAGATTCCCTGAACGACATGAAGAACTGCATTTAAAATAAACCTACTCGTCCCCAGCTGGCCCTGATGCTTTATATAAAACCACAGTTTATCCTTTTTTGCCTTTGTCTTAACAATGGCCAGCTTCTTCTAATGGGAAGTTCTTCCTGAAAAGCTACATCACTGGTTTGAAAACACAGCTTTGGCAAAATTGATCAGAATAAAAGGAGCACTGGTGTAAGGCTCTGAAAACAAATGGCAAATGTAAATAACATAATTATAGTTCTTGATTAAAAATAGCAGCTTTTCCAACCAATCCTGTCAACCTAAACATCTGCAGCAATACAGCAAGAATTCTTTGGTCATTCCAGTTACCTACTTTCTAAGTGACATAAAGGTGAACGTACTCTTTCACTCACAAGATGTATAATATTTTTCTTTTGTTTTTTTCCTGTCAACAGATGTATGTGTAAATCATTTGCTGGTAGGAAACACCAAAGTTAATGTAGCAAGTTAAGTGTTATTGTGCATAAACCAAACAACTATAAATCTCCCTGCCCTGTCAGTTATTTGTATGCAATTATATGCTTTCAATGCTACTCAAGGAGACAGTTTGGCAAGAATGTGTTCATTCATTTACATTTGCCAAGGAGACTAATTTGATTCTATAGGTGTGCTTTGCCTCCAGCAGATGACCAGAACCACACAATCAGAAAAACAAGCAAACAAACACTAGAAACTGGGTCTAAGGCCTGAACTCTCGCCTTGCTGAATGACTCACTCATCACAAATACATGTATGATTATTTGGACATGTTTAATACTAACTTTTAGCACTGTAACATTATACACATGACAGAAAATAGCAACAAACAAAATAATAGGTCAGCTGTAAGTCTGCTGATTAGTTTCCATTTTTCCTTAACCTTATAGATAAAAGACTGATGTCTGTAGACTGGACTGGACTTAGACTTGTGATGGTATTCAGAAGATGTGAGACTGCTGGACACGCTCAGCAGAAGCGGACATATGCATTTGAGTTCTATATTTAAATAACATGAAAAACAGGTGTGCATTACCTGTGCATGGTCAGTGATGTAAAGACCAACATTTTCGCAGTCACTGATGTTGCAGTGCTTGATTGTGGGACAAGCACCCTGACCACTGACACACACTGCTGACCCCACTGAAACAAGCACGACAATGATATATTAGTCCACAAATGCACCTGTCAAAACAAGCAACGAAAACAATCTGTGCGCCATCATGGAAAAAAAAAAGAAAATAACACTTCATCACAAACACATAAACACAAGACCTCGGTAATTCTCAGCCATTTTATCTTATGAGGAACCAAAAACAACTTTAGTTTCTGTCAAATGCTCCCACTGACCCCTCTGAAGGCCCGAAAAGTCAGATCTAAACAAAATTACCTGTGCACGTGCTGCGTATGATGCAGTGGTCAATGATGGGGCTGCAATTGACTGTAATCTCCAAGCAATGGTGTGCATTGTGGTGCTGGGCGGATTTATCATCAGGATTAAACTGCAGGAGAGAAAACTGTTAATGTTGAATGTGACTGACAACAGTAGCTAAAACAGGACTAACATACATACAACATGGGGAAAAAGGAAACATTTACTGTATATGTGAGGAAAGAAATATCAGAGTCATCTCACCCTAATGGTCATGTATCCAACATAAGCATCTTCTGAGCCTTCCATGAATACAAACGTAGAGTCTCTGGTATTCTCAATGATAACTTTCTCTGCTACTTTTCCAGGAGCTGCAAAAAGACCAGACTGGTTTAATTAGAGACCAGACTAAACAAGGGTGCACTGAAACCGTAACCATGACTACAAACGCACTTACCAGCCCCGATCATTGTGATAGGCGACTCGATGTAGATCCATTCGTCTGTGTAAATACCAGAGTGGACAAATATCAGGCCGTCAAAGTGAGGCTCCTGACCCCCTCCAAGAGCATCTTCAATGGTGTCATAGTACTGGGGGAAGGGAAAAGAAAAAAGTAAGAAAAGAGAACAGGTCAGATGAATGACCGCAACATTAAAGTGGAAGATTTGTTTGTTTTTTTTAAAGTATGTAATAATTACACTTACAAACATGTTATCTCTTCCTTTGTATCTGGCAGGATTACTGTAAAAGTGTTCTGCAAAGCCTGGTTTTACATGTGCGCCTTTATACTGGGGGGGGGAAAAAAGGGAAGAAACACTACTATTATTCATATGTGGAAGAAGTGAACAATTACAAAAGGATTGTGTAATGAAAAAGATGGAGGAACAAAGGGAAAAGAGACAATTTTGCTGAAGGGAAAAGAAAATACTTAAGATCAGTGTATTACAAAGAAAATAATTGTAAACACTATTTCCATCTTTAAAAAAAAATATCCTCTTCTACGCTTTTATTTCAATACTGAATGTCACTTTGTGACTTCAGCCATGTCCACACTGGTAGAATTTACATTAGCAAAAAGGTCACAGAAGAATCATTCAAAGATTCAACAATGACCTAGTTTCTGTCTCAACACTGCCTTTAAAGTTGCTCAATAATGCACTACTATATAAAAATTGGATTACATGTATAAGAAGGTTCTACCCAAATGGCCCCACCTGATTCCCTTCAATTTTCTGATTAATATTTCAATGATTAAAGGTTTTATTGTAAAAGTATTTCTTAAAGCATTTTAGATAATGTGTTTTTCATGGCCTGCTTCATTTAGGACTGAAGCTCTGTAAACATTATTTAGGTCACTTTAGTCTGAAACCAATGCTACTACATTGTACGTCAGTAGTTTCCATACCAACTGCTGAAAACTTTCCTTCCATGGGTTTGGCTGCTCATATTCTTCTGGGTTTATCTGGTAGAATTTCCCTGCCTCAGGGTGCATCATGGGTCGCGTGTATTCAAAAACCTCCATGTACAGCCTCTTCCTGAAATGTGAAGGCATACCAGGAGTTTACATCCTTCGATTTGTCAGAATTCCTTACAATACAGAAGTCATTGTTTGGCAAAAATGTGATGAACATGTTTTTAAAAAAGTCACATCCACAATATAATTGTTGACACACTGGCCCACTAGCAAAAAGGCTGCAACATTATATGGTGGCTGGGCTACTTTCATTTGTTATTATTAGTAGTATTAATACAGACTACTGTCCTTCTGCACACTAGTAATGATGAGCCAGCACCCAAGACTCAATGAAGAACCACAGAAACAATTGTAAAGTGTATGCATGCATGTGTGTGTATATATACATTTATATTTTATTGAGGCATTGAAGACAAACTAATGCAGTGGGTGCTCAAAAAGTGCTTGTTCTGAATAGACTGCAGCTTACAGCATGAGTGGGTTATTGAAGTCATTTGTGGCAGAAGAGAACAGTGTGTCAGCAAAATACATGGCTGGTGCTGGTTGCCAACATTTAGCTGCAATGATTCAACAACACAGGCCGCAAACTGCAATCCAGATTTTTTGGTAAATCGTGTCCACACTTCTGAATCCATCCACTCAAAGGTGAATGGTTCACGTGGCATCATGAAATGAAACGACGCTGTATCGATTAAAAAATAAATTGTTCCAATGACGCGTGGGAGGAAAACATTAAGCTAAAGTGCTCATCCCAATGACTTCAAGCTCCACAGTGTATGTACCGCAACAAATCGACTAAGTCTGAATTACATTTGTTCTAAAGAAAAGTAAAGCAGTGACACACACCCACACATCTAATTATTAAAGATGGCTTGCTCACAACATAAAATGAGATTTCTGTTGCTGTTAAATCAACAATAATATCTGGTTTCTGTTGGATTCTTAACATGTAATCAACAATTCAAATTTAGATTAACCACATTAACAAACTCTAATTTAAAGTTAGTAAAGGCTAATGGCTATAGAAAAAGGGTATTTTACCATATTAAAATAACCGAAAAAAGAAAAAAAAAAAAAAAAAAAAAAATAAATTGGGGGGGGCGGGGGGGGGGCCCACAATAGGATGTTTTGTCATGTCTCACCAGAGGATAGGGTCATTGGCCAGCTCACTGAAGCGTTTGCACACACATGCTGCACGGCACAGGTCCTGCTCCAACAGGTATGAGAAGATCTTTAGCACCACCTCATCTGGAAGCTTCTCTTGCAAATATTGCTCTGCTGGAGCTGCTGGGAGAAAGACGATCACTGAATTAGACATGCATGTAATGATTTTCCAATTCCACACATAAAATCAATCCTCAGTTTTTGGGCTATAGTTTACCTCATACAGACACAGCATATTCATCTGCATAACAATATTTTCTTTCATGAAACAAAAGATAATGGGCCATGGCTTTCTCATAATAAAAACAATGTTGAGCTTTTTGCCAGTTTAGAAATTTGATCTTTTTGTCATTTTACTTCTCTGTCAATTGTACACATAAATAATCCATTTTTTAAAAAGGTATTAGCTCAGCCTCTAAGATGATCTGCTCAGTAGCAGTCACCATTGTTCCGAGACTGTCGATGACCTAGAAGTACTTTTAGTTTTAAACACAGATCATGTAGAACAACAGTATGCACAACATAAAGACATTCTGACAATTGTAAAGGCAGAACCAAATGCCATCTAACAAGGCAAGCATTTATTTGGGATGCTTTGGCTGGAGCAACATTATATAAAAAAAAGACACCATACACCACAAATAACAGACTTTATACTTACCAAATGACAAATTTATGGAGTTGCTTCACAATTTTTGCAAAGACATTTTTAGAGAGATTACTCTAAAACATCTTTATACTATAACACAGTCATTTTCCCCAAAATTGCCAATCATAAGAATAGCTAGGATGGACTGAAGAATAAAACTGTCATGTTAAATCCGCCAAAACATGAGTAACTGCCATCGGTTCACTAATGTTTATACCATAGTTTCTTGTCATATATTATTTTTACATTAAGCTAGATATGACATAAGACCCATATAACTATGCCATAACAAGTCTGTGTACCACATAGGCCTCTGGTACTCATGACGTTTCAAACCCCCAAGAAAAGATATAATAATAACATAAAAGATTTAGTAAAAAGAAATATGACACTCTGTATGACATACAACTGCACACTACTACCCAACAAGACAGACTAAATGAGTTATAACTTGTTCTTCTCATTGCTATCTCCAACTGCTTGCACAATTAACCCTTACAAGCTGCAGGGAACAAAATTTTGAACATGCAAGTCAAAAAATGTCTTCTTACTTACCTGGTAAATCTTGACACTTTCCAGAAACTCTGGGACGCTTAGGTCGGTGTCCAAAGTTTTCTGTGGTTGAAGTGGAAGCACCCTGTATTTAAAAAGTCGTAGAAAATATTTAGAAATGGTATGTGCCTCAAAATTAAATTAACATCCTTTAGGCAGTTATCCATCTCTAAAATTCCTAACAGACGTACCTCCATGCTTGGCTTTGTCGGACACACTGTTCTCTTGGGTAGAGACTTTCTTCTAAGTTGGTATGGACTATTCTGGGCTCCAGGACCGGATTCTTCTGCAACCATATCTGCAGGAACGTCCTCATCTGGAAAAGGTGGAAGATAAAACAAATGATTATTTACAGCTCAACATATTAAACCAATACAACAGATAAGCCTGTGTTGATGTGTTTTCAACAGATTTTTCGGTGTAACATTTTAGTATGCTCATTAGGAAAACTAGTTTAAAACTGACTGTCCAAAGAAACCAAAGACCAAAAGAAACCAAAGAACAGCATAATCTTTTTCCTTTTCACTCAGCATGCATTTAACTTAACCTATGTGGTGTAGCTTTCTCTGCCTTAAAGCCCTGAAGCATGTGTCTTTATCTGTAAATACAGACATTAATTTGCATGCATGTGTTGAACATTTGGTTTAACAACAGGCATGACTTCACAACTTTAAGTCATTGTTTAAAAAAAGAACAACAGCACAGATTCAGCTTCCTTTACAGCATTTACCTCACAGGACAAAAGCCAGTAAAAAAAAGGTTGTTTGACTATTACCTGGTGTGTGAAGAACAAGCTGATTACAAATCCTATCAACAGGAGATTCAAATAATTGGAAAATTGAACTAATCAGAATATGAACCCTCAGCTAAACGAGACACACAGTATGTTTATAAGCCTATTCACCAAGGTAGGATGAGTTGATAGCTACCCCAAATCACTGCTTGTTGCTCTGGTTTCAAGGATAACTCTCACTGGCTACTAGGCCTGTAACCACTACAAACAGTCTGTTAGACCCTGCAGCAGAAAAAGCATGCTCTCATATAAAGCTGCAAAACTGACAAAAAGCATAGGTTCTGCTGACTTGTTTAACTAAAACATAACAGACACTAATATGTGGAATAGGCAAAGCGGCTGTTGGGTATCTGTTATCTACTATGCCTTGCCCAATTCATCTACTGCCATGAAATCACAACTGAGCTACACTGCAATTGTGGCCATGAATAAATTAACTGAGAAATAGAGATGAAGTCAAGTAATCTAATAAGTTATTTTTATTAAGAGAAACATGACGGTTTAGTTTATGATGCTCTATTTTGTAAACATTAACACATCCAGCACATCTTAGGTTAACTGCCAATTGATGCTGTGAGCTCAAACATCACAATATGAGATTAGTCCAACTGTAAATCAGATTAAAAAAAAAACAAACCATTAATGTGGCTTATTGGTGTCCCTCAAGACCGACCGGGTCTTTACTATAGCTCTTTCAGGCATAGCAATTGTGATTAAATAGCATCCTTTGCAAGGAAATGTTTATTTTGGGGGAAAAAAAATCGCTGGTGTTACACCGTCTGTTAGACAGTGCTACTGTAAAAACTAAAACATAATGTGACTAGGCCAAATAAACGAAATAGTATTAACTACTAACCTATCTCGCAATGCCATGTTACTGTTATAATGGACATGAAGTTTTTAGAACGACAGGACGCAGACAGCTAGCCAAACAGGCTAATAATAACAGCTAAACTAGCACAGGCTAGGTTAAATTAGCATGCTACGACAACTGGCAAAACCACTTTATGTCTCCTCCCCTGCGTTTGTTACCCATAGAACCAGCAAACCGATGTTTATCACATGTCATTTTCTATATTAATCGAATCTCACATAACACAAAACACAGCTAAACACCAGCGCGAGGTGAGAAAAGCAAAAGAAAGGCCGACTCGAAGAAAAAAAAATCTAGCAAAACAAAGCGCGGCCTGAATGCTAACTACTAACACAAAAGCATCGGTGTTTCCTGGCTGCATAGCGACCCTTGGTGATCGCTCTTACATTCACAGCAACCAACTTTACCTTAATGTGCGCGCATATAAACAACCAACAAACGACAGGCCTAACTGCCCAAAAAACAAAACACGCAATTCAACCTCAAAACCTGCTATAATTCACTCCAGTAATGCTAACACTCGCTGAGCTAGCGTTACCTCTTTCCTGGTGGTTCCTCTCCGGCTGCACCGGGCGCGGCCTCGATACTCGCCTAGGTCTTCTGCTAACGTTACTTGCTCTGACGGAGTTCATTTGGGGTGTTGGTAATCTTGAGGAAATATCGAAGCCTTCACAGCAGAAGAGGCAACGCCGAGGACACCGTCTATGTCTTTTTCGTCAGCATTGCACAATCTGCCATCTTTAGCCGAGGCTTCCGAGAAACGTATCGCGGTGTGTTAACTCCCGTTTCCCCGCACTGGTATTACGTCTAGCCCCGTTCTACTGTAGCAGGAGGAGCCATAACAGACGGGTACAGTCCGTCAGGCCTCAGTCACATCACATGGGAGGACCTCTCGCCATCACGTCGCCTTCCTCGTTCAAGGCGGTCTATTTAACAGTGTTACTTTAGCCCTTTAGAGCCTAGCCTTTGGAGCGTCTATCATGTGAGAGTCTGCTGTGAGAAACAGCCAACCTCTTGATGTGGGTAGTGTAGTTAAAGTCTACATTTGCGACATATTGTACTAAATACAATAATTAATTTCACTCGCATGTGCTGTACCAATGTACCTGCACATGTGATGTGACAATAAAATTGATTTGATTTGATTTTGATTTGATTGGAATTACAAGTATCATTTACTCAAAATACCCAATAAGGCAGATCATAGCACTGGTTATATTATGATAGAGTTGACCACCTGACATAGACTACATAAAAGGCAACGAATATAATTGCTCAAGTAAGAAGATAATTTCTGCACATGGATTAATAATTAATAATTATTATTTATTTACCTCATGAATAAACTGAGCTTAACATTAAAAGCACAAACTCCTGCAGGGATTCAGATTGTAAACATCGGTAGCCCACATCTATTGAACCGGTCCTGAAACCAGTGTTCCTCAGCTTATCAACATCTGTTGATTTTTATTTGTAAACTAAATAATGAAAGTTGGACTTCTGCTAATGAGGTCTTCTGTAAACAAAGGAGAGGACAAAGTGAAGCCTTTACAGAGTGTTTGTTGAGTTTACCAGGATTAATAAATCTTGTTACCTCAGAAGTCAGTTACTCACTTGTCAGATAAACCTTTCACACTTTGTGTAATCCATATTTTATTTTATTGTAACAGGAAGCTTGACTTACACTTTATAATTGGTCTGAGCAAAGGCTAGGTTAAATAAGACAATAGTAGCCTTTAGCAGCAACATAATCTATGTTGTATAATAGTAATACAGAATCAGAACTATGGACATTTTTTTCTACATTTGAAGTTTTGCATGTTTTGCCACTGCAGGTACAAATAAACTGACATACCATGCCAAATTAAAACCTGGCTATTTGTCTGTTGGTGGTGCTATTCAGCAATACCAGAGGGCTGCTATGACTTGTGTTTAAAAAATATGTGTTTAAATGTGTCACGTTTGCAACAGATTTAGACAACAAAACACAAACATTTCCTATTAATAAATGTATACACAAAATAAACAATGCAAAATACAATCTTGTATTCGCTTGTATGACAAAGGTAAAAGTTTTTCAGATTAGGCTCCTAATTCTTTTCCGTTGTGAAGTGTTTGATCTCATATTGCCAAGGTCAAAAAACAACTTTCTCAATGATTGAGTCTTATGATGTATTTAGAAGAATCTCCAGATTTCAGTCAAGGGCATGTTCACAGGTTCAGTCAGTGATTAATTTTACATTTACACTTTTTTTGTGCTGTACAAATTGCTAAAGATCACGTTTTTGTCTTCAGATAAACTAAATTGACTCATTAACATACAGAAAATTTTTCATTTTGTGTGTGTGTCCAAGAAATCTTTGTCATATGCATAGCTCACTGGCAAAACAATTATTATCAATAATCATTAAATTATTATTATTGTTCTGCAGTTACATAGTGAAATATGAAAAAGTGCAATTACATCACAATTACATAAAAGCATGGGATTCAGATTTAGAAGGGATTAACGTAACTGATCTAAACACTATTACATTTTCTAAGTAAAGTATACATTACAGTGAATAAATATTTTAATGTGCGCTCATTAGAGGAGCAATCCATAATTTTTCAACATCAATTTTCTCACCAACACTCATATTAACAAAGCAACGATCATTTTTGATTTGATTCAGTGGTTTTAAAACATGGGTTTCTGCTGGGATTTGTGTAATTTGATTCATATCAAGTAAGGCTGCAACATGCTCCTTTAAGTCATTCACAGTCTTTCACATGCTATTCTTAAAGAGTGTTTTATGTTTGCTAGTACAGGACTTGGTTTGATGCTGATCCCCAGAGAAGGGCTTCATATTTGTAGCAATACGGAGAGAAAATAAAATATTTTTATTCAAAATAAAGGTTTCCTTTTCTCTGTTATTGAGCCTGTCAGTTGTGCAGCTTAGCGCAGCTCCTCTCAGCTGTGTTACGTGTGGACCTTTTAAATGTTTGTTGAACTGTAATACTGGACTTCCCTGGCCTGAAAATCCACTATCACGCTCAAACGTCATGTTTTTGGTGAATAAACTAAAACCTTTGAAGAACCTTTTTTATTTTCAAATGTGCAGTATCTCATTAATGTCTCCTCTGACACAACATTTGTCAATGGATTGAATGTTTTTTTCCATTTAAATCGCTCAAAAATCAAAGTATAAGATTTGCAATTAATGGATTTTGCACTCTGCTCTTTTTTTTATCTTTCACCTTTTAGTTGACATAAAATCTGCCTCTAATTAAAATGTAAAATGAAATGTAAATTTGGCAGACAGTTTGAAGACACAAAAACAATACATGTGTTTATCTAGCACATTCATTTAAGATCTCTAAAAATTAACCCCAGGCTGTACATGAAGCTGTCAAAATGCAGGTGTCCACATGGTGCTTAGCCATGGTTGGCTAGAGTAGCTATAGAGTGGCTGCGCTTTGCTACCTGAGGGTCAGTGAGTCATGAATTGCGAGGCCATCTGTCCAAAAAGCTGTAGTGAATTATGATCCTATACCCACAGGAAAATCCAGCAAGAAGCCTTGAAACACAGGAATCAGGGATTATGGAATTGCTAAACTCTGAATCCTATAGTTCTAACATTTACGAGAGATGGTGATATATGTGGTTGCCCAAATGCGTAGTATAAGATTATGGATAGAGGAGAATAATCTTAATTTACTGATAGCTGTCTAAAATCCAGAGTTATAGGTTGTACATGTGAAATCTTATGATATGACAGAATGCATTCTGTGAATGAAGGTGGAGTTTGCTCTTTTTAATTTCTGTTGTTTTTTCATATAGATTTTTTTTAAAATTCAGTTTAGTATCAGTTAAGAAAGTTAATATTTAGAAAAATCAGTATTTTTGAAAGCAGTTGACTCTCCTTCTGTTGTAGACATCAGGAGTCTAAATAAACACGTTCATCAATGCCTCATCAGGCAGACTGTAATACAATTTTTACCAAACTAACAGATACGAGAACTGAGGCTTTTTATTTTCTATTTTAATTCTATTTTCACAAAATATTTTAGGTTCGTTTTGTTTTTCTGTTTTTTTTCTCTTCCAAAAGTCTATATATTATACGTTAACTAAAATGTTTTTTAAATTTTGATTTTAGTTAAATATCATAACCTTGGTTGTGAGTGTAGCGAACGAACTTGCACAGTAGCTTGATTGTCCACTAGATGTCTCATTTTCTCTACCTTTGAGAATTCACTATTTAGCCTCACAGGAAGCCTCCATGGTCCACTTACTTTTTGTCTCCATTTTTTTCACTGCTTTGCTTGTTAACATTTTTTTTCTTCTTCTTTTTCCACAAACTTCCCAGGTGTTTGTGAAAATGTGTATATATATTTACTTTTCAGGCACTTTACCTCAGAGCACTACCATGCCTACGGTGTTGTTTGTGTCATATAGAGGAATTATGTTCTCTGATAGTCTTTTCACACTGCTCAATGGGTTGATTATGTAAACATTTGCTTGTAGGATGTCAATATGTGCCTGAGGTGACAACATTCTAATTAGCATATTTTTTCTGCTGTTCTAAATGAATACCTCTCCACTGATTAATCAACTACCTACAGAAAATGAGTCACACTGAGCTGCAAAACTGGGTCTGCCCTACAACTGGAGGTGGCAGCATCCTCAGAATGCCTGCATTTACAGTATCTGTATTTCTTGTTTGCGCATCTGTCTGGTTTCGTGTTGACTTAGCACCAGGACCACTTGTGAAGGCTTGCTGCTGTGCTCTCTGACTTCTCTGCATGTTTATCATCTGTCTGATGAGTTTACTGGTGATCGACCGCATGAACGGAGTCTCTCTGAGATTCTTGTTTTGAACATTGGAACTGTTGTGCCATTTACTGAAAGTTCTTACTGTGGTAAAAAAAAAAATAATTGTGTAATTTATTGATAAATCTGCAGCTATCTGCAACTTGAAGGCTTAGTTAAGTTGATTAGTTTGTCTGAAAGGACAAACTGTTTACCTGTGTGTTCACTATGCAGTTGCTGTTGTTTTCTGTTGATACGATGCTTGGACTCTGTGTTGCTATGGCCAGAAGGAACATTTTTCTCTCTGTCTTACATAATCTTCATTTAGTGCATTTTTGTACTTCCATTTTTCATACGGGATCAGCAGTCCTTTAAGAAAATGTAGACAAAGAGATGACTTCACCTAAGCCGGAGTCATGGATAGCCTAACTGTCAAGATTTTGGTTCTTCTTTGACACTAATCTGCTGGAGATAGGACAGTGAGGCACATGTGTTGGCTTGGTAACCAATCTAGTATCCAGTGGCAACAGAGGTCTATTGAATGCTGGGCAGCTCTACATTAGCTGGTGTGCCCACCACTCTCCTGTGTCACCAAGTTGTGGAGGCATATTCATATAGGGCCCTGCAGCAAAGGTAGGTTAGTGCAATGTTCACCTCGTGGGCCAACACTGTGTGCATGTGTGATCAGATATAGGTCATCCCTGTGCTGGTTTTACAAATGCTCTTTTTGTTGAACAACTTAACCAGCCTGCAGGTGGTAGCACTCTTTCTGTCTCACAATGTCATTTTCTCAATAAGGTGCACTTGCTTAGTCTATGTTTAAGTCCTTGTTTCAAATAACCTCTCTTCTTCACATCACAGCCTCTCTTGAAAACACGCCGAACATGTTGTCTTGATTCTCACTCCACGTCTGAAGGCATCTGCAGGCGCAGAGGCAGACACAACAGGATAAGCGTCTTTGTCTCAGACTCCTGTCTGTCAGAGATCCCCACCCACCCACCCCTCACACACCTCCCTTTTCCCCCCAGCCTCCCATCTATTTGGGCGGCTGTTACAGAGAGGGCAGATGGCTCATTACCATAAATAGGACAGAGAGAGAGAGTGAGCAAGGGGGCCGTGCACACCAACTAACAGGACCACGCCGCCCAAAACTAAGGAAATGGAAGCCCGTTGCTAGGAGAGAGGAAAAACAGCTTTATGGCAACACAAAGCTGATTCCCCCATCCGACCTCATCCTGCACGCACCCCCCCGCCCCCTCCTCCCTGCTCTGGGGACCGAGCCTTCTATCTGCTGGTTGGGGACAGATGGTCGATGGGCCCCACCGTCTTTACAGCTGGACACAGGCTACGCTGACACAGTCAGACCTGGCATGACTGAATCACACCTCGTCCCGTCCAACCTATGAGAATCAGGAGCGGAAAGAGCTAAAGCCCGGGCCGTCAGCTAAGAATAGATCCACACTTGTTGCCCACAGGAAACGTGACTGCACAATAGATGGTAACATATTAGATTTGTAGTTTTGTAATTTTTTTTGTTGTTTTGGGGGTTTTTTTTCAATGAAGCTCATTCATTGTAGCAATTCACTTGCCGTTTTGTGCTTATCTTCTTCCTGTTTTTTAATTTTTTTTAATTTGACTTTTTAACCACTGAACAAAAAGTATGTAAAGCACTTACAAAATGATTTGTTAACACTCAGTTCCAGCTGCAAGTCCTTACTCCATCCCAGACTTTTATAACTCGTCTGCTCTCTCTAAGTCTAACAGGTTAAGAGTCATCCAACCAATGTCTTGTAGAAGAGCAGTCCTCTCTTTCCAGTTCATCAATATTATCCTTTCTGAAAGGTGTCCCACCATGAAAGGATGGTGTGCAGGAAATGAAAATACTGCTTCACACTTCTAGTGGAGCATAGGGAGAAGTGGTAAAACTGACATTTTCTTTCATTTCATTCCCAACCACTCACACAACCATTTATACACTGGTCAGTAAAAGCTGAAGTCTGATGGGAAATATATATATTGAATTACCTAAGCCTATATCTTACAAATCTACAGGGCCTGCTTGGCAAAAGTCTTCCCTTCTTTTCTGTACTTGTTAGAAGTACTCAAATCCCATTCTGGGCAAACCGTTTCGTGCTGAGTGGAGGTCAAGCTAATGATGTATGAACTAGGTTTTAATAAGGCATTGGTTGTGTTCTAAGGAAGGGGCAAGTTAATCCATTCATCCTTACTATACCTGTTCACCCTGTGAGGGGGCTGGAGCTTATGCCAGCCAACACTGGGGAATAGTGCAGCTAAAGTCTGAACAGCCAGTCAGTTACAGAGCTGACACAGAATCATCGATGCACAATATGAACTTATATATATAAAGGCTGAGGAGGGTGGGGTGAGAGAAGACATTTCCTCTGGGGAGTATCTCAGCAAAGACACCACCTCTGAAACAATAACACATCTGTTCTCACAAGACCTTTGATTGAAAGGGCAAGTGCAGCTGGCTGTCTTGCAAACAGGGAAGAGGAGAAACTGTCTAATTTAAACAAATAAACAAATTTCACATAACACTTGAATATTGAATAGAAATGTTGTTTCACTAATATTTGACTTGAAATCGCAGGGTGATACTTGAATCTGCTACAATTAATGTTATTTCATTAGATGTGAGCCATTTTGCACATCGTCCACGGGGAATTGGGGAAGGATGCTTGACAGTGGCACATTTACATGTCGGAAAAGAAGGAGGATGGGGAAAAGAGGGAGAAAAGCACAACTATCCAGATTGCACGAAGGAAAGCGTGGCAGCAGCATGACAAGTAAGCAGAACAGAGGCGGTCCTGCATCACCTAGCCATCCGCCCTGGTTGCATAGGAACACGAGGGCCATGCCTAGCCTCCAGACACGCTCCTTTCCTCTCTCCTCTGCCACGCTTCATTACCCAGTGCTCAGCCAGGCACAGAGAGCCACTGCACCACTTTCTCTGCACTACAGCCGTGCGCCCGCTCGCAGCCTCCCAACCAGGCTTACCCAAAGACCAGGCGGGGTATATGCTGCCCCTCAGGCATCAGGTCACACTCTCTCTTAATGTATACTGCAGAGGCAAGAGTGGAAGGACACAATCAGTGGCTTCCAACCTTCTTTTCAGTCAACAGATAAACTCAAATATTCAAAATGTGCTCGTCTGAACTGGTTTCAAACACTTTATAAAAGTGGACGTGATAGTGCATGTCAGTGGTTAAGTCAATTTGGCCACATTTGTTGTTTATTTGTACTGCTGGCAAAATGTTCATCTCTTCATCATATATGAGGCTTACATTTAGTTGTTTTTTTCTGTCTATCACTTTCTATGTCAGATTTGTACATCATTTATTCATTACTTGCAGATTATCCATTTATTTTAGGTATTTGTTTCAACCAGTGATTCATTACCTTTAACTAAATTTAGTTAACTAAATTTCTCTTTTTGCTTGCTAACTATTTTCCCATCTGCATTTCACTTTATGTTTCATCTCTAAATTCATATTTCTTTATGGAATTAAACACCTTTTAGCTCTGCTAGTTATTAACTTATCAGTTTTAGGGTTTCAGTCATGTATAGATCACTTGAATCCATTGCTTTCATTCATTTAGTAATAGTGTTTTGCCAGTTCACTAATTTTAGTGTCACATTCAGCCATCTAAAGTACTGTGCAAAAGTCTTGAGCCACTACTTATTTCTTTGTAATTAGTAAAATGGGTACACTGAAACACAGAAATACAGTATATGAGGCAAAAGTAGTTTACATAGTTCTAACAAGTCAATATTTAGTATGACCACCTTTTATTCTTCAACACAGCCTCAACTTTCCAAACCAAGTAGTCTTCAGGTATAGTTCTCCAGGCCTTTTGGAGGACACTCAAAGCTTTTTTTTATTGGATGTTGGTCATCTTCTGTTCAATTCTCTGTCAATATGTTTCAGGGATCATTGACAAGCTGAAAAATTAACCCATTGCCAACCAGATGGTATTGCATGGTCAGTCAAAATTTGATGGTACATTTCTGTGTTCATAATTTCATAAATTTTGACAAGAACCACAACATGTAGGTCCAAACCATGACAGAGCCTCCACCATGCTTCATAGATGACTTTAAACACCCACTGTTGTACATTCTCTACATATTGACAACAATGTGAATCAAAACTTACAAATTTGGATTCTAAATAAGACCTGTTGACACAGATTTTTAGTCCAGTTCTTGTGTAACTTGCTATTCCTCCTTTCCCTGAATTACTGTTTAACAGCCATCTTGTGTCAGGTCTTTGCTGGATTTTTTCGTATTGCTTAAGGGCATGACTTTCAGATACTGTTTATCTGCTGTAGATAGTTTTCTTTTGTCCTCCACTTTACTCCAAATTCTGCTTTTTTTTTTGAAGAACACACTGTACATCATGCTGACACATTCAAAGCTTTGGACTTCTTTGTATAACTGAAAAAGCTTCAGAAAGCCTGGAAGACTTTACAAATTATAAGTAAGTCTGGCTCCTTGGGAACAAAATATAAAGAAATGAGGGGATCGCTCGACATTTTTGCCCAGACTTTTGATCCATTTATTTAAGCTATAGAGCTATGTTACTGTAGCATATGTTAGCTTGCAGCTTGTAGCGTACCAGCTCTATTGAGAATTGGAAGTGTAAAATCTATTTAGCCCCAAAGGTGGTTTCGTAGAAGTTCAGACTTCATATTTATTGTTGTTTTGTTTTATTGGGTAAGTTTTGAAACTGAGTGTGAACACAAATGTGATTTTTAACAGGGTCTGATTCATGTTGCTAAGCAGCAGGTGGAATTGCTTCTTGTAGCTCGTATACATGAGAAAACACAACACACACTGCTGGAAGGACATGAGTGATCCCTCATACGTGTCATAGCCCACTATGGAGCTGGCAGTGCCAGACAGCACTGCTGGGCACAAGACCACTATTGTCCCACAAGATAAAGTGCACTTGTGACCAAAGCAAGGCGGGGAGGACCAGATGCAGTGAAAAGATAAGGGAGTGTCAAACAACAACGCTTTTTGTGTTGTGCCGTTGTTTACGGTAGCTGAATGTTTTTACAGACGTCACAACTCCATTTTAAACTGTTGGTAGGACACGACATGTCAGGAGTGGGCCGTCTTCCCTTTATCCTCCTCTTGCTTCACAGTTAATTGACTACAAGTGTTCATTTGCCTTCGAGGAGCAGTCATTAGGGCTGAATAACAAAATTTAGCTCCGCAATAGAGCAGCCAGAGATCAATGGGTTAATTTAATTGCCCTCGCATGTGGTGTATTGTAGCAGGGCAATTTGCAGAGCTTTATAAGGGAGTCATGCCGTTTTACTGTGCTTAAAAGTGCAAAGAGATAGCAAGGAGGCAATGAAATAAGAGAAAGACCAAAGTTCAGTACTGTGTGTTTGGTGACAACTAAGCTGCCAGTTATATACAAATGATATTGTCACAGTCAAGCTCGAGAAAGAGCTGTCACTCTATCCCGTGTAATGACTTACAAATGACTGATTGTCTGCCTAAAGCTATAATCATGTGATGGATAACTGAAACAGAAGAATGCAATCGCTTTATATTAGAGTGACAAATTTAAACTACTGACTTTACTGACAATCTGTTTTGACTTGTATTACTTTGAAACTACTACAATTTCTTTAAAAAAAAAAGCCTAGCTCTCATCACAAACTCCCTGAGCTCCCCCGAATTTTAAAAAGAAGTTGTCATGGCAAAATCACCGCCAGTCTTTATAGAGTGCACACATGGCTTTATCTGACCATCTTTTCACCAACTGTAACAATGTGCTACCATTGTTTCGTGCAAGATTGGAGCGACATTGTAAGCAAGCCATTAGTTCCCAACCCAATTATAATGTATAGGATGTTTATCAGATTTTGTGGGTGTGGTTGAGTCTTTAAGCAACCATTTCAGACGAGCAGAGAGAGTTTTTGCTGAAATTATGTGCATACGTTTAGGAGTCTGTTTTATAAGGGGTGGGGGGTAGTGAAAGAGGACATGCAGAGGTTTGGTGTGACAGGGGTAGGGTGGGATGGAGGCAGATGATCCACTGTAACAAACCCTAGAATTGTGTATGTATGATCCTGATTAGAAGTTGAGAGACTTGCCTTTATTACAAATACACAACACTATGTTTACTAAGGATAATCTTAGTTATGATTGTTAAAATCAACAAGTAAAAACAAGTTATAATCATTTAATCAGGAGCTATCTACACTGACGTGTCTCACTAAAGACCTGAATCTATTTTTTTTTTTCATTAAGCTGTTATAAAATTTCATCTACTGTCCTTTGTTCATGCTGGCATGCTTAATCCTCCACTGGAACAAATTTAGGACATTTGTGACTGTCCATACAAGCATTTGCCCAGTCTTACCTGAACAAATAGACTGATTCAATACAGTATTACAGCATATGTGTTTGACTGTTGAAACGATCATTCCTCTGCCCCGCGTGTTGAATTTTATTGCCTTGTGCATTAAAAGAGGCACTTATCAGCTGACAGATAACGGACAATCAGCACACTGCTGACACAATTCATAAGACCCGGTTAGGAGAAAGGATTGTCAAACAAAGGCTTGTGTAGGCAAACACACTCTTCAGTTGAGGATAACTGCAGGCAATAGCTGCGAGAACCCCTAGGGAAACAAACCTGAAGAACAAAGAAAGTGTTGCATTTGGAACAAGTTGACCACGCCTGATTGCTCTGCTGACAGTCAGAAGCCGTCTGCAAATTAAATTTACACAATTTGAGCTGCAAACACTTAAATTTAATCACTGAATATTTATTGAGTGATGCTAAAAGATTTAAAAAAAACAACAACACTATCTGTGGTGCTTGCTTTGTGCAGTCTACTTCATTAAGACTGGTTGGCTCCATTTAGAGCAATGAGGTCTGGACTGGTAGGATTTCTGCTGCGTGGTCCCACACCGCTGCTGGCCTCTGGGGCTTCACAGACAGTTGCAGTTCCCTTCTTGTCCTGGAAAGTATGCAAATACTACCTGTTTAACCGGTTACCACTTTGACCATACTTATCTAGGGAAATTAAATGCTGCCACGCCTCTGCGCATGTGTGTACACATGCATCTGCACGTCTCATTCGCTTTAATGTGCATCATAATTCTCTTGATGACCCTTTCACTTCACATTTCAAACGAGGTCCAAACTAATTAGCAAAGGGAGCTGGGTGTCTGTTAGTGTAGCTTTAAATCCTCTAGAAAGAGCAGGAACAGAGACTTTACATTGTTCACTCTGCAATGTGCTCAGCTGTCCAAGGCACAATCTACCAAATTGCACATAATGGTGTATATTCTGGAAATACCACAGTCCCTTATGTCACAAAGAAACCCAGAATCCATTTTTTTTTACATTAAATGGCAGCATCTATTCTGAAAATGTACGTGAGGACACACTGCTGATAGAAAAAAAAAAGGAACAACACAGAAACCTGAATACTTTGAATGCATATGCAAACTTTATTATTTTTATAGGACAGCGAGACAAGCGCTGAAAAGGAGGGATTATTGCAAATCGAGATGACATTCGTAACAGGGAAGCAGTTTCTTCTGGAATGTGATTTCTCCTCACAGTTTACACCTCGTTTCTGGCTGTGTGCTAAAGTGTCAGCATCTGTGTTCCCACTCCAGAAACCAACACTAGGTGTAATGAGAAAAAAAAAAGGAAACAGGGAGAAAACAACAAAGGCAGGACGGCAGATTGAATGAAGAGCGGCATACAAACAAAGGTTGTCACTAATAGAGTTTTATGAGCTCCAGACCTGCTGAAATGGAGTGTTGTGCGTGTGCAGCAGCTCTTATCGGCTCGCTGGCAGTAGGGCAGGGGAGGGTGAGAGCTTCCACACTTGCGATCCCTAAAAATGGTGTGATTCATTTTCCGCATGAGAGGGTCTCACAGGGGCGGCATCAGACCAGCCAGTCCACACAGATTTATGGACCATTAAAGCAGCAGGCCTCCTGACCACTATGCCACTATGGGGCTGGCTGCTAAGACACACTGCACCCTCATTCATGCTTGGCCACCACTCTTCATCACAGGCTAGCTTCCTCATTGTTCATCCCTTCATCAGCACCACTTTTACTGCCTCACATGAACTCCTCTCATAGTCTGTAATCCTGCTGTTCCTTTTGATGCAAAATAAATTGTTTACTGTCACCATTCTCACCTGCTCTTAGCACCGTTTTCCCAATTCTTTCTCCCACTTTTGCGCGTTATTCTTTCCTTTCACAAAAAGGATAATTCCTCGAGTCGCTTGTTATATAGTCCAGAAAATGCTCCAGTACAGTTATGGAAATCTCTGACGGTGGTCCGGGCTAGCGTGTTGTTTTAGCGTAACAGTTATACAATCAGATTAGCACCATTGCAGGCACACAGACTAATGGGTCTGTATTTTCAAGGCATCCTCAATCAGCTGTTTCCGTGGTGATTAATGCATCTTGTTCTCGTCTCTCTCATTTGCTAGCTTTGCAACTTCATCATCCCTAGGAGTCGTACTGGAAGGGAAAAAAATGGGGCAGAGTCTATGCTGCTCACCGGCCCTAAGAATAGCTCAGTGCGCAAGAAAACAAAGCCACAGTAACCTGAGCAGAAACTCCAAAGCATGAATGAATGAATGAATAAATATAATCACATTCAGATAAATCACTTCACCTTTGTTGTTGCTGGATGAATGAAATTTTTGCATTAAATGCTGTTCTCCAGCTTTTTTGTGTGTGTGTGTATATATATATATATATATATATATATACACCTATAGGAGTGTGTAGCAACTTTGTAGCAACTTTGCTGCACTCAGCTGCATC
>NW_024582373.1:2491089-2506558 GCF_018398535.1 Haplochromis burtoni
TATATGTGTGTGTGTGTGTGTGTGTGTGTGTGTGTGTGTGTGTGTATGCCATATATTAACGACACACTGAAAAACATTAAGACTCACATTACTGTCAGACAAGTATTCATTTTGACACAAAAACACTGTTACGCCACCACCAAGCCTGTTTGTCCAGTTTAAAGAAGAGGAAGAAAAGAGAGTGCAAGCTACTTTCGGTTGCTCCCTTATTCAGAAGGGGTTTCCACAGCAGGTAGCTCTGCATGTTTGATTTGGCAGATTTTTTTTTAAAACAATTGATTTGCCTTTCCTGTTGCAACCTGAAAGGGATCTGTGGTCTCCTCTGGGATCAAACAAGTGATCTTGTGCTTGTTAGGTGAAAGCGGTGCATACTGACAGCTCTCCTGCATGGCAGGTTGGCTTTATGCACATTAAAATAAATAAATAAAAATAGAGAGGCTATTAGATCATTCCACAGAGAGCTACTCATGTATGCTTATGAAACAGAGTGGCTGGGATGAGTAAAGGTATCACCGTTATGTGAAAGTTACAGCTTGGTGTGAAGTCAGTTGGCCAGTAAAGCTGCACTCACCAGATAGCCAGAGATACAAAACCGAGCTGCCGGGCTTCCTGAAGCACACTTTTGGCTGCTAAAGTACATAAGCACAGGCATGTACATAAGCACAGCAGCTTCGTGCAAATTTGGACTTTTAACACATGCACAGAGGAACACTTTGATTCTGCACTGGAGAGAAGCACATAAAATGCTTATCTTTTTTCTTCTTCTTCCAAATTCTTTGCTTTGCTTTGTCTGTATACTCAAGCATTACCCAGCATGTGTGTGTTGTGTATCCACGGGTCACATTAGCTCCTTGTATCATCGTTTACTCTAGGAGGGGCCCCATAGAGGGTCCGCTATCGTCATGAAGCTGGGTGTGGTGACACATCCTCTCTCTCCGCCCCGAGGTGTTTGTGCAGCCTGAATAACGCGGCAGTGCTTGTGCGGGACCCGTCCGGTTTCATTTCGCTCCCACACTTTAACAAATTAATTATTAATCCCATCGCTGCTTCACTGTTAATGGCACATTTTAATTCAATAAATCTGGTTTTGAAAACTACATAGATATATAAATATATTTTAAAAATACTTCCTATAGATTACGTGCAGCTGGTGATAGAAGTGAAAGCACATTGCACGATAGAAAAAAAAAATTGGATGGCGTGCGCGTTCGCGGAGTTCCAGCGCTGCGGCAGTTGCCAGGGGAGATAGGAGGGGAGGAGTTTTGATTGGCTGAAGTGGACCTGTTGCCATGACGACGGCGAGGGGTTTGGTAGCGTTGCCGTGCGCTGTGTGATCTGCGCGCTGCGTGTATGGAGGAAGCAGCTGCTGATCTGATCTCTGACATTGTGTGTGAGACAGACAAGACATCTGAATAAACTGCGCGCAGACGTGTCTTTAAACGCACCGCACCGAGGCACGCCGTGCATGATTGTGAGTAGCCGATTGTTTTTAAGTGGGTTGTAATTAAATAAGTGTTCGGCAGGATCCGGGCTGTGTTTCGAACAAGCTAAAAGTAAATGTGGTCAAGTGACTTTGCTTAGAGCAGCCAGCCAGCATGGCAGATCAAGCGACAGCATGTGGCCAGCTAGCTAATGTTAACGTTACTTCTCTCTTCTCCGGGCTTATGTCTTGGAGAGCATAAAGGGATATTACGTATAACACCAAAGAGTGTTTTGAAACATTCAAACAGATCCCTTTCTGCTCTTCCAGTTAAAATGTAATGCTAATGCTAGGGGGTATATGTGCCTTCCCCTGACCTGTCGAGCGGCTGCTAACGCTGCTCTGCCTGACGGTTGTTTCTCGGTGAGTTAAAGCTAGTAACATTTAGTGAACTTAGTGAAAATACGGCTAATTAAAACGGAGACAAGTTCCTTCGTAACAAACCCCGTGTGTCGGGAAATGTTGTGCAATACTCCGCGTAATTGCTCGTAACTTTGTATTCCTCGTTGTGCGTCTGACTTGTGGTTGCTTGTATGTGTGTGAGTGTGAAGTGTTTTAAGTGCTGTGTGCCTGTTAGTAGCTCCGGAGCATATCAGTTTTCTGTGCTAACAGCACTTTCAGCGTATCCTTTCCACCGATTTTGAGTCTCATTGTGTCTTTGAACGTCTTTCGCCTGTTTTGTCAGTCTGTAGTAGGTAGAAAAATTGAGCGACTCCTGATACTGTTCAGACACATCTTCCCTGATAGCTATAAATAGTTGAATATTTCATTATGTGTGTGTGTGTATATATAAAGTAATATTATATATATATTATATATAATATATATATATATTATATATTATATATATATATATTATTAATATTAATATATATTATTATATATATCGACGGCACCAGAGGTTTGGAGGCTACACTGGCTAGCCACATGATGTAATGGATTATCACAAGATTGTCCCAGATACAGAGTGCTCTACAAACAATGTCAGACTGTAGGAAAAATATCTCTGCCTACTGCAGTTGGCTATAATTTATATTTTGCTGTTGAATAGACCTTTATATACTTCCATGTGTTGTTTCTGGTGTTTGTGTGTGATGTTTCCTACCTTGCTGCCTGTTAGCATTGCATTTACTGGACTGGACAAACCTCATCTAAAATTCATTATGTGCACTGAGGTTTTATTCGTATATTTGAAGGGGGGGAAATGTGATGGAGAGACAAGTAGACTGACATTGTTCCTTTCACTTTGCCTGACAGTTGTTAAAGCCCTGGTGATAAATAGAAGACAAAGACACCAGGAGCTTAAGGGACAGAAGAAGACAAAAAAGAAACAGATGTTGTCAGTCTGCCATTATTTTAATGCCAGAATCTTTGTGGTCATATTGTGGGGTCAAACCATCTGGTGTCTTTGTAAAACTGACATGTATCCACTCATGTATGTATTTGTGCAGAAGCCTCTGAAGGGTAAGCACTTTTGGATCCGAGAATAGACATTCATTACTATAAATAAGACCTGCTGTAACCCACTGATGTGGTTATTGCAATTTGAAATGGCTACATGTCTTCAGGGATTGAAAACACTGTCAGTACCTTTTGAATTATCTTTATATATGCACCATCACAAGGTTATTTGAGATGTTGGAATTGACACCATAGACAAGCTTTGTAAGAGGCAAAAGACAGGGGAAATGGGAAGGAGACTACTTAGTCTTATTTCTGCTCTTTTTGAGTGGGTCTGCTAACAGCACGCTGTGTTTGAAAAGGTAACTGGTAGACTTACGAGTGAGATCGCCGTGAGATGACAATATGAAACTGAAATTTACAACTTGACTGCACGACGACGCGTTCATGACATTGTTTGGAATCTTTTGCTTGAACTTCCTGACGTGGGTGTTTTGACAGCCTATGAAAGAGTCATTTAATGAAATAGTAACAAACGAAAAGATAGTCTAATAGATGCCCACATAGTCACATAGTTAAGGTATCAAGTCCATCTTTTGATTACACTAATAGCAGTTTAATTCACTTTTTTGGGTGCTGTTTTACACCAGCTGAGCACAATAGTAGACGCAGGGGTGTCAAATGTATCTCAAGCTCCACGCATACGCTCAAGAATTCCACACTTCATTTTCACAACTTGGTAACCACAGTGGTGTAAATGTCGCTCGAGTCTACTGTACTGATGGGAGAACAGGAAAACACTCGTCAGAGGATGTATAACAATGAAGCAACGTCACTGAAAAGACCACCGCAGCACATTTTTTTGTTGACCGAGTTTCGCACGGCCAAATAAAATCTTACATCCATTATCCCAATGTGTTAAGTATGACCGATTTAAATGTAGTAATAAGGAGACGGCTTGGGCCTGTTGTGTCATGTGGCTGTTACCTTTTATCCAAACAAGAGTGACACAACGCGCTCAGTTTAAAAGTGCTGCTGCTGCTGCCATGTAATCGGTCTTATCACAGAGTTGTGTACTTTGACCTGGAGCTGATGAAAGATTGTGTCCTCTGAAAAATCCACCATGTTCTCTATAGATATGCGAGCGGCTGTGGTTTTTGAATTCATTACGAAAGCTGACCCACGCGGCAGCAACTTTTTTGGGAGGATTGCTTAACGCAGAGTAAAGCTGGTTTCTCACGGATTGGCTTAATAGATTTGTGCTCAGAGATTTGTGACCTACTGTTCTCTGCAATCCCTGTCATTACCAAGTACTTTGACTTTTTACTGAACATTTTAAATAGTTGGTACTCGGGTGCTGTATTGGAAAAAGCCGAACAACTGATAACTGGCAGAATAAGGAAGTTTGGTTTCTTGAAGTGACTGTGTTACCACGATGCTGCTGTTGTGTGCATATTGCAAAGTTTAATCACATTTGAAAATAGAATATCTAAATTTTAGCAGGTGTTCTGCATTTTTTGTTGTTGTTGATTGATTTAAAGCCTAAAGTAAGTCTCCAGTAGTTTCAAATTACTTCTTTGGACCATTTTTTTTTTTCAACTTTAACTTGTTCAATTAAACAAATAATTACTTGAGATTAGCCACTAATCAGTGACCTTGAGCTCTGGCTGTTGACAGTGGCCTGCCTGACTTTATGCTTCATGCAGTTTTGTAATGGATAGCTTGAGTGATCACTTAACCAGAGCCCCTGATTAGTCATAAAGGAGGGGCATCCCCAGGAGTATGCTGTGTGTTGTTGTTGTTTTGGGTCTGTCACATTCTTCTAATCAAACATAGGGGGCTAGCTCTGAAGTGAGTTGTAAATGTCAACACCTGAAAAGACATGTTTCCACTCACGCGCCCACTCGCTCCTGTGGCCTTCCTGGTCATTATTTATTTTTTCTGTCCTATTTGGGTGATCAGCTTGTCTGCTCTTTGCGATGTTTCACATTATTTAGTCTCTCTTGAGAGTTCACCGTGCAGCTAAATGGCATCTATTTTTATGCCCTGAGCTTGGCACAGCTGTTTTACAAACTGGCGTCAGTGTTGTAATTAATGTCACAAGCTGACAAAAAGACAAAACAGGTTGATTCTGCGTGATCTGAAAATCAGTTTTTCCCTCTTTAAGCGTCTGTTTAGACGTCGCATACTGGCAGCGGTTATCTCCTTCTCACGGTGCCCCTCTGTCTACTCCACTTATTGTTTTACATCTCTTGATTGACTCTATGGTGAGTCGCCTCCCTCTACAGCCCCCCACTCCCTGACTGCTCCTTTGCCTGTCTCATTTCTGACTGTGTGGACTCGAGACACAGCCCATTAGGGCCCGCCTCACTGAAAGCAACAACTGATGTGGCTGTTTCCTTGATTGAGAGAAAGGAAGGGGTAAGGACGGCCGTGTCCTCTGTCACAGTGGCTCTTTGTCTCGTTTGCTTAGGCAGAAATAAAAAGATTTATTTAATTGATAGCAGTACGACAACAACAACACAGGCTTACCAGCTTGTCTGTAAATCCTCACTAAGTATCATATATCAGTGTCAGTTTAAGTGTCTCAGAATTTCTACAACTATAGCTTAGGTGTTTGGACAAAGTCAAATGTAAATGTCAAACAGACTGACCGCCTTTAAATAAGAATTTTATACTGGGCCGTGTACTTTAAATGACTCAATCATAGAATAATTGATGAGCTTGTATTACTAGACCAAATCTTTGCTCTTTCAAAAAGCTGCATCTCAAAAAGTAAATGGCATTGGAATAACTAGATTTCTACTATGCCCTTTCACCATCAAGAATGTATATTCATTGTTTATAATAAATGGTAAATGATTACACTCGGTAGTTTCTCTGCTGCTGAAAAAAGCAAGTATTTTGTGACTTTTCACTGACCATTTTAAGTAGTTGGTATTCAGTGCTCTAATGGAAAAGGTTGAATAAGTGATGATTGGCAGAATAACGAGGTTGTTCAGCACTAATTAAGATGCAGTTATTATAATACTGCCTAATAACAATAGAGAGTTTAACACTGAGTCGATAGTAAACAACTCTTGGTGACTATTGTTGCTGTTACCATATGTTTCATATTTATAATTTGATGTTAAACAGCAACACATGGAAAGCAGAATTTGTAAAGTCTGTAATGTATAAAGCAAGAGGTCAGCTTTTTAAGTGAAGGGTTCAAAACTTCTTATATATGGAGCGGGCAGAGCTCAGTAGCTGTGTGCTTATATTTGTTTGCCACGTGTGTGTGCTTTGGTCGATTAAGTCAAATGGGGAGATTCAGTAAATATTTTCATTCTGCTGGAGCTTCGTGGTTGACATGGATATCTATCATGGTTTTGTCAGAGCCCAATAATGTTTTATTTATTTATTTTGTAAAATCAGGAAAGAAGTCTTTCCTCATTTGAGTTCCCTGTGGGGCTTTTTCTTTTTGGTGTTTTCTGCGTTTCATTTGCAAACACTGTTGTATTTTACTGCACATAGAAAGTTTTCTCATACTCAAGGACTGACCCTTGACAAATATAGAAACGTTCTAATTTCAGCTGTTTCCTACAAGACCGTGGAGCTGTGTTTGCAAGCATACAGCATGAAGTTGTTTTTTGTTGTTGTTGTTTTTTTGGTTTTTTTTATATTTGAGAGGAACTGAGGTTGTTGTGTGTGTCGGTATGCTGAACTTACAGGCACATGACTGGAAAGATAAGGTTTCAGTGTTGGCTAGGGACTGGCATGTACTTTGGAAGGCCTCACCTCTGTTGACAGTCAAAGTGCAGTCTTGAGCGTTTGACTCTGAAGTTGTTGGAGGAGGTTAGTGTCACTGACGAACATGAACCGAGCCATTGCCCGTCCTTTTGATCGCTTGTTTTTCCCTGAGTGATTTCATTAGTTGATACATTAGGTCCAGCCAGGGTGTTTGCCAGCTATCTGTAAGCTACACGAAGATGGAACTCCTAGATTGGCCGAGTAAATACTGTTGCTTCAATAGACGCTACCTTGTAGCCTCGTGCTGCTCGATTTCACTGTTTTTGTCGTATAGCGGGCCTAACTGTCTCTGTGTGAAGTCTGAATTTGTTGTCTGAAAATGAACTTCCTCAACAGGCAGGAGGTGTTTCCTTCCCTCCCGGTCCTCTGTTTGAAAGTGCGAGGTGAATACTGAGCACTTCGGAAACATGACTAGAGCAAAAACAACTGCTCCTTTGTGCGAGCAGAGTGTGGGGCCAGTTGTAATGCTTTGTGCAAGCTTTTTCATTTGCTTTCACCTCGGACGCTGAGGAGATCCGTTAAAGTCTTTGACAAGTTTTAGTCAGAAATGTATCGTTAGGGCGTGCTTTAATAGTAGCCTAATTTACCTTTCAAAGTAATAGATTCTTTATTTGTTATGACACGGTTTAACCCCCACCCTTGTAAAATAAAAGAGCAGGCCACTTGGCTAACCCGCTCTGGAACAGCCTCTCTCTCTCTGCCTGCTTCTCCCACTCTAACTCAGTCCCCCCTCCTTTTGTTTCATTCACATTTTTAGAGCTCCAGCCAGACTGGGTAGTTGCCTAAATATCAGTTAGGGTTTCGAATAACAGCCATCACAATGGGGCTTTGCGGCACACCTTTGTGTACCTGTTGTAGAGGTGTAACTGGTTTGTGTCAACTGGTTTGTTTCTTTGGAATAGGGTGTGGTGTCAGCGTATGAACTCGAGGCTGTTATCTATACAGAGGTTGTTTTTCCTTTTTCTTTTTGTTTTGCAGAGGAGAATCGTATGAAAGCAGTTTGCTTAACAAAACAGATTTTTTGGGAGCATAATTTCTGTGTTATATGAAGTAGGCCTTAATAGCTCTTAGTCAGTAGTGCCGTGACATCCAGGTTGGCAGTGGCCTTTCTCGCCGCTCTTTGTCAGACAGGTTTGTGGAGAACAGCAGCAGACTGCTGCTCTCAGCATTTTCCGCCTGTATTGATCTCCCCCACATTAGCCCTCTCTTCATGCACAGACATGAGCACAATTGCTTCCCTTACAGCATTGGCTGCCGTGGCAACTGAGTCCTAATTGTGAGATTCGCTCCCAGAAAACATCTCAAAGCAGTATCTCTGTATTTTAATGCCACTATCATCTCCTTTAAATTCCCCTGTACATATCTGACATCTCAACGGTTTGATTTCCCACTTAAAGCTATCTCCATATGTCTTTGTGTATTTTTGAATGGGCTAAGTGCTTAACAGGATAAAAGAGCAATTTGAAAGGGGAGAAAAATGTGCCTTGGCACCTGCTGTTAGCCTGCCTGTTTGCACATGAATATGATGAGGCTGGCGGATCGCACGGCTATTTTAACTTGCAGATGAGCCATCAGGTCAGCGCCATTGCAGCTTTGGTGTATTTTCAAGGATGAGTAGCAGTCAACAGGCCAGTCTGGCTTATTAGCTCCCTCTCCCCTCTCTGCTCTTTACATACTACTATCCCATTATTCAGTGGATTCCCAGCCGCCTCTCTTTGATGCCTTTTCATAAGAGCAATGATAACTGCAATCATTGCAGCAGCAGTGGTAATTGACCAGCTGCAGTCATGGTAAAACACTTCCTGTGTTTGGCTGGATGCACGACAGCCTTCTCATCCGTCCACTGTGCCTCTGTTGATATTCAAATGGCAAGTCATCAGGAGGAGCTATTTAAAAGAGGATAAGCTCTCTTTGGCACCCAGAGGCCCAGCTGAGAGGTCAAGTTTTGGAAGAAGAACTGAGGTGAAGCTCTGTTGTGCTTTAATGTTAATCCCTGATCTGATACTTTAGCTATATTACATCTTCTTCATGTCTCTCTGACATAAAACAGAATCGGGCTATCAAGGGTTTACAACCAACTGTGGCATATAAGTGGCCACACCTTTTAGTCAAATGAGCTGACGTATCTTTTTTTTTTTTTTTGCCACACCTTTGCTGACTTCTTCCCTCCTGTGACCTATATATTTATACTCACGGAAAAGGGCTTAGTTGTTGGTCAGCAGGCTGTTTTCCATTTAACTACATTTTAAAAAGACTGGTTTCTTGTCATGAAATCCCCAAGTGTCCTTTCTATCACTCCTGCATAAGAACATACATAAATATTGAGAATCTGCTAAAAAATCTGCCCCAAATTGTTGCCGTTTACCTAATTTGTCTAAATGAACTAGATATTTGGCCCAAACACAGCTAAATGTATTTTAAGATGATATGTCCCAAAGAGCTTATCCTGAGAGAATAAAGTCAGTATAAACATAGTCTGTAATGCTTTTAGGAAGCATGAATAATATTTTCTTCTGAACATGTGCACTTGTCTCTCTGCTTCATTTCTTTCTTGCCTGCTGACATATTTAATAACTTTGCTTTGCTGAGAGCTGTGATTCAGCCTAGATTGAAGATGCCTTGCACAGCCTACCTTACTACCTCTAAGCCTCACTTGACTCTCTCTCTGTCTTTCTCACAGGTCTAGGTCTCTCTGTCAAACCTTCTGTCACGCTCGGTCCTTTCAGAAAAGTCTTCTCCCTATTGTTATCTCTTTCTGGGTTGATGCTGCCTGACACTTTGCCTTTGGCCTGGAAAACTTATTGACTTGCTTCTTTTTTATCTGTAATTTAAATCGCAGAAGTTTATGTGATGCACTAGAGCAATTCAGCTGTGCTGGAATATCCACTACCCGGGGAAAGAAAACTGAAATCCAGAATGCACGATAAATCTAAGACAATGTGCTGTTATAACAGGAGTATATACACATACACTGAAATGCACACTTTTATTGTGTAAGAAATCACAGACGTCTAGGCCTAGCTCCTCTCCTTGGCTCGAACACCTAGCCCTGCTCTCCTTGTGTCATTTACCCCCCCCCCCAATGTCCACTTGGAAGGCTAGACTTTTCTTCTTTTGAGCCCCAAAAGAGAGGGTCACAGTCATGGCCAAAAGGAGAGAATTGGGGCCATAACCAGAATAGTATCCATCTGCTATAGGTTTATCCGCTTATTGAGAGTTTAAAGGTCATTTTGTAAATGCACTAATGCCTCTTTCCCCCCCTCCTGTCCACACTGACTGGGTTTGACAAACTGATTTGTGTGTATGTTTGTGTGCGCGCACACTCTCACTCCTGTCTTTGCCACTGTGCAAACACATGAGTTTGACCCAGTTCTTATCACAGAAATGAAAAGGCATGCCCATCCACCACCACGCTGCGACTTTACCTCTCTGACCGTCCAGTCTAATTCCCATCAAAGTCCAGATCCAGAACATCCTAGACCTTCCCAGAATCGGGACATGCTGTAGACCTCAGTAGAAGCATTTCTTTTCAGAGGCTTTCTTTTCAGTGATTTGAATGTGCCAGAGTCAGCTCAGGGTGGGTTAATTATTTTTCTTATGGATTCTTGCTTGTGGGATTTCTGCTCTTAATTGAAGGGATGGCAGGGTTGTCATGGTGACACCCAGGACATAAAGCTTGTTGTGAGCTGACACGCGGAGTGATCTCTTTGTGCTCTTGGCCTCAACAAGCAGTTCGATTCAACATTATTCACATAATAACAAATCACAATAAGTACTGCACACAAACCGCTGCTTGTATTTTATGGGGACAAAATTTATTTTCAGATAATGTGATGCTTAGTTTAAATTTCCAGTAATGTAGGTTTGTCTGTAGCCCAGATCATTTCTCACTCGAGCTTCAACTTAAACTGCGACAGGAACTCTGGTGTTTAAGATAAAAGGCCTCTTCAGAGCTCATGTTAAAAAGTATTGATAAGTGTACTCAGGTTCATTTTGTTAATGATAGAGTGCTCTGGCATTTCCCCGTGCTCCTAAATGACTGACAACTCTTAGGCTTGTAGCCTCTTTACACAACTTAATATGCCATGCGACAAATGCAGACTTGATCCTGGCTGAATGTATTTCGGTCCGTAAGAGCTATCCAATCTGTAAGATGGAGTCCTTGCACTTATTCCTGCAGTCGCTGGCTGGTTTCATGCTCATTTACACATAACGAGCAGCTGGGTCTTGTCTGAAACGAGGTAGGCGTTGAGGAGTGGAGCCTTAAGTCAGTTCACTTACTTGAGAGGATGTCCTCGAAGATCCTCACATGGAGTCGAGAGGAGGAGGAGGAGGGGGGCTGAGAGCCTCTTGGTCCTCGGCAGGGATGGAGGAGAGAGGCAGTGAGAGGGCCATGAATTGCAATAGAGGCCGACAGCAACAGGGGGTGTGCCCCCAGGGAAACTTAAGAAAACAAGGCCAACGCTTGGAAGAGCACATCCTTCCAAAATGTCACTTTGAGTTATTTCATACCGCAAACTTTGCTTTTAAATTACTTTGAAATCTTCCTTTTTTGATGGTAATTTTTTTTTTTAAATTTACCTTTTTTGGTCTTATCTTTGCTGCTTGATATTAACAACCTTCTTTTTTCTTTCTCTCCAGACCTCTTTGATTTAATGGGTCCAATTATTGGGATGTCACCAGATAAGAAAACGGAAATTCCGGGTATGCAAGAGGAGCGGGCAGGGCTCAGAGGTGTCTGCGGTGTAGGAACGCTGCCCGAGGCGGAGTGCGCGTCTAGTCCGCTGGCAACTAGCGTGGATCGTACCGGAGGCACCGAGGATGAGGAGCTCACTAACCTCAACTGGCTCCACGAGAACCTGCTTCAGAACTTTACTCTCGGGGGCCCCGAAGCTCAGACGAGCGGCAGCCCCCTCTTTGACATAGAAGGAGACTATGGGTCAAACCAGGGCCCGTCGTCCTCCTCATCTTCGTCACACAACAGAGGCAGGGAGAGGGATTCGATGAAGTCGAAACCACCCTTCTCATTTTCCCTGCTCATCTACATGGCCATCGAGCAGTCTCCCAGCAAGTCGTTGCCTGTCAAAGAAATCTACGGCTGGATACTCGAGCACTTCCCGTATTTCTCCAACGCTCCCACTGGCTGGAAGAACTCAGTTCGTCACAACTTGTCCCTGAACAAATGCTTCCGCAAGGTCGAAAGGAGCTTGGGAAAGGTAGGTCTCAAAGTGACTTCAAACTTTTATGCACTTCACTTAGATTTACAGTTATCCTTCTGTAGTTGTCAGCATGCATCTGTTTGATGATGTGACATTTACAGTTACAGTGGCTTTGTTTAGCACTGTTAGCAAACAGTGTGCTAGAGTGTGAAGCTGCCACATGGCTCATGTGACACACAGCTGCACAGAACTCTGACTCGGCTATGATAAGGGTGGAATCCAGTCAAGGTCAAAGATCCTCCTCCTCCAGAGGATATGCAAACACCGCACACGGAGATAGGACAATATCTTTAGAAACACGTCAAGGTAGTGCAGCTAGAGAGAAGCCTCCCACAATCTGAACCCACACTGCACAAAGGAAGCAAACGTGACCTTAAGTCCCGAAAGTGCACAAAGAACAATCTTTGTCTACCTGGTCCTGGCAGACATACACATCATTTATGGTAGCTTGTGTTTCTACAAGTAGTGGCGACAAATAACAAGGGGAAAAAAGAGAAGCTGGCCTACTCATGTTCACATGCTTGTAACAAAGGGAAGAACACATACTGCATATAGTGTGCACACATGTCTGTGAATTTGAAAAGTTAGTAAAGCTGTGAATTTACTCACTAACGGCTGTTATTACGGTTTAGTCTGAAAGGGTGTGTGTGTGTGTGTGTAAAAAGTGTGGAGAAGTAGATTCCTGGATTCTTCTGTGTAACGGTAAACAGTGGCGGTGGCACAATACCCTCTAAACACCCAAGAAGTCTGTGTATCATGAGATTTTAACATTGTGAGAGGATGTGGTTTGAAGCCCCATGTCATGGCTGTATCTGGCTAAAACCTGATATTTGCCCATCTAGGGTGGGAATGGCAGTTTGCACTCGGCGTGTAGCAATACAATGCAGTATAGTCCGCTTAGCATGCAGGTGCATAGCATGAGCCCTCCGTCTGCTGAGACACTAGCACCAGTTTCACATGACACTGGCTGGTGGTTTCCGTTGCTATGGAGACATTTCCTTCTTCCTGCATCAGAGCTGGTTGGTAATCTGAGTCAAGGTTATTCTCCTCGCTCTATTCTCCCAGACTGGGCAAGAATACGCCACCATCAGATAAAGTGACACACACATCACCAGCAGATACAATTATTCTTCACAGGGAGCTGTTGAGTAAAAATTTCCTCTCATTGTAAAAGCGTTTATATTGCAAAGTTTGGTATTTGCTATTTTTCACTGTGGGACTGTAATGAAATTTGAATCATTGCTGCGGTCACTATAGTCCCACCAGCTCTGACAGCGAAACATTTCAGGAATTCTCATCATTTTTTCAATATTGCCATTTGAGCGTGTTGTGTCTAAAAGGTGCTGTGAAGCTTATAATTGAAAAGTGATTTGGAAATGAAGTGCATTTCCACAGTGACTAATCTCTAAAAGGTTTGAGTCACACTTGACTTTTTTCCCTGATAAATGATGATCTTGTCACTTGTAGTTTTGTGCAATTACTCAGCTGTACAGATCACCTAAATTGATTTTCAAGTCCTCATTAAGTCTTTAAAGGTACCCTGTGGATTATTATCTCCACTAGTTGCGGGCCCTGTTTTGTTTACATCTTGCATGAGGATACACATACCAGCCACATGTGGGATACATGGCCACACTGTTCTGCAGCAAAAGCGGTGAAAAGGATTGTGAGCTACCAAACAGAAATATGAACAAAGCTTCCATTAAAATAATGATTATGTAAAATTTGCTGAGGTGGGAATTGCATGCAAATTGTTTGTAAGGCTTCAGTGATTCAAAATTAAAATTGTGTTCATTACTTACAGTTTTAATTGAACTCATGTGATCAAATATTTAATCGTACAAAGTGACAAAGCATGTTATTTTGACTAAAGACCTAACTCACAAACGTTTATAGCATGTTTTCGCTCTGATTTTTATTTATTTATTTGGATTTTTTTTCTGAAAAGCCAGACCGAACATACTGTATTTTTGGTGTTTCTTTCAGGATAATGTTCTGCCTGCTGCTTTTCTTTTGTCAGTTTTGTTCTCTTGCGTTGAACCAAATAAATGACGTAACAGCTTTTGCTTAGTTCATGGGGACTGGGAATGTTTGGGCAACAGGATAAGACGCCATCGTTAAATCCTCTGAAAAGAAGCTCATATGACAGGGTTTTTATTGTTTAACATCAACAGATCACCTCCCCCCTGACCTCTGCTCACAGTTTCTTATGTGGACTTTCTGGCAGCTTCATTACTTTGTAACAGGGGTTTAGAGATTTGACTGTCCCTGCTTTGTCCTACAGGCCAATGGAAAAGGGTCGCTCTGGTGTGTTGACCCTGAGTACCGCCCCAACCTAATTCAAGCTCTTAAGAAGCAGCACTTCCCAGCCGCACATGCCTTCTGCACACCACCCGCCTCCCCACCCAGGTGAGCGGTCATCACTTTAATCATTCAATTCAATTTGTTGCTTATGATGGTCAAGGGAATTATTATGTCTCAAATATATTTTGCAGGGATTTGTTTTGGACATAAAAGGAAATACCTGAACTTTATTTAGAGCAGGCTTGTATTAGCGATTGGCTTTCAGTATGATTAGAAAAAGTGAACTTGGTCACATACATACCAACTCCAATATGCTTCCATTAGCTCCTTTAGACTTACAGCAACACACTTAGTGTACTATGGTGAGTGATGACTCATCCGTGACAGGTAGGAGCACAACAGTTTGAAACTCTCTGTTGTTAGTTTAACAACAAGAAGAGCATTATTCTCCTCACACTCATATGTATATCAAACCAGCTCCTCCCTATGGTCACAATGCCACAGCTTTGCTAAATGTAACTAACACATAAGACGAGCAATTGAACCGTAAACATAATGGGGAAAAACTGAGAACAATTCATTTTGACAGAAACATGATAATGCCCAGAAGCTTCTGCAAACCCAGAACTTCCCCAATACTCACGCTTCTGGGAAGCTACAGTACAAACACTTCATGTAACAGTTTCATATACACCACCATAGCATTTTAGTAGACAGAACCCATATCTTCTGCTTTTATTGTGAAACATTTGGAGGTATACCATAAGGAGCAGCCAGATATATGATTTTTTTCTCCTGACTTTGAAATCCCTTTTTTTTTAAGCTGAGGAAATATTTTATCTTAACAGGTTTGTAGTCATTTGTAATTATTTGATAACTAATTCTTAATAAAAACACAGTTCTGAAAGGGCAGAATTTGGCTCTTCAAACGTATCATCTGACTCTTGGTGTCCTTTGTTTACTTTCTGCAGTGCCTCCTCACCCCCTCGTCATCTCTTTCTACAAGGTTGCTCATTTAAAGGTGAGAGAAAAGCAAATTGATCAAAGTTTTCGTATTTGTAAGCTGTTTGCCCAGCAATGTGCAGATGTGTAGTGCAGTTTTGTTAGCGTGTGTTTGTGCACTGTTTTGATTATGTTGCCTTTGCACATTTCAGTCCCAGAACATTCAGCATCACTGTGCTTTTATGCTCAGCTCTTGGTTTGATTTGTTGCTTTCAAGTCATTGATGCCTCATGTTGACCATAATGTTGACAGCTCCCGTCGATGTCTCTCC
>NW_024582373.1:2506578-2531709 GCF_018398535.1 Haplochromis burtoni
CCCCCCCTTGCCTCTTGGATTTGTAACCTTGACGACAAGCAGAGGTTCTGCTGGTGCTCAGTATCGAGCACTCAGTCTCACTGTAATCATTAATAATTTAGAGCCCTAGAAGTGAGCTGTGAGGCTTTCAGACACTTTGTCAGATCTCATGAGATCAGATGCATTCTGAAAATCATGGGCTTATATTTACTCTGATTTGTTTTTGCGAGTCCTCTGCATATCCCGTGCGTTCAGTAAGCACTGATTGGATCGCCGAGTGTATAGCTTAAAAATAATGGAGCCCAGTCGGTCAAGCCAGTCCTAGTAGGGATGTCATGCTACCATGCTTTCACACCGTAGGACTGACCATCGTGCATGTTCTCTCCTCTTCCAGAGTCTGACATTGATGCTGCCACTGCCATGATGCTCTTAAACTCTGCCCCTGGGCACCACGTTGACCCATGTAAGACAACCTACAAGTAGCCATACTTTCACCTCTTCTTTTAGCTTTGTGTCCAACCCCTGACATACCACCCGTCATTGCTTAAATTTTCTTTGATGTTGTGTGTGTTCAATTCTGATGTACACAGCTGCAAGAAGAAGTTTGAATGTCTTTGAATCATCAGAATATCTGCTTTGTCTAATGATAGACAATGTGGGTTTTTTTTATCTTCATCTAAGCTGCAGTAATAGACAGACAACATCTCACCAAACTAAAACCACACAAATAGTTGTAGTTCACACTTTACACACTTAGTAATGGAAAAATAGCAATGAAGCAAAATGGATTCACCCGTATCTCCAAGATGTCTTGATTGAAGGGCCCTCTTTAGGTCATGTCAATGTGTTTCAGATGGGCTAAAGTTAGGAATCAAAAGGTAAAAACATTTGTATATAAAGAAAAGGTAGATGAAGAATAAGGGTTTTTGTTAAATTTTAAAAAGGCTTTCTGTAAAAATAAGTTCTGAGAAGTGATTTAAAATTGGATATACTGATTTTGGTAAGTTCCTCTGGTAAATAGTTCAACACTCTGAGAGGAAATCAGAAAATGACGCAGGCTATAGGGCGGGTTAGGAGGCTCTGACCTGAAGAGCATAACCAGCAGCTTGGTTCATAAAGTCTGTTGAAATCTGATGTAGGTAGGAGCAAGCCTGGGTAAGGCTTTAAAAGTAATGAATAAGTTTTTAAAATCAATTCAGTATCTAACAGGAAGCCAGTGCAGTGTAGCCAGGACAGGAGTGATGTAGTCTGGTCTCTTTGATTTTGTTAAGAATCTGGCAGCTGAATTTTGAACAAGCTGGGGGCGGGAGATGAACCTTTGGCTGAGACCCGAGTTGAGGGAATTACAGTAGTCTAAACATGATGAGATGGTGGCATGGATGACTTTTTCAAAGGCCGCTTGAGATGGAAACAAAAAAAATGTGTAAACTTTTGTAAAGTTTCTTAATTGTAGAAAGCAGGATTTTGGTGGTTTGTGAGTCAAAAGAAAACTTGCATTAGAAGCAGGTTTTGAGTGGAATTCTTGAAGTTGTAGGGCAGATTTAAGTCGCTTTAATTCAAACTTTATATTTAAATAGCACCAAATCACAATGGTCATTTCAAGGCTCTTTATATTGTAAGGTAAAGATCCTGCAATATTAAGAGAGCAGGGGGCACTAAGAAAGAGGGCCAGTGTTGAATAATTCAGAATGATTAAATGCAATAGTGGTGTACAAATGGGAAGTGAAGAAGAAACACATGGGAATCATGGGAAGCCCCCAGCTGCCCGGTTCTATTGCAGCATAACTATAGGTGGGCTAGGGTCACCTGATCCAACCCGAACTATAAGTTTAAAAAAAAAAAGAGAGAAAGTTTCAAGCCTGATCCTAAAAGTAGAGATGGTGTCTGTCTCCCAAACTGTCATAGGCTCTTTAGAAACTATAGCAAACGCAAGCAAGTCAGCAGTCTGAAAGCAAAGTGCTCTGTTAGGATCGTAAGGTACTAAGACGTCATTAAGATATAATCAGGTCTGAATATTCAAGATTTTAGATGTGAGTAGAAGGCTTTTAAATTCAATTCTGGATTTTACAGGTAATGACAGGGAACATAGTTCCTGTATTGTGACATCTATGATTTAATGTCAGAGAGACTTCTTAAGATTTGAGATTGTATTTATGTTGATACTTAGTAGAACAAACAACTGTGTATTATCTACATACATGACGGGGAAAACGCTTTATTTATGGATTACCTGACCCAATGGAAGCATGTAGATGGGGAATAAAAAAGGATCAAGAACAGACCCAGGGGAGGTGGGCTGAGGATGAGAATTCTTCCATTACAACAGAAAAAGGATCTGCTTAATAAATAGGAGTGAAACCTGGACATTACAGACTTCAACATACAACTGTTTGTGTTATTAGTTCATTGTTTGTCTATAACAAACAATGAACAAACTCAACTGAACCTCTAGCTCAGGCTTTTTTTTTCTTTAAAATGTATAGCAAGACAGCTTTAGGAAGTGATTTTAGTGCTTGATCTTTCAACAGGGCAAAAAATACCATAACAAATAATTTCATGTATTTGTTAAGGTGTATTTATTGAAATCACAGTTAATTTTAAAATCTCTCGTTTAGATTTTGATTTATTTTCTCAATGCAAAGTTTATTTTTCCTCTTGCAAAGGTTCCCACAGAATCATTAAATGTTTACTTTTTCTAAGTTTCTACATCTTTTACGTCCCCCCCACGAGTTTTAATTCTGCTTTCACATTCATGCAGCAAGCTGTTTTAAAACTACGTTTTCACTGCTGGTCCTAGACAAATCTTAGTTCTGCTTTAAACTTGTAAACAAAACAAGTTAAAGCCCCCGAGTGTCTTAATGATGGTGTCGCTTTTTTTTTTCTTTTTTTCAGAAATCTTATTTCAAACCAGTCATTTATCTCTCTGTAACAAGACCTCCTCATGCACTGAACGGTCACTTACCAGGCTTTCATCCTCTCCTCAGGCAATTCTGACAGCCCTCTGGACCTCTCTCGGCCCGACTCTGTCTTGGTGAGCAGCGATCCAAAACAGGACCACAACTACAGCAGCGCAGCCCTGCAACGCTGCTCCTCTCGCTCCTCCTCATCTTCTCTTTCCTCCCTGGACGAAGGCGGCTGCGAACGTAGGCAGTCTCGCCGCGCCGGCAGCGAGGGTTTCCACAGCGACGAGGACTCCGACCTCTGGGACGAGAGGGGCGTTCACCAGACTTCTCGCCGTCCGCTCGCCGTCAAGTGGCCCCTTAGCAAGAGGGCGCGACGTGAAGTCAAGCCAGAGCTGGACGAGGAGCTGAAGGAAGCCGCCGGCTCCTTGCTGCACCTCGCCGGTATACGCAGCTGCACGGAGGGCTCCAAACGCACTGTCAAGAGCACAAAACTTAGCAGGAAATGAATTTTCTTTTACCCCCATAAGACCCTGGACCCAGTGAAACCCTAACCTCTGACCCCCTGTGTCCCAGTGTGCCTCCTTCTCCTAATCTGATCGTTCACTGGCCATTTTGAGCCTTTTTTCTTTTCCTTTTTTTTTGGTTTGTTTGTTTGGGAGTATCTCTGTCCAACAAAACAAATGGCAATAGTATCGTTCACACAGGAGAACAAAGCCATATACAGTAACTCGGGGGTAACTTTTGAGGGTGGGTGTTTGGGCTTATGGAGAACCATCAAGATACCTATCCAAAACGACCTGCCTGCTTTCTGTTGGATTAGAGGACTGTGATTCAAGAAGTTTCCTCTCAAAGACAAAAAGTGACACAAGAAGAAAAAAATAAATAAAACAAAAAAAAAAGCTGAAAGCTGGTTTTATAACTCAAAGCGTTGCATGCTTCCTCTTCAAACCCGTATCCTCTTCCAAGTGAATCTATTTATGAAGCGAACGAGTGCATGTTTGTAACAGATGAAATCTAACCTCCTGGTGTTGACATTTTCTCCTTTTATTTTTCCTTTTTTGTTGGTTTTGTGCTAAAGGAAAAATAAATTACCACTGTTTGGAAAGGAGTTCCTGCTCTTGTAGAAGAAAAAAGAAAGAGATGCAATAATTAATCCTCAACCTTAACTTTCTGACATTATTCCATGGTGGCATATGTCAGTCAAGTATGCTAGTTAAACTTTACAATTAAGCGAATGAACGGAGTAGTATTATGATCTTGTTATGCGATAAACTTACTACACGCGAGCCGCGTCTCGTTTTCAGGATTAGCAAAATGTGGATATAGTATTACTCTGCCACTGCCAAATTGAGTTGCAAAGTTAGCTAGGACTTTGCTTGATTTTGCGCGGCCATTGCAGCACAGCTGTTTTCTTTCTGTTTGTGTTTGTTCGTTTGTTTTCTTCCCAATCCACTGTTAATGGGACATCTTTTCTCATGTTTGGCGACAACCTATGCAAAGGGTACATCTGCCTTGTTTTGCCAGGTGTTCGCTGCGTGTTCATAGGTTATCCTCCATAAATTTTCTTTTTTGTGTGCACGTACACATGTGCGTATCACAGTGCATGCCGACATCAGCTGGACCCTTGGATGACAGTCACGAGAAAGAGTTTAAAATTTTTTTTAATCCTTCTACTGACAAATACAATGAATATAATGTACTATCGTAATGACACATCTCCCTGCTACTGCTGTACTGTAAGAGCTGCTCGGTGCTCTGCTTGCTTTTGGGCTTTCTGAATGCAGAGTTGGCTAATAGTGAGGCGAGGGGGAAAACGGAGCGGATGGTAAATGACTGCCACGTCTCACGCCAATATTTGGATTTGCAGTTTGATTATATCTCTGGCCTTGTTTATGATACCTTGTACTTTAGATAATTACTAAGTTATACAGGTAATTTTGAGTTGGCTGATCTTGTGGCCAAGTTAATTCACATCTTGAAGGAAGGTGTGTGTGTGTGTTTTTTGTTTTGGGGTTTTTTTCTGTTCTGAGACCCACAGCATAGAGCATCCAAATGTAAATAACAAGAAGGGGGACAGTATAGTCACAAAGAAGTCAACTCTGTACACGCAGTTGCTCGCAGGCGAGATGCTGAAGACGCTTGTTTGTGCTCTGTGCTGTGCCCTCGGTTTTGGCTGGCTGCTAGTTTTTCGTCCTTGCTCTTCCTCCTAGAACAAAATAAGGAAGTGCACGTTCTCTTCTCAAGCTGTGAAATGGAGTGTTTATTGTCAGTTGATTGCACGCGGTTCTCTGAGGGGAAGTTGCGAGCCACTTGCATAGAAGGCCACAGTTTTCTGTTTTTTAAAAAACAAACAAACAAAAAACCCCAAATAGAAGCAGCGTACAGTCAACAGTAGCATAGATGAGTGATAGGATAACAAGCTGGAAAATGTATTCCCCCCCCCCCACTGTACTGGATCACATGGTGTGACTGGTAGTATAGCGTGCATGGTCGGTGCCAAACATTTTGTCGTGCCACTGATGCAAAACTGCAAACTGGCTGCTTTGTTTTTTTTGTTAATATCTATAAACCCCTCCTACTGCCACACTGTAATTGTGATCTGGAGTTTTTGAATCAGGAAACGGGCGATGACTCTGGTCAGTACGGTGACATAACCAATCTTTTGGTCTACATTTGTCGCTATTGAGTGGGAACTGCTCTTTGCAGACTAAGCCGCAGTTCTCAGCTGATAACCGAGTGCATACACTGGTCTTGTTTAGCTGTGAAAAAAAAAAAGAACAAATTGTTGTTCATTAATCATCACCTTATTTATGACTTTAATTTATGGGACTTTTTTCCCCGAACGCATCAGACACTGGTTATTTAAAATAAATGACTAGGCATAGTAATTTTTTTCCCTTCATTCTGTGAACTTCCTTTAATAAGTATTTTTGTTTTTCTCCTTGTTTATTTTCAGCAACACACCTTCCTCCCCCTCCCCCCCCGCCTTTTTTTTCTGTCTTGTTACAGTGATTAAGTATTTTGCCAATGTCTGTTGTCTTTAGAGCGGGTGTGTTTTCAATTTAACCATGACTGCCAGGTTTTCTTGATGTTTTTGTTTTGCTTTTTGTTAGGTTGGATAGAAAACAGTTAATTAACATTGATCCTGAAACCTTTTTCTGTTGCCAAATCGATGTACAGCTGGGGTGTAGATAAATTTAAGATTGATGCACCCAATTTCCCCCTGCCCCACACACACACACACCACCCCATGCGCACCCCAAGTTCATCTGGGCTCATTTAATCATATGGTTTTGTTTAGGTATTATGACTTAAGTAGTCAAAGAAACTGGAGATTAGCTGTAAGACTCTTTTATAAAAGTACTGCCACCCCATAACTCATGCTTCCAGGTTTTGTTATTGAATGTTTTTGAATATCACTGTAAAACTGGATCTGAGTTACTCAGTCTTCAAGCAGCTGCTGTGTAGTTTTCAGACCTACTCTTGAGTGTCGGGACAGCCGCAGAGAAGTTTTGGAGAGGCTGGTGGAGATAAAAGGAATAAAAAAAATCACCCTCATCCTTTCTGTAGCACTTGAGAAATAAAAGAAATGTTTGTCTCAAGGTGACACCGAGCCAGTCGAGTCGATCTGTGGGTGAGCTACCAAAACATTTCTGGGTCCCAGGACTTGCACAATTCCAAACCCAGTTCCCTTATTGCTCAACAGCTGTTATTAAATATTAATTATGTGATTCTGTTGCATTTCCTAATTTCTTATGGGTGTGCTGAGCATTTTTATTTTTCTTGCATTTGACAAAGCTGCCAACCCAGTATGAGTTTGTGTCAGTTGTCTGCCATGTCCATTGGACCGACACACCTTTTTGGTTTTTGTATGCTAACCTCTGTTGATAAAATGTTTATAAGATTTATTTTCGCCAAAGATATGCAATTGCATTATATATGGTATTACAAAAATATTAATAAAAACCTGTTCTTGTTTATTGCCGTGTGCATCTTTTGGTTTCTTTGTGGAAAATGGGGCTTGACTTGAGTGGGTTTTTTTGGTTGATTTTTTTTTTCTTTTTTTCCTTTCTTTCTTTTTTTGTCTGTAAGAATTTTTTGGATCGATCTTGTCACCTGCTGCGAAAGCCACAAGATCAGCGATCCTTGACTCTGTGGTTCTCAGTTTTCACATAACAGTGCTACAGCTGGGAGATATTTCCCACCAAGTCCAGCAGTTTCTTTTGACTGCACAGGCTTTGCTCAGCACTAAGTGTGGCAGCACCATGACACTTTCCCTTTCTGTCTTCTCCTTCATGTTTTTTTTTTTTTTTTCTTTTTTTTAAATGGCCGGCTGCCAGAAGTGCACCTCGCATTAATGTAAATTCCAGGGCTGCGCCAGTGATGGATGCATCATCAGATGTGCTAACGACACTCTTTGCTGTAAGTTAATTAGTCATGGAGGACTGTGGGATGAACACAGTGTGACCCTGAACAAGGGCTTGTCTGACTAGCCTCAGGCCCACTGGCACAGCTCTATTGTTCAATAGAGTCCTGTGTGTCGATGGGGAAGGGGAGGGGATGGGGATATTGGAAGGAGGGGGGACTTCTCCCTACTGACTGCCTCAATTCAGCTGGAAATCAGAGCAGCATCACCTCCCCTTCCCCTCTCCCACACGCCCCTAGCAACCACGCCACGCCGACAGTTGCCAGGCAACCAGACAATGCTGGAGCCACTGGCTGTGGTGTGGTGTGCGTGTGAGAGAGTTTGTGTTTGTGGCCGTATACATACATTTAAGATCGCTGATGGCGGAGACGACGGCAGAGGAAAATAAAGAAATAGTATGCGGCCGAAAATCTAAAAGAGATTATTATGGATTAGGTGAAATTAATCGTGTAGGATTTGCGCAATGATGGGTGCATTAGCAACATGTCATTTCACTTCTAGTCTAAATGAGGTCATGTGCGTTTTAAGGGGGGAAATCACATCCTTGACAGTGCTACAACCCGCTTGTGATTTCTGACCTTGTTTCTGTTAATGCGACACACACGGAGCTGGGAAAAAACCAAAACAAAGCGAAACCGAGCAGTAAATAATTTATCACATCATTTTTATTGTAAATGGCATTAGGTCTCCTAATGGGAAAGCTAAGAGGAGAGGAAAGGATGTCTTAATAATGGAAAGTGTCTGTGTTTAGGCTACTGTAGGGAGAAAGGAAATGTATCCTATTGAAATAAATGATATTTAAAAAGAAAATACACATTTGTACCCTTATAAATGAAAGCTTACAGTTATACACCATTCTGAATTTAATCATTAGTTATTATTAAACTCTGGCTCTCTTCCACAGCGTGTCTTTTGTCCTGTCTTCCTTCCATCACCCCAGCCAGTTGCTATACATGGCTGCCCCTCTACTGTTTCTGACCGAGGTCTCTTCCTGTTACAAGGGAGTTTTCGTTCTCACTGTCACCAACTGCTTCTTCATATGGGTTTGTCTGATTGTTGGGGATTTCTCTGTATTATTGTACGGTCTCTACTTTACAACATAAAGAGCTTTAAGACAATTGTTGCTGTGGTTTGGCACTATATAAGCAGAATTGAATTGAAGAGAAAGGTGGTTTAAACATACTACATCTACCTACCTACATAGGTGTAACAACCCTGTGCTAGCTCCAGGGCAGATATTTTTGCTATAACTCACACCATCTGTCTCAACTAGACTACCACACACCCCAATCAGATTTAAACGGCTTGGTAAAGTAACATAACGACAACTCTGATGTATATAAGCACAGAACAAAGAAGACAAGCCCATTAGCCACAGGTCTTCACAAACTGATTGGATTGGGAGACTCATTTCTAGAATTCCTCATCATTTTCAGAGGACCAACTTCCAGACATGCCACACACACAGTATTATAGTAAGAGTATCTAATTTCAATGTTTGAGAAGTAACAATATTTTAGTCCTTTACAAAAACGCCAAATACAGTTTCATCATTTGGGTTATGTGATCAGCTGCTGATAGCCAAAGAACTGGCAGTATGCTGATTCTGTTCTCTGTCTCCTTCCTCTTTCCAGCACCACTTTTTTTCACTTTGCTTGCTAAACATAATTTAAAAAGCTGCTGCACCAGCTAATTACTTTTTAAGACACCCAAAAAAACATACTGATGCATTGTTGATGTCAACTGGTTCACAGTCATTTTGCGAGCTGACAGGAAGTAAGGTCAGGAAGCACAACTAATTCATTTGCCTGCATGCTCCTTCGTCATCAATACTTTTCACTATAGAAGTCTAGTTTAATCAATGGAGTGTGAAATGACTGAGAAAATCTTTGAAGAACTATAATCAAATTAAAAGTCATTCAAATATATACTTCATAACAAAAAGAAAAGAAAAAATAACAATACAGTGTGCTGCAATTTAAATGACAGTAAGTAAATGATATCTATCTATCTATCTATCTATCTATCTATCTATCTCTTCAAACGCTAGGTGGCGCCCTGCTTTCTCCTTCTCCCTTCTTCTCTGTTTTCTGCACTTTGACCTCGGTGCTCGCCTCTCTTGTTGGCTCAGACTTCAGGAGGATTTTGCGGGTTAGCTAGAAAATGAAAGTATTCCTTCAAATGAATGGGGATTTAGGGCTGTTTTGCTAGCCGAGCAGCCGCTACCTTTACTCTCTAATAGGATTTGCGGACGCCGCGGGTCACCGGCTCCTGTCAGATAAAACCACATACATGTGTCGCTCCTCGTCGGGGTTTGTTTTGCTACATAGCCTCTTCGCTTAGCTAACAGGCTCTGTCGGCGTTACTGGTGCTAACTTGAAAAAAAGGGGACATTACTGTTAGATCGGAATAAACACGTGTTTTGGGAAATGAACTGTTGACCATTGTCCGTTTTATTTTCCGGGACTGATGACAGACCTACTGTCATAATGTACCCGAGTTCAGTTCTCACAGGTAGCGGAAGAAGCCTTGTTGGATTAAGAAATTTTACCAGTGGGCTAACCGACCTGAGTTAGCCAGGTTACAGCTCACCGTGTCCGACGTCAACCTTGCAAGTAACTGACACCGTGAACTACATACTAAGCTAACCGGACAGCCTTTGGCCAGTCCGGCTACTGAGGATTAACGTTTCCTAGCATCACCGGTTGGCGACTAGATAGCGTCGCCATGGCTAACGTTACAGACCTGCAGACAAAATACAGCAAACTGGCACAGGAGTATTCAAAGGTAAAACACCGCCTCTGTTTACTGCTAACGATCTTACCTGTTATTGCTAACAAAGCTACTACACAGAACCTGTCAGTGAGCTATCAGCGTCAGCTACCCGGTGTTTTCTGCCTTGCGTGAACTTGAACTCAATGGAAAACAACACCTGAGATATTTATGATTAGTGAAGTGAAGTGAAGCAGATTAGCTTGTCAAAGACATACACATAACTTAGACCATAGAACCTACTTTGTTGGGTATAGCAGGAACTAATACAGTTCACCTGGAATAAGGTAGATTATCACAGATGTAGGCTAGCCGCCGAGGCTACACACACAGGTGTCATTATCAGCCTGTGTGTAGCTTTAATGCTTTGTTTGGTGCATTTTCCTTAGGCTGCGTGGGAAAATGTCTTGCATGCTGCATTAGAAATAAGCGGTGTTCAAAGGATGTAAACTATTGTTTAATGGTTAAACAGTTTAGTGACAGTAAAGCCTGTGTGGCCTTTGTTTCTGTGTCAGCTGACAGCTCCGGGAGCGTTATAGCTGTTTCCTGTTCCACTCTGCTCCTCCCCACCAGCAGCCAAACAGTGTATGATCCTCAGGAAATGCTGACTGTGTGATTGTTGCACAGACTCTTGCTGTAATAAGCATGTCTTTAGAGGCTACTGATCATACAGTAAAAAGCACTGAGTTCGGGTTTCTCCTGTATGGTCAGTACTCATAACTCATTACTTATAAATGTGGAAAAGTCACTCAGTAAGCAAACTTTTCTTGACTTGAACTTGAAGTATATTAAAAAAAGAACTGACACAAGCATGCCACAGTCTGACAGACAATACGTTTCTTCTTCATATTTATCTCAAACGTAATATTTTGGGCTTATAGAGAACGGTAAAAATCACATGATTTATAACAGAAGGCAAAATGAGAGCAACACTGAAACACACTAATGGATTCATCTCAATTTTCTTGTTTTTGGAGTCATTAGGAGGCAAAATTGCAGCGGAGACTATTATTTGATTACCTGCTCTGATCTTGTCTACATAGAATTGAATAAAAAGTCAAAACTACACATAATTATTGAGCAGAGATTTGCCGTGTGCTCTTTATTTTAAAATTGCATTTGCATCTCAAACAGCAGTTTGTACTTTTTACATCTGAATGTTTTTTTTCCTCTGTGTGTGTACTTCACAGCTACGTGCCCAGAACCAAGTGCTGAAGAAGGGGGTTGTGGATGAACAGGCCAACTCTGCCTCACTAAAGGTACAATGATGTATATTTAAAAAAGAAAGCAAAGTATTGAGAAAGCAAGCATTGAAATGACATTGTAAGCAACTCTGTTTTTCATATTTGCAAACCAAATGTGATCACCAAGTCCTGACTTGCACTTGTTGCAGTGTTACCATGAGTTATGTTGCTGTCGCACAATGACAACAGAATGACTTCATGTTGTTTTAAAGGCTGTGATTTGCTTGCATGTGTTATTCATCAAAGTCATCACTTTCTTTCTGCCATTAGGAGCAGCTGAAGCAGAGAGACCAGAGTCTGAGGAAGCAGGAGCAGGAGATGGACAGTCTCAGTTTCAGGAACCAGCAGCTGGCCAAGAGGGTGGAGCTGCTACAAGAGGAGCTGGCTGCTAGTGAAGCTAAGGGCAAAAAGGGGAAGGTGAACATGAGGGGAAAGGGGGAAATGCGGGAGTGGCTACACGGTGGACTAGAGGGAGCAGCATATATTTATTTTTTTGTAGTGGTCTTAAAGTTATGGTAGTTACACAGTAATGTTTGTCTGACAAGTTGATAGTTAATAGCCCCCCCAATCTCCTCCAGAGTAAAGGAGACTCTCCTTCACAGCACGGCCTGCAAACCCAGAGTGTTTTTGATGAGGACCTGCAGAAAAAGATAGAAGAAAATGAGCGACTTCACATCCAAGTAGGCAGCTTAGAGTGCATGTTTAAAATACAAATTTTACAGTGAATGTGTCTGGATACGAGGGGAGGTCACGTATGTGACAGCTGTGCTTCCTGCTGTGTCTTTGTCAGTTTTACGAAGCAGACGAGTGGCACAAGAAGACGGAGGCTGAGCTGAGGGAGCGACTAGAAAAGCTGGAGAAGGATGCAGAGCAGCACCATGGCGTCGTGGACGGGCTCACCACAAAGTATGCAGAAACGATCGAGCGGCTGCAGAGTGACAAAGCACGTTTAGAGGTAAGGGCTCAGCGGGAGAAACATTGAAGTTGTTCACACAATTGCTAATTTTGATAACATTTAATTTTTAAAAAATGATTTTTTTCCCCCTGTTTTTACAGGTGAAAGCACAAACTCTGGAACGAGAAGCAAAAGAGTGCAGAATGCGAACAGAAGACTGGTAAATATACATTTTATTCGTAGTTTGAATGATTTAATTCTTCTATAACATTGTTCAGCATAGTAACTGTAAGTAACCATGTGAGTGTTGAACTGACTTTGACAAATACAAGATATGTACATAATACATTTTGTAGAGCCATGATGCAAATCTTGCAGTACACATTTCTGCACATTGCATTTTTAAACTGAATTACACAAACTTGAAATGCATGTTGGGAGCAGCTCAACACTTCTTCGATCTCCCTCTGCAGCCAGCAGCAGCTGAGGCGGTGCCAGTCGGAGCTGAACAGACAGGTGAAACAAAGCAGCAGTGTTATCCAGGAGAAAGTGCCCTTTAATGACACCAGTGAGTATCTGGTACTATTTGAGAACATTTCCATCCTTGTCAGTGATACTATAACTACACGCTACCCTGGAGTAAGCACTGTAACGCTACACACAACTGTAACGCTGCGCCGACGCAACCAATTAAACTGTGTTTGCAAAGTTAATAAAAGTTCATTGCGGGGGTTGAAGTTCTGCTCTAGTTTACATGCTTCTTTTTTTTCTCCTCCATCTCTGCAGAATTTAGTGACTACAACAGCCTAAACGTGCCATCACACAATCGAAGGCACCAGGTAAGTGAGAAAACAAACACATTCGGGTGTATTGCAAGTACAGATTCACATCTCAAGTAACCACCTTTAAAAATATTACCTGTACAGCAATGTAGCGATAACACACTGAGTTGCCTTTAGGTAGAAAGGGTAGTAAAGTAGCGATCTGTGCACTGTGCCGCCTTTCAGCTGAAGGCCCGGGATGTAGCAGGCCAGGCCATGAGCTTCATCCAGGATTTGGTGGCTGCTCTGTTGAACGTCCACTCCTACACAGAGCAGAGAGTACACATCTACCCCCTGGACTCCTCTATTGAGACCATCTCCCCTCTGAACCAGAAGGTGAGGCAGCCATACAGGGAAGGTACAGGCATTCTGTCAAATACAATGCATGCTGGTGTTCAAAGCCATTTTCTAATTTTCCATTTTCTAATCAGCTCTTATTTTTTATTTCATTGTGACTTTTTATTTTAATTCAGTCGGTTTCCCGAGTGGGTTCCTTTGTTTCAGTTTAGTTCTCATTGATTGAAAATGTTTAGTTTTAGTTGAGTTTTTATTAGTTTGGGTTTTTTTTAATGACTTTTTAATAATTATTTTATTGAGGGTGTATGTCAGAGGCAAGATTTTAGGAAAATCAGTCTAGGTATTACAATAAAAAAGCAGTCTTGCAAACATACAAGGTGCCAGTAAACACATCCATCAGTGTCTCATCTAGGAAGTCGCAATAATTTTTTACCAGACTAACAAAGACTTTTCACATCTGGTTGTAGTTAACTATGCTAGCCTTATTGGTGCCACATAAGGAGGCGCATTTCGTTTAATGTATGTTCCTTCTCTTAACCCAGTTTTCTCAGTATCTGCATGAGAATGCAGCCTATGTGCGCCCCCTGGAGGACAGCTTTCTCCAGTTATACCAAAGCATCACAGAGGACACTGTCACAGTACTGGTACGTTTTGGATGGAGGGTGTGGAGGTCATATGTTTGTTTAGAGACAGAAAACAAATTGACACTAATTGTGCTTTTCTGTTTTGAATGAAAGGAAACTGTGGTCAAGCTGAAAAATTTTTCTGACAACTTCTCGTCATACACCCACTTTCTCCAAAAGATTCTTCCCTACCAGTTAAAAAGGTCAGCAGTGTGTGTGTGTGTGTACACGTGTGTGAGATAGAGACAAATAGAGTGGAGGAGGCTATTGTGATGGGTGTCTTGTGCTTTCAGCCTCGAAGAAGAGTGCGAGGCACCTCTTTGTACTGCTGCCCTTAGTGCGAAAAACCAGGAGCTGCAGAGTGACATCAAGCGAGTGACATCTGTGTTTGAGAAACTGCAGAACTACATTAACCTTTTGGCCTTACCCAGTAGGTTATCACACAGCATTTGAGCTCTTTTTGTCTAAAAGCTCTCAGTCAGTACTGTGCCAGAATAATTATATACATACATATTCATTTAAATGCTGTTTTTCCTGAAGGAATAGGGGAATTTGTTAATATGTAAATACAGCAGAGGCTTTATGAAGTGACGAGCAGACATGTCTGACGAATGTGCGCGATGTGTCTCAGGTGTTCGGCAGGATGCCATGCCACACAGCAACACGTCAGCCGTCTTCACCCAGCTGGCCGCCTGCCTGCACAGTCTTCATGATGCCATTAAAGGTGGGTGGATCTGTTTTCGTACACGGCGTGAAGATTTCTTTATGTACTTCATTCATAAATAGTACAGCAAAAGCAGCTTTTTAAGGACTAAATATCCAGAAGGTTCAGTGTAAAGTTTATTCAAATGAATCAGCAGACGGAAGCATAATTTTTTGCTCTTTGGAGAAGAGTCACTTTTGTAGGCAATTAGCTGTGAGAATGGGTTTCTGTAACAAGCGCCTTTGTTTGGGTATTTTAGTTAAATGTTCACTCAAATCCTGAAGTTTTAGTGTATGAGAATATTGTGAAAATCTGTTGGTTATTGTTAAAAAAAACACCGGTCAGGGAGCGAGGCACTGATTGAGCCACGTTTATTAAGTTAAATTTGGAACATAAAGCAAATCCTGCTGTTCTTTTTTGCTCCTTGTGTGTCCAGAGATGTCAAAGCATTACAACCAGAAGGCCGACATTGAGCGGGAGCTCCCCACCGTCACCCAAAAGCTCTGTACCACCACAGAGTGCCTCCTGGGATCTCTGGGTTCTTTAACTAGCTGCACCGGCAAGGTATGGCCAACAGGGGGCAGGCAGCAGCCAGGTTTATATCTCCTGTAGTGTATGTTTAGCTTCAATACATAAAGGCGTAATTGTAAGTAGCAGTGAGTTGTCTCTGCAACTGGGTCACATTGGTAAATTGCCACAAATGGAAGAGCACAGAAGTGCGGGACTCAGGTGGGCAGCGGTTAAACGTTGAAAGACACAGTCCAAATTGCAGTCTGTACAGCTGCTCCCCAGCAAGAGCACAGGGATGAATGATTTTTGTGAATCGAGCGAATTGTCGGCTGAAGTGTGTGTGTGCCGATTGGATGACACTCCACTGGGTTGCAGCACAGCCCACGACATGTGGAGTGAGCTGCATTTTGCAAGCAGGCAGAGGCTTAATTGCTCCAACATTTATCTTCCTCAATACTTGGTGGTGGAATTGGCTCTCTGCTGTAAACACAGCGGCTAATCTCAGGGTAAACGGAACGCTGAGTGTCAGGGTTTCTTCAGCTGAGGAAGCTGCAGAGATATCAGTTTTGTTTGAGAGATCTGACACGTGATGTCGCTGTAACTTGCTGCAGATTGCCACCTTCTTCAGCAACAACTTGGACTTCTTCACATCATCGGGCTACAGTCCGAGAGGCAGCACGGCAGCTCTTAACCCCGTGCAAGCAGAGAGTATGCTGGCCAACAAAAAGAAGGCAACAGCCTATATCCAAGCTGTCAAAAAGGTTAGTGTGTGTAGCATGCTATTTCCCACTTTATTCCCTTTTCCCTTAAATAGACTTTACTTGGGCTGGCTGAGAGGTTCTGTCTTTCAACTACTTTTAGTATTTATTATGCCTTTAAATTCATATTTCATGTTTTTCCTACTGGTTGGACTGTTGCAAGTGCTTAATATCATTTAGCCGCTTCCCAAAAGGGGACCTTGACTTGCGTTCGGAGTGCAGCTCCTCCGTCTTGTACTGCAGTTGGCAGCACAGGAGCAGTGGTCCCCGCCCCCTCACGTGCCCTGGAGAGCCGCCCTGAGTCGGAGGGCCGCTTTAATCGACACCTGCAGCAGGTGGAGAACTGGTTCACGCTCCTCTGCGCTGACTTGCAGAGCAGAGCGAGGGCTACCGTCACCAGCTGCAGTCCGAAACAGTGGAGTTGATTCGCAGGAGAAACCCTCATCGGAGCAGCAGCTGATTATATTGCTGAGTTATTTACTTGTCACAGAGTACTTGGCAAATAAAATGTATGCAGAGGGGGGGGACGAAATGAAGCGCATATATGCACACACACGTCTCCCAACCACAAACAGGATTTGAATCGGTAGGAAACACTGAAGCCTTTCAACTTACAGCTCACAGACTTTAGATCAGTGTGCTTAGTGAGATTAAAAACACTGATTTGTAATATCTTTTCAAAAACATTAAGAAAGTCTTTGTAAGTATTTCATCTCTCAGAGAGTCTCATATCTACATTTTACATCTTATAAATGTTTTGATCTGCTTTTACGTTGTTTTTATATTTTATAATTCCATTTTTTCATTTACTTTTTAATCAATTTGAGTATTATTTTAAGCCTGCTTCTGCAGAATTCAAATTCTTTAAAAATATTACATGGATTTTTTAAAATGATAAATGACTAAAATAAGTGTTTTATTCACCCATTTAGGCCAAGCCCCAGTCTGTTCCGTACAGAGAAGCCCTGTCAAACCGTCGCATACTAACCAGCTCCACTGAGAGCAGAGAAGGTCTCACTCAGCAGGTAAAAATACAGAGATATGGATAAATTGGTGATACAAGTAGAGAAAAAACTGTCCTGTCTTAACACAGTCTGTATTATCTGAGGTGTGGACAGCTAGCAAAGCTGTTGATGTTTTACTTTTTAAAGTGCCCAGTGTTTCACGTAAATGTGTCACTTTATCAAAGTGCGAAGCCATATAATAAAACCCAGTGAGGATTATTGTATAGTTTCCTTCTTACAACTCCTAACCTTTGCTCGTTTCCGTATCCACAAGCTCACTGTCCACTTCTCTCCTTCTCCCCATTGGCCTCCGGCAGGTGCAGCAGAGCCAAGAGAAGATTGCTCGTCTGGAGCAGGAGAAGGAGCACTGGCTGCTGGAGGCCCAGTTAGGGAAGGTGCGGCTGGAAAAGGAGAACCAGCGCATTGCGGAACTGGAAGCGCAGCTAGCAGCAGCTCTCGGGGGAAGTCCGAACTCGCAAACGGCTGCAGCCGGCGCACTCACGCGGGGCCACGAAGAAGCAGCGGCAGAACTGAAAGCTGCAGAAAAAGAGCCGACGCTGTGCACGAGCCTGGTACTTCTCCGTGACCGCTCGGTCTGCTGTTTGCTTTCACTTTGCAGGGGAAATTTTGTGTCCTTGGCACTGATTTGTTTCAACAAAGGGAGTATTATTGTTGTTTTCTTCTGGCTTCCACACTAAGCCGGTTAATAAAACACAGACGTCCAAGAGCTGATGTGGCAGAGTAGGAGAATGCTGTTGTTATTCAGTGCTGAGATTGCTCTCATAATGTTTGTTTCAAGTAGCTGTAACACGTGTGTTGTAGTTAGTAGCTATATCCTGCATGTTTGTTTTTGTGTTTTTCTTATATATATTTTACATTTGTCTTACTTTTCGTTTCTTTTTTTTGTCACCAGGTTGGAATGTTGTGCACAACACCTACAGATGAGCATGTGAGTGTCCGTACATCTGATTAAAATATTTAAGTGCAGAACTTGTACCCATCTAATAATGCTCCCTCCAAGGACAACAAAATCTTGTGTAGCTTGATGTTGTGTCTGACTTTGCAGGTGGGAGACGAGGAGTCTAGGGAGCAGCTGATAAAGAGCCACTACATGGCCAGAGTAGGAGAGCTCACCACCCAACTCCAGATTTCAGATAGCAAAGCTGTGCACTTTCACTCTGAGGTGAAGATCTTACTGAAAGTTGTTTATCAAAGTAACTGTGCGTCGTAAGAAAGACCGTTAGTTTGCCTTACAAGTACATATTCTCTTTGTGCTTTGAAAATGGTTCTCGAGTCGGGGTTATTACCATCTCCACTGAAAAACCGACACTAAATATTTTAAGTAATATGTTGTGTCTTACCCTCGATGTAAATGACTTGTTAAAGTTACTGTCACTTGCCTTAGTTTGGCATTATAGCAACAGAAATGCGCCTGATGTCGAGTTAGACGTGACGGTTTAGCAGCAGAGACTAATATTGTGGATTTCCTGCAACTTTGACACTCTTCTTAAATAAACCTACTTTTCAAAGAAATCCTTCCTGTTATTGCAGCTTTTGAAACTGATCTGTAAAGCCTGCCAGACATGCTTTAAAATCATCAGGGCACAGCAAGTTGTTTACTTTTCTCTTTCCCTTTGTAGTGTCGAGCTTTGGCTAAGAGATTAGCCATTGCAGAGAAGTCGCGGGAGACTTTCAGTGAGGAGGTCAAACTGGCTAATCAGAATATCACACGCTTGCAGGTATGATGCACTGCCAAAGAGCTTCCAGTTATAGCATAAAGAGTAAACATTAGCGTCCTTTCAAGTCAAAAAGCATTCACTTTGTAACTGTTTGGGCCTGACACGCAGGATGAGCTGGCTACGACTAAGAGGAGCTACGAAGACCAGCTTAGCATGATGAGCGACCATCTGTGCAGCATGAACGAGACTTTGAGCAAGCAGCGAGAGGAAATCGACACGCTCAAAATGGGCAGCAAGGTATAACCTTTTGAATTCCAGCTTCTTTTGCAATATTTTCTTTTTAAAATTTTGGTTCCCTCTCAGGGTTTGCTTTCAGCTGTGAGGTGCTGCCAGTCTCCAGTTAGGTTTCTGAAATGTTTGGGCGGTGATATCATTTGAATGCGTATGTCAACGCAACAACATTAATGTGTAGACTTTGCTTACGTATATACATTCAATTTGGCATTAATTAAGCAAGTTAAAGTTCTGGAGTTGATTCTAGTTCACGTTGGCATTTGCACTTTTCTGTGAACACAAAAATGTGTGGTCAACGTCAGCTGGTCCAAGTGAAGAAGGTCATCGTTACAATGAGAAAACAACACAAATCCACCAGCCGAATAAACAGTTCGATATATTTTTGAGAGGTTAAATGGTGGATGATCACAGGATCATTTCCATAAGCAGAGGAAAAAAGCCTTTAAACATCCTGCTGAGTGAAAAACACTCTTCCAGGAGGTAGGCGTATCGTTTTCAAAGTCTGCCATAATGAGAGTAAAAGGGTTCACCACAAGGAGCAAACCGGTGATTAGCCACAACAGTAGAAGGTGCAGATTAGACTGCCAAAACACATCTATAAAAGGCCGACCAGCTCAGGAACAATATTCTTTGGACAGATGAAGCTAAAATCAACTTGTAGCAGAATTAAGGGGAGAAGAATGTAACGGGGCAGGCTGGGATCAGCTCATAATTCAAAGCATTAATGTGTGATGGTGTGGTCACGCTCGGCTTACAGTAACGATGGGTCACTATGGTTTATTGGTGATGTGACAGAAGGTAGAAACAGCTGGGTGAATTCCGGAGTGTATCGAGCTATACTCTCTGCTCAGATTCACACAGATGTAGCAGGGTTGATTGGATGGTGCTTCACGCTACACATGGACAGTGACCCAAAACATACAGGAGTTTTTTAAGGTAAACAAGTGGAATATTCCGCAGTGGAAATCCGTCACCTGATCTCTACGAAAGTGAGCGTTCATGTCAGCGAAGCAAATGTGTTTGGCACGTGAATAAAGCTGACAGTAATTCCTCGTTGAACATTTACAGACCAAACCGTACCACCACCCTGTCCCTCCAAATCTCGAAAGAGAAGCGATATGGCCACGTGGAGTGTGAAGGATCAGCCGCTAGTGAAGTGTGACATTGTAAAGTTTCTCAGTTATGAGGTGAAGTGGGAGGTCAGCGGTGGCGTTGCGGTTGTTGCGAGGTTTAATGGGAAAAGCACCTGCCGCAGACGTCTGAAAAAGCCATTAAGCTACAGGCGCAGTAAAGGAGAGGGCTGTTTTTTAAAAAAGAAGAAAAAACGTGCATGCCCCTGCATGTGCGCACACGGGTGGCTGCATGCTGGGAAGTTTCAGGACCCGGCATGTTTGTGATCTAAACGTGGCGATTTTTCTCTTGAAGGCCAGCACACCAGCCTCAGCATGTTTTTCAGTTTTTGAAACGGAATACGAATTTTGTCTGTCTTAGTCACTGCACTGAAATGCAACACAGAGCGTTAGCTTTTGCACCAACCCTGGATATGGCTTGCTTTGAGTTTAGAGGACTGAGCTCACTTTTTTGTGTGTGTGTGTTTTTTCTTTAGGGAAATGCCAAAAAGAACAAAGGCCGCTAGTGCTGCTCCTCAAAACTCAAGCTCCATTTGACGCCACTATAAAGGCACCCTGGGAGAAAACCTGAACCTCGGAGCCTCCCTGCAGCGTCTTGGTACCAACACTGTCACCAAACCACAGGATAACCACCTGAGCCTGCAGTTCCTCCACTTGAAGGCAGTACAAAACTGTTTGGAGGCTCAAACACATTTGACTGAAAATGCTTTGTTTTTCCTTCCCCCCTTTCCTCGTCGCAGAAGTACACGAAACAAAACAATTTGCTAAAAAACAAAAGCTTTCCAAAACTGGACCAGAAGTTACTGCTTGACCTCTGCGTCAAACCACGCTGCTTTCCCAACAGAAGGAGCAGAAGAAGATAAACAGCTGCAGCAGCTGAAGTTTTTAATACTCACTGAAGTCAAGACTTGAAGACCAAACCCTGTTAATCAGTGCGTGTAGTCGTCCAGCTTAATGTGCGTATGAGAGACGGTGGAACTGTGCATTTTTATTGCTTATCTGTAACAGTACGTGTGTGTGTGTGTGCGCGCTTAGACTGTTGTGTCCTCGTGTGACTGTAGCACCAGGCTTTACAACGTAAGTAATGTTTTACAACTACCTTTTTTTTGTTTCTTAGATCAAATTTGAGATAATAATGCCCCCACGTCCCTTCTGACACTAGCATATAACACAAGCTTCTGAAAAGAAGGGCTTTAAAATCCCAACCATAACAAAGATATGCTTAAATTCATTCCTCATTTTTAAGAAATCTTCAGTCGTCTAGGAGTGGAGGAAAGAAAAGATGTCTGCCTCGAAGCACTGATTAACCGTGTTTACTTTAATGGGAAGGGACGGACAAGTTGGAGCTTGTGAAATGATGTCAATTTATCTCTGTGAAATTATGCTGTAACAAGTCATTTTTATCACCAAAGTAAGTGCGGATGTGCACTCAGAAGCCTGGCGGGGAACGGCAGTCTCGCGACGTTGTACGACGTGTGGATAAAAAAGGGTTTATGTGAATATAACCTCATTTAAAATCATGTAATTGTACTGTACAATGAGTAAAAAAATGATATAGGCCTATGTACAAGAGGCATTTATTCAGAGGTTAAAAAAACTTTTATTTTCCACAAATTTTACAAACTGACATCTGTGGCTAGTTTAGTGTGTGTCTCGTCTAAGGCTACAATACAGAGATGTATCGCAGAGGGATCGGCCCACACTGGAACTGGTGCTCAGAAAACTTTTGAGTCATGGCAGAGGGCAGTTAAAGTTTACACTAAAATTGTACTTACATGAGGTAAAAGGAAGAAAAGCCCAGAAGTGATTGTGAGCAGTTCATTTAAATCCTTTTGTTTGCCAGTCTACAGCTGCCAGCAGACCAGCAGACCTTTGATCTGACAGGTTTGCCAACGCCCTCTAAACATATTAAAAAAAAAAAAAAAGCAAGAAACTTGTATTCTCACATTGTAACTTGTTGAAAAGCACACATCAAATATGTGACGCAAAATAAAGAGCTTGCTCAAAACATAAATGTGTCATGTATTTAGAGTCACTTGGTTATTAATCACTCCTAAAATTGACCTAACTTTACCTGCTGCGTTTATGGGGGGTGAGGGAGACTGGGAATTGTAAGTTGTGTATAATTTAAAAAGGCGAAAAAGCAGCCGCTAACACACCCAAACTACTGGGAAATGAGGCACGGACATGTGGGGACTAGAAGAGCAGTTTCTGATGCCGTCACTTGTTTTGAAAAGAAAAACGTCGTTTTATAGAAATTCGCGATGCTTTCAAGTACTCTTGGTACATGACTGAAAAGTACAGTAGCTCTAATAAGAAGTTTGTATAGGCTGCAGAATTACTATACATAATACCAAAGGCATTTATATTACTGTAAAGTTAGGCGATTTAAACACCCTGCTCGAAGTTGTGTGTTTTATACAACTTACGTTTTTACGTGCTTTTGTTTTGTAAACAGCGGTGAAAGGGCAGACGAGATTCTCTTTTTGTGTGTGATGAAATAATGATCAACTTGTCTTTTCTTCTTTTTTAAAATTATTTTTTTGATCTTTTGCTAAACTGAATAACTATCACAAGGCCAAAGGTTGTAATGACACACTTTATATAAATGTGGCAGTTGGGTGCTATGTTTATGGTTAGCTTTGAAACATTGTCAACCGTATCTGAACTCTGATAGTTACTGAGTGAGCATATTAACATTAATTTGTCGAAATATGAACTTAGTAAGTTAACCTATGTCCAGAAATAGCCAATGTTCTGATGTGTCCCACCGCAGTGAACGCAACACTGCTGTGTTCAGTCCCACAGTGTCCCGTCGGAGGACAACCATCAGTCTGAACTCGGGAGGGGGAAGCGCTAGGCTGTGCAAACTCCCAGGATTTACACTCTGCCATTTTGATCAGGACCGGGCCGACGTCGGAGTTCAGACGTGTCCATCAAAAAACAAACAAAAAACAAAGCAACAAAAAGTCATGGCTTGAATTAATCACTGCTGCTGCTAAGTTTGTGAGTATGTTTTCCTTTTCGCTTGCACTCAGGGAGCTGTGTTTAGTTCAGGTCACGTTGTAAAAACCAAATAAATTGTTTTAGTGTACTCTTTTTTTTTTTTTTTTTTTTTGTAAGTGTCGACCCGGTGTGCTGTCGTGTCGTCGCTCGGTCGAGAGTGACTGGCGCGTGTGGTGCTGACTTAAAAGTGCGCAAAGCCAGAGCACGATAAAAGTAAACTCAGGGTGACAACTTTACTCCTTCGAGCTCGTGCGTCAAAACAAAAGGCGCGGAGCTTTATCCCAGGATTGGGCCTCTCTGTCCGGGACGCGGGGCTGCCTCTGTTGTGGATGACAGCATGCTTGGTACTGTTTTGTGTGTCCAGTCTTGAGTTGCCATGGGACGAAAAGAAATGTTGTTTTCCAGCAACTAGTGTTTGTGTCTGGCAGCCAACTGACCGCGCGCTGGGTGTGACAATGAAACAGTGTATCAAATAAGTGTGATTTAACAGGAGGCATACAGTTTATCTGCGCATGTAGATGATATTAATAGGAAATGTGTAGCCTTTTTTTAATACAGTAAACTTTTAATAAGTATGGCTAAATGGGAGATTTTGTAACTTTTGCTGGACTGTAGCCACTTTAGCAGTGAAGAGACCAGTGCGAGTCATAAAGACAGTAAAGTAGCCCAATCATAGTCTACTAACATTAGATAACATCCTCTAGTAGCAATCAAAGCTGCTACAGCAGGAATGTTAAACTCATTTTACAAGTATTTTGATTACATGTAAATCTTCCCGTTTAATTTTGTTACATAAGTACAATTTATAAAAATAAATGCATTTGGACAAGTGAAATGTACTTGGTAGAGGGATTTCCAACTCATTTTACAATGTAAGCCACATACAGCCCACTTTGATTTGAAGGGGAAAGAAACTGTTTAACTATACATTTAATCTCTGAGATATTTTAATGTAAGAATAAGAAGAGCAGTTTAAACAGGACATGCCAGATTGAGGAAAAAAAATGCTGCTCTAGGTAATGAAAGGCATCTGTTAGCATGTCTTTTTGGGCTTACGTGTAAGAAATGAAGGTGTAAAATTAAATAAAGGGTTTTGGTTGCTTTTGCTCAGAAAGTTTTTGTTAATTCACAGTATTTGTTTCCTTGTGGACTCGCTGTGAAATTTCTATAGTAGATTGTGGGGGGGGGGATGGGTTTTTTCCTTTATTGAGTGGTTTATTCATTACTTAGGAGTAATGGAGGGGGTCATTATCAGTAGGAAAAGCTGTAAAACCAATGAAAATGCAGTTTAAAAAAAAAGTTCAAAATGTATGCTGTCTTTTACATTTTCCAAAGCAGTTCAGTGGGATAGATTTGAGTCTTTTCCAGGCCAACTCTGGCCTGTGGGGCTTATGTTTGTCAACCCTGTACTAGAGACTGCAGCTTAGACCCCCTGTGTACTAGAACTAATATCTATACATTTTAATTTATTCTATTATTTGTTTTCATACTTTAAGCACAAGTTTATAATAGTTTATCCCTTCATTCCAGATGAAAGGAAAGCATAATTAAATGAGTAAACTACATCCACAAACATCCCCCCATTCATTCCTCCTCATTCTGTTCCCAGTTATGCTTGTCTGAACTGGAACAAATTTCCACAATAAATGCGGCAGGGAATCCCGGGATTAAAGTGTATAACTAACATAACGCCGATTCATTCAACGTGTGAGGAGACAAAAAGAGCTGCGGCACCCACACTCGCTCCTGTGCTTTGTGTTAATGGGATCTCACTTTGCACACGATGCCACTGCTGCCACTGGAAATGGGTCATCACATTTTCAGCTCTGCACTAGTCCATGCTCTCATTGTGGTTACAATGGTAGCAACCTGCCCTCTCATTTTAAAGTGTCTTATTTTGTTTATTTATATATACAAGTTTTATTTCGAAGGAAAAATATTCCAGGCTGTGGTGTGAATGTACAGGAAGTGGCCAGAGAATCCAGCAGGAAAGTGTCTTCTTTGATCAGGAAGCATCTGTCCTGCTGAGTTCAAGCCCTTGTGTGTGTGTGTGTGTGTGTGTGTGTGTGTGTGTGTGTGTGTGTGTG
>NW_024582373.1:2531729-2545266 GCF_018398535.1 Haplochromis burtoni
GTGTGTGTGTGTGTGTGTGTGTGTGTGTGTGTGTGTGTATTTGTTTTTCCAAATTCAGCAGTTTTATTGTTGAACCACAAGACTTTCCACTCAGTCATCATTTATCAGTAATTAACCATATAAGCAATACTATTTTCAGTTGTTTCATGGCTGTTCCCCTTTGTGGATTGCATGTTCTCATGCTCCATGCTTAATTTTTCCACTATCTGCCAGCTGATCTGTTAGCGCGTGTATTCATCCTCCCATGCAGTTTTGAAAAAACCAATATCAAAATGCTCTGCACGACTGGCGCCTTTTAAAGCTAACATTTTCAGCAACTAGCGAGGCCAAATAGCTGTGGTTAAGCAGCATTAGACCTTGTTAATGTCCGTGAGGTGTGCAACTTTTTTTTTTTTTTTTTGCCTACCCTTGGTTTAGCAAGCAATTTAAATAACTACAGTAATGATCAGTAATGATAAACTTCAGAAGCCGGATGGTCTTTGTTGGCTGTTTGTCATAACTGCAGGGCTGTAATTTAAATGCAAACCAACCTGTACAGGGAGCCTGACGTTGCCCTGCAGAATTACAGGTCTTAACTTTGCATTGGTTTTTAGCTGGTAGAAATCTGATGAGGTCATCTTAAGTCTCGAAACAATAATAAGTCAGTGTAAATATCCTCATGGTAGTTCCGACTTGTTTTTGTTTTTAAAGTACATAATTAGTTTCATAAGGCTCTCTTAATCCCCAGTCTCTTTTCGCTGCGCTTTGGCAGTAATAAATAATCAGACCAATCCAAATTTATGACCTGTAGAACTAGTGGATTTTTGAAGTGTGATAAACTGACATTAAGATAATATTTGTTGTCAGTTCACACGAATACAGCAGCCTGCTATTTCCTGTGTGCAAAGCGGCTTGTCCCAGAGGAATGTGTGGAATGTATTCTTTTGTCCTCTGTTGATTTAGCAGAGTCTCATTTCTGCATTGCCTGCTGGAGAGCCCAGGAAGAGATGGCTGGCTTGGAAATGAGTTTGAAAGACTGTCAGTAACCCCCTGTGGAGATTTCCTCCTCTGTGAATCGAAGCAGATGGATTCTATAAGTTGGAGAGACGGATGAGCTCGTGGAAATGTCTGCGTAAAACCTCGCAAACATCCTCTCATTAGAAAGATGTTCTTCACTGTTTGACTGAGGAGTTGTCAGTCCACTCTTCTGAATCAGAATACCCTCCCTTACTCACACACACACTTCCATGTTTATTTGTAGCAAGAGGAACTTTCCACTCAATGTCTCCTCAATGCAAGTCATGGCTGCGTCTTGGAGCGCAGAGGGAGCCTGTAATTGAGGCTTTCTGTCCCCCTTTTTTTATGGGAAGATGAAGCGTCTGTATTTTGTAAGGGGGCTTCACTGAGCCGGATATTACTGAGAGCTGAACTGCCAGCGCATCAAAAGGCAGATTGTGATTGAGTAGCTGGAAAATTAACTGCGAGATCGCGTAAAGATTACAACATGTTTACTCTCTAACCGCTGGCAGATTAGCCTGAACGTCATTCCTGTTTAGCAATATCGCCATACTTTTTCAATATCTCATTCATATATTAAAATACCATCCACCATAAAGATGCCATGCACACTTTGTCCCTTTTTGAGGCCTCGTGTGGAACTAGATGAGCCCCAGTGTACCTGCTTCTCTCATCTGACCTCATGGTTTTTTAACGAGGCTGGACTTTTTCTGCCATGGCTAACTTTTCTCCCACGCAATTTGGAGCACGCTGGCTTTGAAATATTTAGACAGCACAGCAGGTCTAAAATACACCTTTTTACATTGCAGCAGCTTTGAACTGCCACATCTCTGAAGTCTTTTGCTTTATCCTCTATGCATTAAAAAAAAATTCTGAGCTACAGAGAGAGAGATTCTAAAAATCCTTTGAGAAACTGCGATGCAGTGTTTGGTTTGCATCGACAGCTTTCCAAAGTCTTGCTATTTTGACTAAGAAGAACAGATTTCTTCACCCATTTCTCAGGCTCACACTTTGTATTGGGATATTGTTAGAAGAATAAAGACTGTATCATTTCTTGTATTGCTTGCACAACTGATCTAAATGAAGGAGGTGGTCTATGTGTGAGAGTGAGTGAGTTTATTAAAGTTGCATAAACATGCATGAAATCCCTGTTATAATTACCGATGTAAAGACGAATCTGTCAGTGCAAGAATTCCCTGCAGTCTCCTGTCACCATTCCTTTAACCCTCATCTTTATAGCTAAAAGATAAAACTCCGGGAATGAGTTTTCATGTTCTATGATGGAATTACTTCTGAGAGTTTCCAGTTAATAAATGTCTATAAAAAAAATAAATCTGTGGTGTGAGAAACTCTACTCCCTCTTCGCCAACACTGGGCTGCAGGATGCTTATTCAGCTGTCACGTCAGCGAACCTTAGGTAATTGTAATAGAGAAAAAAGAAATGAACTTGTTCCGGGTCAGGTGTTGATTAAGTTTTAATGGAGTACTTTAAAGACATGTTTTATTTATGTCCTCGAGGGCTCTCTCTTGTACCGATAGCAAAGGTTTCAGTTGTTCGTGCTTTGAGATGGGAGCTGACTTTAGAGATTTGATCTAAATTAGTTTTACATTTGAACTTGGGTCAATAGTGTCTCATTCTTCTTTCTTTTTCTTCTAACAGAGAAGAAGACTTTTGAATTCGGGGACAGTTAATCCAACAAAGGAGGAGCTGTCGTTTTGAACCGGTCTGCAGACCTCTTTGGCCATGTGCTCCACAAATCACTCAAACTGGGTCACGTTTGAAGATGACAGCACACCGCTATCGTCACCTCAGAAGCCTCTGCAGTCCCCAGGACTTATCAAAGCATCAGTGCCGCGTCCCAACGGCCTGAAATTAGTGCTTCCTCCAATCAAAGATACTTCCTGGAGCTTTAGTAGTTCCCTGGAATCGCCTCAAAGTCACTCAAGTCTTAGCGGAAGTTCCTGTGTACCATGTAGCACACCGTTTAGCACTCCTGAAGGTGGGGTTCCTAGCAGCGCGTCACCATTTTACTCCAAAACATGGGACAAGAAGGACTTCTCAAGGAGTTTTTCCAGCCCAGTTACCACCTCTGTTTTCTCTCCTGCACCACAGGCCCTGAATCAAACATCAGATGGGCCAAGCCCTTTCCCTTCTTTCAAGGGTAATTCAGGACACTTTAACCCGTTCTGGGATGGACCTAGACTAAATACGGATGCGGGTAGCTCCTCCTCAGACTCTGAATCGGACAACAGCCTTCCACGTTTCTTTATACGGACCAAAGATGGCAGTGAGCCTCAGCGTGACCAGCTTTCCTTCTCTGTTGTTTGCAACAAACTGGAAGGCCTACATACAAAAACCGACAGCCAGACAGAGACAGACAAAGAAGGGCAGAGGTGGCTAAGTTGCAAAAGTGAGGTGTTAAGTGAAGGTACATCTCAGTTTGCACCTCGCGGTTTGTTTCGTAGTCAGAAGAGAGACGGTTGGTCTATCATGCTCAGGATTCCTGAAAAAAAGAACCGCATGTCCTCGCGTCAGTGGGGACCGATCTATCTCCGCTTGTTGCCGGGAGGTGTGCTACAGATGTTCTATGAGAAAGGGCTTGAGAAGCCATTCAAAGAATTTCAGCTTCTCCCTCACTGCAGGCTCTCGGATCTTAAACTGGAAAGCTACAGCGAGCCACGCAAAGTCCTCACAGTCAAGGTGGAACATTTCTCCTACACAGAAAAGAAGCGCTTTCACCCAAAGTTCGAGGTTAGTCACGAAGCTGAGGTAGAGCAGCTCCTCAAGTTTGGCTCCACAGTGCACGATGAGATCGAGGACCTGGTGGTCTCCATGGAGGAGGAGATCTTCAAACTGAGTGTCCCCCACCAGCAGAGGCGGCACTACGAGGAACAGGAGCTGTCGCTGCAGATCACCGATCACATCTGGATACAGCTAGATAAGTGTGGGGGCGTAATGGAGCAAACAGCCTTCACCCAGATTCACTGTCTTGCTTTTCTGAACGGACTAGGAGACTGTTTTCTTGCCCTTAATGACCTCGGGTTGCTGCACTTTGACTCCAGCTATGGCTCAGAGGAGGGCAGTGAACTCTGGATGGAGATTGCAGGCTACCATTTCCACAAATGCGTGAACGAGATGGAGTTTCAGAGGTCGCGACTGATCAAGTTTTTGCCTCCTGATGCATGCAGAGTGGAGCTGATGCGCTACAAAACAAGGGTCCTAGGTTGCACTGAAATTCCCTTCTCAATCAAAGCTACGGTAACGGTTCAAGGTGCCTACGTGGAGCTCCAGGCCTTTCTCAACATGTCAACCACGTTCCTTTCTTGCATGAGGGAGTCTGACACTCACTACCCGCTGTGTGAGAATGTTGTGATCCGCGTTCCGGTGCCAGGCGACTGGGTCAAAGTGACACAGACGGTGGCCTTACTGCGACAGAGGTCTTTAAAGGCCCGCATGAACAGAAATGCCTGCTTGGGCTCAGTCACCGCTGCAGATTCACAGCCTGTCATGCAGGTGTCGATCGGCACCGTCAAGTACGAGAATGTATATTCGGCGATCATGTGGAAGATCGACAGACTGCCTGCAAAGAATATGGGTAACGCTTATGACAGGTCAAAAAGGAACCTGTTGCACTTTTCCAGCTGTATATAGTTTTAAGCTCTGTCAATTTGGATAGTTTTCTGTGATTACATGCTTCATTGGTGCAAAGTCTGAAACATGCTGTTTCTGACTCTTTTTAGCTAGCTTTCTTATGATTGGCTGCTCCTTGTAAACAGAAGGTTTGAACAGCAGCTTTAACTTTAATGTCCACAGCCAGGGCTCTGTGAGACAAGAGACAGGACACCAGTTAAAAAGAGTATTTGGTGCAGTCTGAAGCTTTACACATACATTGACCTCATTATTTGAAAGTGTAGCCATGTTTAATCTGAGACTACTGTAACAGTACATAAGTGACAGAAATAATGAGGAGCATGATAGGTCCCCCTTAACATTTAGCCTTACACATCCTTTTCTCATACTGCTTTTTACTCTTGCCTCCTTCTGCCTATGCATAGTATGTTTGTCGTGCTGTGATGTACGACGACAGCTGCAAGTGACCTTTCTTTCCTGCTTTGCAGCCTTGGATCATCCCCACTCATTTTCCTGCAAACTGGAGCTGGGATCTGATCAGGAGATCCCAAATGACTGGTACCCTTTTGTCACGATGGAATGTGAAATTGTGGGCGCGGTTGTGTCACAGACCAGGGTTAAATCCTTGGGCACTGTGAATGACATCCAGCCGCAGAAACATGTGACCAGTTGGACGCGCTATCACTGTCAGGTGAGATGCTTCAACGGAAAAATAAAAATATCTTCATCTGTGCTTAATTGTGGATAGATTTTTTTTTTTTTTTTAATTTATTGGAACTAACTTTTTTTCTTTCTTTCTTTTCTTAGGTGGAAGTGGAAAAGAAATGGATTGAAACAGAGTCACAGAGGCAGTCTGGCTGTATGACGCAATGATGATTAAAGACACTTAGTAGAGGAAGTTATTCCTATAAAATGTTTTTCAAAATCTTCTTAAAGGTGAAGGGATATTAAAAATAACAGGGTGAAGCGAGACTTTCTGCTTATATCTGGTTTTAGAATTCATAAAATCATGCAGCTTGGTAGCATTTCTGATGGAGGTTCTATGATTTTTATATCCTTTAACTGAGACTGAACTTGTTTAGCCCTAATAAACAATTTAACACAGTCCTTATACCTAGCACTTTACATTTAATAGATTTATAAATTGTATGAGATTTACAGCTTATACGATTATGCTTGCATCTGCAATATCTGCACTGTCCTCCAGAATTATCAACATCAATTAATAAATGCACGCCAAACACGTTGTGTAATATAAGCAACTTAAGTAATGGCCTTTTGAGATCATTACTTTACAGAGAGGTTAAATATCAACCGATGCTACGGGTGGTGCTACTGTGTTGTCCATCTATATTTAAAGTTGGCACACTTTGAATTTTTTTTATTTGTACAAAATCTTTGTGGAAATGGCACGAAAATGTTGGACCGTTGTGTTTAAAGAATGGTGATGTTTAGGTAACATCACAACATATATTGGGTACTGATAATATATAAAGTGAGATTTCTTTTTGTCTCAAGCAACAAAAGTATTGTTTATCTTGAGCGGACCCTTTGACTTTATACTGAGGTTGTGTTGTGTTGGAGGACTGTAATTTTATTTAAACAAATCAATTCTGTATCTTTCTGCTCTCTGGGTTGTGAATCGGGTTTATATATGATAATAAAAAAAAGGGGTGAAGGGCCATACTGAACAAAAAGGTGTTTATTGATAACTTTTATGTATGAAGTACCTGGCTTAAGCTGGATATTATATACATCAAAAGTAAAAAAGAAAAAGCAATTAAACCAGAATGAGTCATGGTAGTACTTCTTTCACAGCTGTTATCTCACACTCGTTTTTTCTCCACACTTGGTAATTTACTCAACACGGGGGCAGAGCAGTTATAAACCTGCACCTCACTAAGATTCAAAACAGTGTGAAAATTAAATGCTTCCCATCACTGCAGGCTTTTGCTGAGACGTATGATTTGTAGGCCATGATAAACTGCTGCAGGCAGCTGCATGAAGTTGGTCAGAACGCCGGTACAGACAGAGAAGTCAGTAAGTTTCAGTATTGTTTCACTACACTGCTGGTGTTTTATTGTGCAGTATGTTTTATAAGGGCATCTGTGTTTATGAGTCATTCTCAACCAATGCCTCAACATGCAATCTATTAAGTCTCTCCCTCTTTAAAAGAAAACATGTTCTTCTTAAATCTGTAAAATGAGTTTTACTGCCCTTCAGCAACACTTAAAGTCCAGTTATGATTTTTTTTTTCTTACAAATTTTGTCACTGACAATCATAACTCTTAAGTATAGTCTTAAAATATACACTCTCTTTGGTAGGTACAATTGTTCAACTCCTTAATCCAAATGTCTAAGCCAATCGCATGACAGCAACTCCGTGTGCTGAGGCATGTTCACACTAAGCAAGGTGATTTATGTGACTTTGAATGTGGTACGGTTGTTGGTGCCAGACGAGCTGCTCTGAATAGTTCACAAACCGCTGATCTAGTGAGATTTTTCTATAAAACCATCTCTGGAGTTCATAGAAAATGGTCTAAAAAAGTGAGTGGCAGTTCCCTGGGTCAATATGGTTTGTTGATACCACAGGTCAAGGAAGAATTGCCCCATTCTTTGATAAGAAGGCAACAGCATCTAAATTAATGACTATTTACAACCAACATGTGCAGAAGAATGGTGAATGGACTGGATCTTAAACTGTGCTTTTCTACTTTGCCTGTGCTTCAAAGCACTTTATATTATCCACCCATTTTATTAAGCTCATTCACATGCTGATGAACATGTGGAGAACAACTTGGGCTTAAGTATCTCACACTGGATCAGCCACAGATCAAACTACCAAGCTCCTTGCAATTAGTGGATGACCGCAGAAGACCATTCCAGGTACTACTCCTGTCAGCTAAGGACAGGAAGTTGAGAGTACAATTTTCACAGGTTCAACAGAAGATTGGAAAAACTTTGCATGGTCTGAGGAGTCTGCATGGGTGCAGAGGAGGTGTTTGTGGTGTCATGGTATGTTTTTATTTCATTGGCACACTTTGGATCCCTTAGTACCAGCTGAGCATTGTTTAACCGTCACAACACGGCCTGCCTGAATAAAGGTTTTCCACTGAATAAATCCAGTCTCAAGTTTAAATTACCCCATATTTTATTTGTCTAAGGTTAAAAAAAAAAAAAAAAGCTCATCGGAGAGCTAATGCAGCACTGCCTCATATCAATGTGGAAACAGGGCCTTTATTTTCTTCCAGTTCATGTGAGGGCTCTATGCGAGTCCACAGTAGCTTTGTAGTGAAGTGACAGCTAAACCGCCTGTTTACTTCCAGCAACTGCAGTATCCACAAGGGTGTCTCGTGTTGCTGCTTTTCAGCTGCATCGCTCTCATCCTCATCAGAGCTGTCAACCAACAGTGTTGAAAGAGTCCCAGCATCGCCAAAACAGACAACTTGCAAGAAGCAGGGGTCACGGCTCCCGCTGCTGCTCTGAATCTATTGAACACCAAGTTCAAACAGTGTTTTGTAAAGGGTGGAATATTTTTAACTACCGGCATTGTGCACTCCTGGGATCAGGAAAAGTGCACTGATTTCCCAGCACTGTGCCAGCTGTGTAACTTTACTGAAAGTAACCAGGAAACTAGAGAAAGAAGAGGTTATTAGTGCTGGACAGGGATATTTAAGGGACTACTGACAAGTTAAGTCACCTCTCCCATTTAATCTTAAATCACAGGACTTGTGTGCTCAGATTTTAGAGTTGTTGCCATAAAACATGCTATTTGAGGTCCAGCAGCCACCAGCCCCTCAACCCAAACCTCCACTGAAATAAACCTCTAATATGACAAGTGCACTTAGGAAGCCCTGAACCTTCATCTTGTTTGAAGCAAGAACCTGAAATCACATTTTAAATCAATCACTTTCCCCTCCTGGGAAAAACAAAAAAGAAACCTCACATGCTAACGCACCTGTCTGCGCGCCTGATGCTGATTGCGGTCACCTGCGCGTGTATGCCTCGTGTAAAACAATGCGACTTAATCACAGTTAATTGTCTATTATGTTTCCAAATGGGTAGAAGTCTAGTGTGAAAGTTCCCCAGTCATTCTCCAAGGATGCTGACCGACACAGGCCCAGTGGTAAGAAACGGAAACGTTTTAGTTAATCGGGTCGAACTGATCGCGAACTGTGAATTAGATTAATGCGCTCAACAAACAAAAGGCAGTTAAGATCAGCTAGGTTTTTGTCCAATAAGAAGCCTGCTCATAATATTGTTTTACTTTTTTTTTTTTTTTACTTGACTATATCTGCAGGGATGCTCAGTAAGATGTGCAATAGTGCGTTTGTTATGGCAAATGGCAGATTTATCTCGCCTGTTTATGTCACCCGGATTGAAGAGTGGCGTTGATATCCTTAGAAAACCACCTCGGGTCTATATATTCCAGCACTGAGGCACAGAAAACAATCGTTTTGACTTGTTATGGATGTTTTCATAACAACTAGTTTCTGTGAAGGATTTTTAGCCACCGACACCTTCTGACTTGCTCTTTCGTAAACAACTTCAGGCCAAGCTCTACTTGTCCATAATCGATGACGTGATTGACAGCGTGAGAGAGCTCTTCTTGGATGAAGGAGTTGAAGACCGCGTCCTGGATGATTTAAGACATGTGAGTTTAAATAACCCTGCACTACTACTGCTATTTATTATTTCCTAAAAGCATAAATATAATGCACTCTTGACTCAAGTTGTCAGTGACAGCAAAGTTAATCCATCTAGTGAGGGAGTGTGCACCATACCTGGAAGACATACTGCTGTGTCTTCTGCTGTTCAGCTCTGGGAGTCAAAAGTGATGCAGTCAAAAGCAATGGAAGGCTTAAGGAAAAACGCCAACCCATCCAACTTTGTGCTCCAGCTTCCTGCCAGCTACACTCAGAGTGATCAAGAGCTCACGGGTAAGCTTAAATTGCTCACCAACAAAAGAAGCACCTTAACTCTTCTTGTAATTAATACAGCTGCAAGCTTTGTGCCTTGAATATTACGGGGGGGGGGGATCTTAAATGAAGACAAAGGTCAATAAATTTAATTTGAATGGCTTTTTGTACTAATATGTACACAATAGCCAAAATTACTCACTTTTTTGGTAATATTTCTTTCAGCCTCAGTTGTCATCCCTGGAAATCAGAATATCTGCAGCTTCCCGGTCAAGGCAAGTGTGATTGAGATTTACATCACCTCCATAACCTGTAATAATTACTTGCATGAGGGATGCACATGACTTGAAAGGCACTCAGAAAGGCAGTCCTCCAAGGTCTTATCTTGCACCATGAAAGAAGGCAATCATACTGGCACCAATATTTAGTTTGTTCTTCCGCTGCCTATCTCCACCTTTTATAACATGATTCTGCAGACACACCCTAAAATATTTTTAGTTTGACAGCCTCTGAATATAGTTTTCTCATTTGGATGACATGTTTGGTGTTTCATAGTAAAGTTCTATTAATGTAATGTATCTAAAGTGTAATGATTGAATTGTTATTTTTCTTAAGCTGAATTCTTTGATTTTTGTCTAAATTTGAAAACCAAAAAAACCCTTCTCATTAGTTATCACAGTTCCTCTTTTTGAGTATTGAAATGATTTCCACTTCACTGACAAATTCTCAGAAAAGTCCAAGGAACTCGGTAAAGATCTAAAAAAGAGAACTGTAGATTTACACAAGATGGGGAAAGTCTGAAGGTCTCCTGCAGCTGTTTCTCAACAACCTCAGATTCCAAGATCATCAGTTCAAACAACTGTACCCAAATACAAGTTACCTGGATGCATCACCACTTTTCCAAGGCCTGAAAGAAGACCCAAACTGTCACAGTCAGATACTCCTAAGAACTCCATGTGAGCTGTCAAGCGTGGTGGTATCATGCTCTGGGACTGTTTTGCTGGACCCTGTGTGTGACCCTGCTGTTCAATCATCTAACCTGGAAAAAGAACAGTTCATAGAAATCACTGAAAGCCCTGAATTACTATATTTATGCCCATGATGAGTGTTGGTAAACTTTTGACCACAACTGCAGGTGGTTTTATAATGAGGCAAACCTCAGTATTCGTTAGTTACTTCAAGAGATAAGACTCGCAGTGTATAATTATTAAGTCTATATTTTGGAGGTGATTGTACAAAAGCTGCTATTTAATATACTTAGTCTTGTATTTTCCTCACAACATAATGTTTTATTTCAGAACAATTCAGAGACACTTGCTACCTTTTCCCTCCCTGCTGGATTGGCTTACCCCGTGCAGATACCAGCAGGAGTCACTCTACAAACAGCCTCTGGTATGGAATGACTTTACAGCTTAAATCAGTTTTTATTTCCAGCCTGGCCAGGCTTCTCAAAATAACATTTCACTCTTTTGTATCACCTCACTAAGGTCAACTTTACAAGGTCAATGTTCCTGTTGTGGTTACGCAGGCCCCAGTGGGTCAGCAGCCTGCAACCCAAGCCATGCAGAAAGTCACTGAATGGAGGGAGGCTTCTGCCCCCCAGCCCACTGCAATCCCACCAAATCCTATTGGTCCCCACGAGGTAGAAACATCCTCTGTTCCAGCTCAGTCTGTCACACAGCCAAAGACCATTTTACCCTCCAGTAAGGAGGGCAGCCTTCCCCTGCAGTCTACAGAGCCAGATTTCCCACAGGAAGAAAATGAGCCAAATCCACAACCCAACCTCAGCACGACCGCCTCACCTTGCACTCAGTTATTAGACTACCAGATCAGAAGAGAGGAGGCTCTGGCACAGATGGCTCAGAGCAGAGACATTGATGACATCCTGAAAGAAGTTATTGAGGAGGAGAGAGAAAAAGCAGAATGGGCAAGGAAGCTAGCTCCTGTGGAGTCTGACAGCCAGTCTGAAGCGACTCTTGGGGTAATTTGGAAAGAATTCTCAGTCTAATATAGCAAATATCACTTTAAGGCATAGAAAAGATCAGGTCATTGAAGTGTGGATGTGTATTGTCTAAAGAGTAGTTCTACATTTTGGGAAATGCACTCATCACTCTGTATGCTGGATAAGGCATATAGGCTTGACTACAGCTGCAGCTTTATGCTGTTTTTATGTAACATTTAATGGGCTGGCACAAAGTACTGCCACATGAAATCAAAAAGGGGGGAATGTGTACAAAATATCAGACTCTTAGGAGCACTTTAAGTGATTTAATAAAGTGGTGAAAAGTTTATAAGATATAGCTGTTTGTAAGCTGGAGAGGGCTGTAACAGTACTATTTAGGATGCTTGACCCACAAGAGAAACTCAAAAAAATGTTTTTCTGGTAGATCTGATCAATATTTTGAACTTTTAAAAGACAGATTTTGGAGTGCCATTTTCCTTAATTTGAAATAATGGTTTACCTTGTATTTTAACATCTGGATTCAGGTAGCATCGAGTTTATCAGCCTCTCCCCAAAGCTTCTAAATCATCAACGTAGTCTGCATTCGTATCTTCAATTCATTAGCGGTACAACACAGATTGCTGTGCTGTCAATTTGAGACATTTTATGTTTCTGATATTAAATTACTGAAGCAATAGTCATTTTATTAGGACAGTTGCTCCCTTTTATAAGCTTGATTTCTCTGAATTCATAACTGATGTTTCTTCTTGCAATTCATGCTCAGTTGGATCTGGGCTACAGCCAGTTCTCAGACATCATTCAGCTCGATGGGCCTGCAGGCAACTCTGACCTCGAGGAGGAAGAGGAGGTTCCCCTGGAAGAGAATGACTTTCTGGGTATAATCAATGCAGAGGCCATGAAGGCCCTGCAGGAAGGAAATGAAAGCAGTGATGGCAACAGCATCTCCTCCAGCAGCGACGGTGAAGGTGCAGATGAACTCGCTAACATAGAGGAGGAGGTGAGAGAGTGAGTTTGAAATGCATTTTCATGAGTCATGGCTTATTTCTTTCCATTAAAAGAAAACTTTCTTTGGAGAGCTCCAGTAGATTCGTGCATTTCTCCCTAAAATTACATTTTTCAGTTATATTTTTGCAGGTGGTTTTCCGAAGAGCATATCTTGATTGCATAACTTGACTATTTGTTTCCTCCATTCCGCACTCTGTTGATTAGGACCCTCTGAATTCAGGTGACGATGTGATTGAGCAAGACATCCCCAACCTTTTTGACACTGACAATGTCATTGTTTGCCAGTATGACAAAGTAAGAACTGCTGTCTTTTTATTAGCCATTATTTTCACCTCATCAAAGCCCACTGCTGAATTTTAACTGAATATTGTACTCACTGCTTTTGCATTTGCAGATTCACCGCAGTAAGAACCGTTGGAAGTTTCACCTGAAGGACGGAGTGATGTGCTACGGCGGGAGGGACTACGTGTTTTCGAAAGCAGTTGGGGAAGCAGAGTGGTAATGAACCTTAGTCCCCCTGAACAGATCAGGGAAAGAGAAACTATCATTTAAAAATGAATTTAAAATTCTTAGTTGTAGTAATGTGGCTCACAGAGCAGTTTGTGACTACTGTGCCAGATAATCATCAGAGCAATGCTACAAGTCACTTATATCATCCAGTTGCATAAAGCATTCCTTATAAATACTGTTTACTGAGTCAAACAGCATGGATTTATGTTGTATTGCACTTTGTGAAAATATTCTTTACAAGCAGAGTAAACCTTTTATTTGACCTCCAATGATTGTTTGAGGATAACAAACGTGCTGTTTGATTTTCAAACATTGTCACGTCTCTTTAATTATGCTCCAAATATACTGACCTGTACTGTGGTGCTGCGTTTAATGAGCCCTCTTCTTTCTGTGAAAACCACTTCAAAGCCTGTGACACATTTATTATTATTATTATTATTATTATTATTATTATTATTATTATTATTATTATTATTATTATTATTATTATTATTATTATAATAATATAAGTCT
>NW_024582373.1:2545286-2646940 GCF_018398535.1 Haplochromis burtoni
TATTATAATAATATATATTTTTTAAATTTATTTATTTTATTTTATTTTTTTTAAGCAATTGTACTTTTTTAAATTAACAACAGATTATGTACAACAAGATGAGGAAACAGAATTTTGGAAGACCTGTGTTCTTTTTTTCTTTCAGACTCAGAGAAAAGATTGCTCATAGGCATATATTACAAAGCCCATACTCTTACAATCTAACATGAAGTGGTTAAAATTCACAGTAGTGGTTAAAAAAAAAAGACAAGTCCAGTATTTATTTATTTTCTTTCTTTTTAAATCATGTAAAATATCAGAAAGAAATACAAAGTGGAAAAAATATACAGGAAAGTTTGCAATGATTATAACAAAAACACATTTGTGTACCATTGATTCAGTCATAAAAGCCAGATTAAGAAACATTCAAGTTTTCTTAAAACATGAACAGAAAAGGTGATCTGACATTTAATATTCTTGACTAGTAGGCCTAACAGTTGTTGCTAAATCAAGAAAAAATGAAAAAGATTTTAGAAAAACACACATTTTTCACATGATTTAAACAATTGTAAAATAATTTTACGTATTAACCTCCTAGGACCTGGCGTCCACATATGTGGACATCACATTTTGGGTTATTTAGACCAAATTACTGAATTTTGCTCTACAGGGGCCTGATATCCACTTACGAGGACATTATACTGCTACTGTTCTATCGAAATTTTAAATGAATATCCTCATATTTGGCTCTTTTCTTAAAAACAAAAATAAGGTTAAAAGAAAAATCTGGTAATTCTTTGTTTTTTACATTCATCGGGTACCAATATGCCCAAATATCAAAGAGAAATTAAAAATGTATGCAGTGGAAGAGTTCGGGTCTTAGGAGGTTAAATATAAGTACCATTTATTTGGTCTTGGCTCTAGGTTCAACTGAGTTGCTCCTGCATGTGTGCAGTCTTTTAACTTTCCAATCCAAATCTGTCCTGAGTACAACAAACCAAAAGGTGGCACCAAAACTCATCTCTGACAAAATCAGTCTTCATTTAATTACTTTCTAATAACTTGAAACCTCAGTCTTATAGAAAGCAAACAATAAATATTTTTAATTTTTAATATAATTAAATATAGAGTAGCTTTAATAAAAATAAATTAGCTTATTTTGCCATCGGTGCTCAATCTGTCTTCTTTAATGTACCATAATACATTTGGAGAAATGAAGGCTGCGGCACCTGTTATGTTTGTCTGAAGCAGTTTTTAGTTTGCAAACTAAACACGATCAAATTTGATCTGATGCTTGCCATGCACACAACTGACAATCTTTTCATGAGATCTACATTATGAAGAAATGCTACATTTTTAGTAAGGCGGCAGATGTTGCCTTTCAGTGCATTACGCAGTTGTGTATGTGGTTGGTCATGTGGTTCCCTTATTTAGAAAGCAGCCCTTCATCTTGATGTGATAGGCATAAAAGCCGAGTGAGTGAGGTTCTCTTTTGGGCATTTTCTGGGTACAAGTCAGGTGTGAACCCAGAGTCTGTGACCTGTAGAAGTCAGCGTGGGAATTGCAGCAGCCACAGCGACTCAGCAGCAGACACACGTCTTTCCTGAAAGCTTGTGTGAAGATGGTGTACAAGAAAGGATTGCAGAGGGAGTTGATAGGATAGAAGAGAATGAGCAGGATTTTCGAGTGAGACACAGTTATGAGGGGCATATGCAGGGCTGCAGAGATGGCGAAGAAAGAGATCGGTGCCATGCAGAGAAAGTCTGTGAAAATGAGCACAGCCATGCGCTTGGCAATCTTGGTGTCTCCACGCCGGGTGGAGTGCTCTGGGTTGTGAACACTGAGATATATGCCTATGTAACAGTAACAAACCACCAGGAAAGCAACAACATTGAGAATGAGCACAGCCACCACATAAACCTGAGCGCCGAGTGTGTTGATATCCATGGGCAGACAGATGCTCACTTTGCTGTAACTACTGACCCCCACAAGAGGGAGCAGGGCAACCAGCAGAGAGAAAGCCCAGCCTCCTACCATTATGGCTGTGACATGATGCATGCGCAGCCTCTTGTTGACATGCATGGCATTGGTAATGGTATGCCAGCGTTCAAGACTAATCACAGTCAACGTGTATACCGATAGCTCGCTGGCAAACACAGTCAGAAACCCTGCTATGCCACATCCAGGACCGGTCTGCCAGTCTGTGGCATGATTGTAGTACTCATGACGGGAATGGTAGTCCATGAAGGCAATTAGGATGAGATAAAGCCCCATGCACAGGTCGGCAAAGGCCAGATTACACATGAGAAATCTGGAGACTGTGAGCTTATGGTGGCCAATTAGCAGGATGACCAAAACAGCCAGGTTACCGGCCACAGCGAAAACCGTAATGATCCAGGTGAGACAGCGCAGGAAGGAAAAGCCCAGTAGGTCCTCGCAAGGATTAAAAGCATCTGGCTTTGGGGAGCATTTGACAAAAGGGTTGCTAAGACAGTCAAATTCCAGGTCTGGATACTGAAAGTTGATGTCATTGATAAGACTCGTGTCATCAGCAGTCGGATCTCTGAAGAATACACATGTTAAAATTAGCATCAAAATCCTAGAATAACAGACATAAATGTGCTTAGAGACAGTACGTGTGGTACAGTTGGGATCAGAAGTTTACATACACTCATCGTGGGTGTGAATATCATGGTAATTCCAGAGTGGAATGATTGAACAGCATACATCTTTAATGACAGGTTTGAATCTATTTAGGATTTTCTCTAATCCACCCAGAGTATATACATACACCCGAAATAATAGCTGTCTGTCTTTTAAAGCATAGTCCACATATTTTCAATAGGGCTGTGGTCAGGGCTTTGGGAATGCCATTTCAGAAATGTATCGTTAGCCTGTTTTATCGATTCAAAAACCTGTTTTGATGTGTGTTTGGGATTGTTGTCCTGTTGGGATACCCAATTCTGTCCATGTTTCAACCATCTAGCTGTTGATTTGAAGGGATGCTGAATGGCTCCAGAGTGTGATGCTACCATCACCATGTTTGACAGTTACTGCGGTGTTCTTAGGTTTGAAACCTTCACCTTTAGTACTCCAAACATACGTCTTGTCATTGTGGACAGATAGTCCCATCTGATTACAAACCTGTCTAGAAGGCATTTGGCTACAAATTTCAGCCAACCTTGAAAGTGCTGATTTTGTCTTGTTTGACACACTTTGTGTTTGTGGTGATGTGAAACTTGCTTGATTGTGGAGAGTGACACTGGTGTTCCAGTGTTTTTCCACTGTTTCCGGAGGTTCAAGTTCATGGTCGGCCTGAGCCTTGTTGGTTTCTGAGTTGTTTCTGAACATCCTAATCAATTTCCTTTCATTTGAGGGTGACATTTTGGATTTTCTTCCAGACTTTGGCAAAACATTGACACATCTGAATAACTTGTATTTACGTACAATAGTTTGAACTAATGAACTTAGAACAAAGGGAAATTCTTAGGACATTCCCTTTGTTCTCAGTATTGGTCAATCTATAGAGTGCTGTCAAATTATTTTTATGCTGGCAAAGAAAAATGACCAGTTGGAGTCGATCATGATTACTAACAATAAGTTAATTAGCTTAGTCAGGTTAAAAGACATTGTAAAACAATCGGCAACACTTGTTTAAAGATTTACAGTGGGGCAAAAAAGTATTTAGTCAGCCACCGATTGTGCAAGTTCCCCCACTTAAAATGATGACGGAGGTCAGTAATTTGCACCAGAGGTACACTTCAACTGTGAGAGACAGAATGGGGAAAAAAAAAATAAAAATCCATGAATCCACATGGTAGGATTTGTAAAGAATTTATTCGTGAATCAGGGTGGAAAATAAGTATTTGGTCAATAACAAAAATACAACTCAATACTTTGTAACATAACCTTTGTTGGCAATAACAGAGGTCAAACGTTTACTATAGGTCTTTACCAGGTTTGCACACACAGTAGCTGGTATTTTGGCCCATTCCTCCATGCAGATCTTCTCGAGAGCAGTGATGTTTTGGGGCTGTCGCCGAGCAACACGGACTTTCAACTCCCGCCACAGATTTTCTATGGGGTTGAGGTCTGGAGACTGGCTAGGCCACTCCAGGACTTTCAAATGCTTCTTACGGAGCCACTCCTTTGTTGCCCGGGCGGTGTGTTTTGGATCATTGTCATGTTGGAAGACCCAGCCTCGTTTCATCTTCAAAGTTCTCACTGATGGAAGGAGGTTTTGGCTCAAAATCTCACGATACATGGCCCCATTCATTCTGTCCTTAACACGGATCAGTCGTCCTGTCCCCTTGGCAGAAAAACAGCCCCATAGCATGATGTTTCCACCCCCATGCTTCACAGTAGGTATGGTGTTCTTGGGATGCAACTCAGTATTCTTCTTCCTCCAAACACGACGAGTTGAGTTTATACCAAAAAGTTCTACTTTGGTTTCATCTGACCACATGACATTCTCCCAATCCTCTGCTGTATCATCCATGTGCTCTCTGGCAAACTTCAGACGGGCCTGGACATGCACTGGCTTCAGCAGCGGAACACGTCTGGCACTGCGGGATTTGATTCCCTGCCGTTGTAGTGTGTTACTGATGGTGACCTTTGTTACTTTGGTCCCAGCTCTCTGCAGGTCATTCACCAGGTCCCCCCGTGTGGTTCTGGGATCTTTGCTCACCGTTCTCATGATCATTTTGACCCCACGGGATGAGATCTTGCGTGGAGCCCCAGATCGAGGGAGATTATCAGTGGTCTTGTATGTCTTCCATTTTCTGATGATTGCTCCCACAGTTGATTTTTTCACACCAAGCTGCTTGCCTATTGTAGATTCACTCTTCCCAGTCTGGTGCAGGTCTACAATACTTTTCCTGGTGTCCTTCGAAAGCTCTTTGGTCTTGGCCATGGCGGAGTTTGGAGTCTGACTGTTTGAGGCTGTGGACAGGTGTCTTTTATACAGATGATGAGTTCAAACAGGTGCCATTCATACAGGTAACGAGTGGGGGACAGAAAAGCTTCTTACAGAAGACGTTACAGGTCTGTGAGAGCCAGAGATTTTCCTTGTTTGAGGTGACCAAATACTTATTTTCCACCCTGATTTACGAATAAATTCTTTACAAATCCTACCATGTGGATTCATGGATTTTTTTTCACATTCTGTCTCTCACAGTTGAAGTGTACCTCTGGTGCAAATTACTGACCTCTGTCATCATTTTAAGTGGGGGAACTTGCACAATCGGTGGCTGACTAAATACTTTTTGCCTGTGTGTGTGTGTGTGTGTGTGTACTTTTGACCCTTTTAATTTATTTTGGATTTTCTCAAATGCTCAAACTTGTGCACCAAATTATTATTATTTTTTTAAGTCATTAAATATGTATGCTGTAGAATCATTTAACCTTGGAAAAGGAACAGTTGAAAGAAATAATTAAAAGTCCAAAACAACCATCATATTCTATTCTAAAAACAAAAAGAACAAAAAACCAAAATTTTGTTGTACAATGACAAAGGGCTATTTTTCTATTTTATTCTATGCTGTATTCACCCATGAGTGCCTGTAAACCTCTGACCACCAACTGTATAATTGGGACATTTCTGGGAGAACAGAAGCAAGCTGTTGCTGTTGTTCTTCTTCCCAGACTTGGACTGTTTTTAAAAAAAATAAAGCACACTGGCTTAATTGGGCTCCTGGCATATTAAGGGAGCATCTTCACATATAAAATGTGTAGCAACCAGTAAGATGAAGGTTTAAGACACAAAATGGAGACTTTCTAAGTGACTAGGGAAAAACTTACATTTCTGTATTCATCAGATCACAAAACTTTGTCAAGTTCTTTAAGGCACTTTCCCTAAAGAAGAGAAAGGAATAAAATGGTTAAACCCCTCAAAATATCAACAAACTCAAGTGCAAATGATCCACCTACTGATGATCTGTATTCACTGGACAGAGCTTTCGACTGTTTATGCAGATGTGAATGGATTTGTTGAATCTCTGGGAGCATCTGTCGGTTACCTTTGTTTCCGCCGCCATGTGTGGAAGGCGCAGCAGTGGCTCGGGTACGTGAGCTCCGCTTCCAGCAGTTCAGCTAGACTTTCCAGTGGAGGGAGGCTCTTTAGAGCATAGGCATGGCTGGCTTTCAGAAATTTAACCTGCCTCAATCCATTAGGGGGGAGAGACCTCAGAGCCGTGGAGGAAACATCCCTGAAAGGCAAACACGGAGAGAATGCAGACATACATTTCAACGATGATTAGTAAAACAACTATGATTAAAATTCATTGAACTACTTGCAGGCACTAGAAAAGCTTTCGTCTGTCTTTCATGGGTCATTTAAACTCTGCCGAGGGCTACAAAGCAACTCGATCCAAGAGAAGCCGTTTGTTGATGTAGACAGTGAAAGACATGCTTTCTGGCAAATTCACTGAATCATCCACAGGTGTTCACAGAGTTCTGGAGACTTTGGCAACAAAGCCCCAATTCATTTTCATATTTATCAGCCAACGAGTAAATCATGCTGCCTCTGAAGAGATGCGCTTTCACGAGAAAGCAACTTTATGAGAATAGAGGTTGCAATTACTGTCTGAATACATTTTTATCTTTAGCAAAAAGACATTCAGGATCTCCTTCCCGTCATTCATTTGACTGCATTACCTTTACCCAAATATTTATTATATCTATAGAACCCAAAAGATCCAAAAATGACTCAAAAGAAAGTTCTTTTTTTTTTAAACATCAACCACAGAGTTGGTTGCAATCAGAGACCTTGCAAGCTGCATGCACCGCAGATTGAGCTATTTGCTTGCTAATCAGTATTCAGCAGTCCTGCCTGCCTTGTTGGTTGTTTACACAGACAGACTGTCACTACCCTAATGTTTATACAATAAAATAAGCACTGTTATGAATATCAATCTCGCTTTGTGACCTAGCTGAAATATAATCACTTTAACTCTCTTTAATTCTGTTGATTGAACACAGCATTGAAAAGTAAATACACTAACTCAAGTGCAATTTTTGAGGTTTTTATGCAATTTCAGTATTTTCCACAGGGAGAGGGGACTTCTTTGCACATGATTGCTGTACATCCAGTTGCAACTTGCAGCTTAAACTGCAAAACAGTGTATAAAATACATCAATTCAGCCATGTAATGATGAATAGCAACATTAAACATAAATGGATTGCATGCTAAATTGCTACTTCTCTGCTTAATCATGTCTTTAAAAAAGAAAAAAATGACTGAAAATAAAGTAAAAGTGGTGATATTAATATTGTGATTTATTTTTAAAGATGTCATAGCACTATGTCACTCGAACAGAGCGCTTCTCCCTGACTGCTAGAATGGGAGGCAGAGCCTTCAGCTTTCAGGGCCCTCTTCTGTGAAACCATCTCCCAGTTTGGATTTGGGAGACAGACGCCCCCTCTGCTTTCAAGATTAGGCTTAAAGTTTTCATATAGAAAGGACTGGATCAAGTGACCCTGTCTTTTGTCTTCCTCGGCTTACCCCAAACAGCTGAAACGGTTGACTGCCCCTCCCTGAGCCTGGTTCTGCTGAAGCTTTCTTCCTGTTAACAAGGAGTTTTCCCTTCCCACTGTCACCAAGTGCTTGCTAATAGGGGGATGTCTGATTCTTGGAGTTTTCTTTCTATTAAAGTACAGTAGGGTCTTTACCCAACCATATAAAGCGACTATTGTTGTGATTGGGCACCATATAAATAAAGCTGAATTGATATATTAAAACAAGACATCAAAACAATGCACTGAAAGACACTTTCAGGCTGAGATGAGCTGCAGTCTATGGAGATAATTTTGTGTGGAACTGTCACTACCAATCCACTTGTGGGGAGTTTCATGAACTCAAATTACTTACAGAACAGTTGGACCTGTGGCTCCTTCAAAGGCATCTTCTTGAATGTTACGGAGATACCAGTTGTCTCTCAAAACTCTACAAAAGACAAAGAAACAGTATAATGCACACAACACTGAGCGAAACAAAACTTTTTGTTTGCTCAGCTTCACACTGACAGTGATGAGCATTGGGTTTATAATAAGGGTGCCTGCGCATATCTCATCAACAACAACATTCAGCATTACTGGGACAAAGAAAACAAAGGAATGTAATCTTTGTTTAGTCTTACATTGTGTTTGTTCACTGGTACATTCAGTTTTCATGATTGGGGGGGAAAGGAAAGGCCTCAATCTAAACGTTGCACTCCCCAACAGCGTACTGTCAAGCTCAGGTGTTTTTGTTTGTTTAAATACTGATGATCAAAATGCTTACAGCGTGTTGAGCTTTGTCCCATTGAATGCGTGCGATTTTATTTCCTTGAAGCCATTTCTAACCAGGTTCCTGTCAAGGACACAACGTTTGAATTTATTTAGCTGTCAGAAGCACCAATCACCAAGGTCAGATAAATGAACATGAAATTTCAGAGACTTATAAATATGCATCAAGAAACATTCCTAGAGAATAGTAACAAATAGTTCCTTTTAGCTTTGATGTGGGGGAAAAAAAGGACATTAGTTCCCTTACTCACATGTCAACATACTCCTCTGTGATACCCTGGAAGGAATTGGCAGGAATGATGTCAATCTCCATGTTGTCTGCCATGTCTCTGCACACAGAGAAGATAACGCTCACTCAGGCTGTTGGGTTTAATTATCAGTTAGAAAAAAAATATGTATATTCATAGAAGAAGAAGGAAAAAAGAGAGCAGTATGATGAAGTGTGACAGAGTTGAAGGATTTGTTACAGGGTTGGTGGCATCGCGATATCGACGGAATAAAAGTAAAACAGAACAAACAGAGCTAATGACGTGAAGCACCTGCGGTTTTGCAGCATGCAGAAAGACGCTAATCCAGTTTGGAAACACACTATTTCTTTAAACAGGATTACTTACAGGATAATATTTGGCGACAGGGAAGAGATGGTTGTGAAGTCTGGGAAGTGTGCAATGCCCGTGTTAGAGATGCTCCTGTGATGACAAACAGCAGAGACAGATGATCGTGAGCAGATAAGAGGAAATCTTCAAAGCAAACAAAAAAAAAAAAAAAGACCGGGTGGGAGGGAGGAAGAGTTGCAACATTTCAGAAGACTCTTCTAGAAAACATATCACTTTCTGTCCATGACCTTTGACAAGTTTCCTTGCATTTAATTTGCGGCAGTGAATGCCAAATAAATGAAAAATATCTCCACAGTGACCTTATATTGGATAGAATAGTAATAGCAAAGCATAATAGAGGTCATGAGAGCTTCAAGATTAAAAAACACAAGTATAATGGTGGTTTGTAGGTAACAAGAAAATGTCACAATCATAAAAAAACCCAAAATTACAAAGTAGGGATGTATGAACAATATAGACAAATGCTCTAATATCAGTGCAGCTGTATTATGTTCAGACTTACAAAGAGAAGTATTTGCAACTTCTTCAATTTCATAAAATTGAAGAAGTTGAAGTGAAAGACTCAAAACTGAATTTTGCAAATTATTATTTTCTTCCCTAGTCAATAGTGGATTTTAGTGTCTTGTTCACCTCTTAGCCATAATTCTGTTTCTCACTGACAGCACCAACATTTTCTACCCTCCCAACCTCCCCTAGCTTATAGCCTCAATAAATTGAAATTTACGCAGGAAGTGACAAACAAAGCTTGTGTAGTTTCCCACTATACTGCTAGAAAAGCTTTATATTCTATATCCTGTGCTGCCTTGTGAATAACAATATTTTCCTGTCACAGTAAATAGTCTGATCTGGATACAAATTCAGTCCTGTGTTTATCAACCTGCCAGCACTTACACAGAACTTGCAGTTGCCTGTTCGGACAGTAATATTTGGATTATGTCTCAGAAGCCTGGTCACCCACCATGACAAACAAAACAATCATCTGACTGCTGCTTGGAAGTCATCGGGACTGAACAAAGATCAAACTTTTCTTCCTGCCTTCCTTGAGAAACAACTTTTTAAATTGGTCTACAGTAGAATTATTTTCAGCGTTAACGCAACATATTGTTTTTTTTGTGCAACCTATTTTAGTTTGTTCTGTGATCCTGTAGGAGTGAATGTGAATGTGCTTCTGTAGGAGTCTGCAGTCGGTCAAGTGGATTTTTTTTTTCTTATTTGTTGTGCAAATGTTGATTCTGCTTCAGTTGAGCCTTCAACCTGTGTGTAGGTGTTTACCTACATGTATGCAAGGCTGCGCTTATACACAATGCAAACAAGCCGGATGCTTAGCAGGTACAATGTTTACAATGTACAGAATCTTAGCAAAGCTGGTTTGGAGGCTAACATGTGCTAATTAGGATGCAACGAAGGTGCAGATCAGTCAATAGGGAACATTATTAGATATTTTCTCATGGATTTAGGCATTATGATTTTGCTAATTGCAACAGGAACAACATAGTATCATCGTGAGGCAAACATCATGAGTGTGTTAATCTAACCAGCAGCTGTTCAGCCCCTCCCCAAATCAAAACAAAAAAAAGGCCTGGCCATTAAGTCATTGGATTCAACATTCAACAGTCTCAACTTTCTATAAAGTTTATATTAAAGTACCCAGAAAATGTACAGTGCCATGCAAAGTCTTGAGCCACCCGTTTTCTTTCTAGGTGCAGTGAATTGTAGAGGCATGTGCAAACATACAAATACAGAATGTAAGGAAAAAACAGAGTTTGCACAGTTCTAATGAGCTTGAAAGTCAGTATCGGGTATGACCACCTTTATTCTTCAAGCCTGAACTGTCTTCTTGTAATTTCTTTAAGTAGTCTTCAAAAAGGACATTCAAAACTCCTTTGGATGCTGTTTTTTGTTCTGTTTTCTGTCAAGGTGATCCCAAACTACTTCAGTCATGTTGGTGTCCGGGCTCCGGGGAGGCCAAATCTTGACTGATGCTGTTCCACTGTGTATTTCTCTGTTCAGGTATGCTTTTACTGCATTGGCAGTGTGCTTGGGATTATCGTCATGCTCAAAAATCAAGCTGTTGCCAATCAAATGCTTTCCAGATCGTACTTTTCTGTCTTTATAAGTCCATCAATTTTGGCAAGCCCTCCAACACCACTGGCTGATATGTGGCCCAGAATCATGGCAGAGCCTCCACCATGTTTTACATGTTGTATCTCTCTCCAGACCTCTTATGTACATACTGACAACAATCTGAACCAGAAATTTCACATTTGAATGCATCACTCCATTAGACCTGTTGCAAATGACTTTCATTCCAGTTCTTGCATAATTTGGCACATCTCAACCTTTTCTCCTTATTTATGAATGACTCCTCAACAGCCACTCCTTCACTAATACCATTTCTGATGAGGCTTGAGAGAATAGTAGATGGATCAGATGCATTTCTCTGATCCTGTGTCTGGGTTTTGCTGAATTTTTTCATATTTTGTAAGGACATGACTTTCAAATACCATTCATTGGCTATAGATATATTTTTCGGCCTGCCACTTTGGGAATCACTTTGTTGGTTAAAAAATATTTTGAATGATTGTAGAACTATTGCTCAAGACTACTTTAAAAAATACAAGACAGTCTGGCTCCTTGGAAGCAAAATATAAAGAAAAGGGTTGGCATGAGACTTTTTCACAGTACTGTAGAGTCATATGAAGTTCTTAGGTATGGGATCTGTGGTGTTGTTGGTTTCATAGTCAGTCATCTGTGAATTCACATTAATTTGATTTATACTGTTGATAACTGCACTCTTCCTTAATCTTAACAGTCCTCACACCTGAACTAGCACCCATGTCACTTCTAATTAAGGCTTGGTAACATTTGTGTATCACTTTCAACATGAAATAAGTAAGAGCTACACATCATTATTCTGCTGCCTCTTTGTGAGTTGCTCTGCTCACTAAATCACAATTGTTTTTATCAATAACATTTATGTAACATTATAGTATCTCATTGGCTCTCTTCCTAGTTTGCAGCATTAAGCCATTTGCTAATTGTGCATTTACGGTATTACACAGTGAGGGAGCATCACTTGCTGCAACACAAATAGGCACAGACTTGAACAGGTAAACTCAGCAATGATATGAATCCCATGTCTGGTTCATATTTAACCACCTGCTAAGTTTATATGAAATGTGCACATAAAAATCAAGCGACTTACAAATATTCCAGCTTGGGCAGGTCAGTGAAGGCGCCTTTTTCAATAAATCTCAGGCTGTTGATATTCTGCACTGAGCTACAGGAAACATATCAGTAATCACAATTTTCTTGTCAGTGGCTGTCAACAAACAAGCATGGAAAAAAAAAACCCTCATTCATACGTCAGCTGCTCAAAAAGTCAAGGATTAAACACGTCGCTTTATAATGACAGACTAATCCCGTGAAACCTAAAGGAAATGCAAATCATTTACCAGCTGCTCAAATGAGTAATTGCTTTCATCGTGTTTGAATGGGACATGTGGTGGAGTGTAAAGTGTGACTTACATTTGTGCCAGGCTGTAGAGGGAGAGGAAGGCGTGTGTCTGTATATGTGTGATGCAGTCGCTCTGGGAGATCTCACTGTAGCGCACACACAAGAAAGGCTCTACATCCATCGACATATTAACAATATTTTTAGTTATGCAAAGTGACACAAGTGCTTGTTGCGTTAGAAATGGGACAGAGATGATTGATGGCAAAACAGAGGTACCACCAAGAGCTTCAGAAATACATCAGTGATGCATCTAGGCCAGGAAGACTAAGTGAAGATCTTTAAAAAGCAGGACAAAACAAAAGCGTTCCGAGACAAACAAAGTCAACAAGTCTTCCCGATTTGTCCTTGAACACTTTGTTTTCTGATGGCTGACTTCTTTTTACGAGACGCTCTCCATCTTCCTTTTGCAATCATCGTTTTACTCTGCGGCCCTACTGTAATCAGCCTGCGCTTTTCTTAAAATAACGTCGCTCGGCTTCCATTTCTAGTCGAGAAACAATTAAAGGACTCCATCTGTACCGCATATTATTTGTTTTCTTTTATCCCCTCTCCTGATTGCATTATGTATAGTGTTGTAATTACTGCTTACAGCTCTGAAAAAAAGGCCTCTGCGCATGATCATCTACATGAAGTGGTGCTGTGATTTCAAGGATGCGTCATCGGTGACAAAGGACGAGCAGGTCCTCGTGTCATTCCACCTTGACACGGGTTTTGACAGCTTTTACGACTAACTTCGTTCAGTCTCAAATTTATTTTATCACCGAAGACTACAGTATTTTGCGATGGAGGTTAAACTGAACATGAACCTATCACATGCGAGTACTTTATGTATCTGAGACCGATAAGGCTTGTCCCTGAGCAGCAGAGCAAAGTCAAACGCCCTCAACAGCAGCCGGCTCACCCACTGAGCGCTCTCATTAGCAGCTAAAAATGTTTTTTCCTTACTCATCAGACTGTTGTGAAATAAATAATAAAGCTCAGTCTGTGAACAACTCGGGATAATGCTACGGTTTTGAGACTGAGTGTCTAGCTGTAAATATGATCAAGTTGAGCCCCGACTGATGGGAAATAAATTCCCACGTCTGTAGCAGACATCAGAACCTCTATTCTTCTATACCCACCTATATGCACAGCTTTAGGAAAAAGCAAGTTAAACCCAGTTAAATGATTTTTAATAAACATTTGAGTATCTTCGACAGATCGTACCAGTAAAGGTGGTATATATGAGCTTTTTCAGTCAGCAAACAAATATTCTTCTGGAGAAAAGGTAAGTATACCCGTTAGAACCTGCTGTTCTCTTTTAGAATAAAAAACTTCTTTGGTTAGTTGTGTACTGTTTTGTTTTGTTGTTGGCAAATTTCATTACCCCCCCTTTATAGTTCTTGGCACCCTGTGCTGTCACCTGTGGATGAACTCCCTCTGGTGTGAGTGGGTATGATTTGTGGTAAGAGATTTTGGTTGTTTTTTCTAGAGCTGGATTATTTAGCGTTGTAGGTGCAACTTTTTATGGTTGAATTTATACAGATCTGGATCTACTGTGCATGAGGAAACTGATCGTGTCGTAGGTATAGTTGACGTTTTACCACTTTATTTTACACTGTTTTTATTACATGTTGCATTATTTTTTTTTCAAATTGATAACTTTTTTCTGTTTTAAAGCTGTTATCGACTGTCTCCAGCTCTCCTTCTTTTTAAATTTAGTTGTAGTTTTGTTTTTGTAAGTGCCCCCAGGTGTGCAGGCTTTTAGATGTAAACGATTGGGACGGTGTCTTGTGAGGATGGAGTTCTTCTTTAATTGTTTTTTGTGTTTGTTTGTGCCACTTCAGTGCATGGCACACAGGTGAAGTGATTGCAGTGTTTCTGAAATAGGGTGTGACTATACTTGTAGTGCCATTTGTTTGCACTTTTGGTCAGGTAGGTCTCAAGTTACAGCTGGGATATTAGTAGAATATTTGATTTGTCCTGTCTGGGAAGTTTACATGATTTATTGCTGAAATAAATGTTGCTTGGAAATTTATTTCCTTTGGGTATTTTTATTTTACATTTTACCAGCGCCAGAACATGTCTACATTTACGCTGGCCAAGCAGCTATCTTTGATTTGTCTCTACAGATCATGTTAAAAAACTCTCGTCTTTGTGTATACAAACTGTACTTTTTGCTCTTATGTTGTTTTTATACATCAAAGGGTTTTTCCTCCCATTCAGATTCAATTTTTACAGCATAATAGTAGATGGATGCACTTTGACACGAACAAGAGATGCATGGTTCTTTGTGCACTAAACTGGGATCTGTTTTGTACTACATTAAAGCATCTACCTTTGATGACAACAGGACATTAGGATAATACGCATGGGACCACATGACATGAGCATGTGGTGGATGAACCCTTTAGTTTAGAGGTTGCTGAAAAGACTGATTTCTTCCCTCAAAAGTTTTCACTCTCAACAAACATGAGGCAATAATTTTGAGTAAAATGTAACTGAAACATATAAAATCAAAGGTTTATTTATTCAAATATTTAATCTCTAAGGAAAATGTGCTTGGTGTAAACTTTCATTTGATCATACTCCAATAAATGTTATAAATAAATGATACATTACACATTTTACATTGTATTTATGTAAAAAAAAACTTACATGGGAAAATTGAATGTAATTACTTGTGCTGATTTTTTAAATGAGTTTGGAACATGTAGTAAACTCAACAACAACAGATCAAAGTGAAGCAGTTATATTAGGAAATAACAAAAAGATGTTAATTTTTTCCAAATCAGCCTCCATTAACCCAGTAAACATGACAACATCTGTTGATTACCTGATAAAGAAATGATCAAAGGATTAAACACATCATAATTATTCTATCTTTATTTCCAAGCAAAAAGCATTTGAGTAATTTTGAAGTAAAACGAAAAAGAAAAAAGCGATGGATGTAATTGTCCTGTAGAACTAATACCGCTCTAGTCCTTCACTAAGTAAAGTACATAAATTTGCCCACCTATAATACCTCTGTATGAGAGGGAAAAAAAACTTACATTATTGTAATGTTGATCAACTCCTTGAAGGCATGAGAGGGAACTCTTTTCAAGGGCAGATGAGTGAGCCTTCTGCAAAAGTCATTGGCAGTTAAATCCACATTTTATATGGCTAAGTATAAAAGAAAATGAGAAAACACAAAACTGTCTCTTTAGGTTATCCTTCAAAATTACACCCATTATAAACAAGTCCTTGGAGAAATATTACAGTAACAGTAAGTGAGAGGTCAGAGCCAATAAGTCTCAAAAAAAGAGGAAAAAAGTTAATAAAGTAGTATAATGGCACTGGTGGAGTCACATGAAACGCCACAGACCCTCTGCAGGTGGATTACAGTGATTTTAGACTCGCGTGGATGCTAGAGCATAAAGTTGGGTTACTTACAGTCGAAGCACGGATGTTGGTCCTGTGCGGGAGGCCAGCTGAGTCTCTTTGCTGCACTGAAACGAGTCGGCGGTGCACCGGCAGATGGCCGGACAGGTATAAGCGCAGCAGGAGCGCGCATTCAGGACACAGGACAGCGCGAACAGGAGCCAGACCGCCCGGAGAGCCATGTGTGACACCGGGCTACTCACCACGGGATTTAAGCAATATGTATAAACTCTGCTGAATTTTCTCACAGCTGAAGCTCAAACACCGCGCTGCACACTTTCATGCTGGTACAAAGGGAAGAAAGGCTAAATAATGTGCGCTTTTAGCGAGCTTCAGGATCCACTGCTCACTTCAGGTGCGCTTTTAATTGCGACTTACTGTCCGCGTGGAAGAGCCAACAAAGTGAAGCACAGGAGAAACTCTGTTTAACAGCCCCAGCCACAGAGATGTGACGTTTAGTGGGTGGGGGATCGTAAAAGCTCTGACAAATGTTAGCATTAAAAGTGATGCGGTGAAGTCACGCTGCCACTCATGTCGAACTAATCCGTTTATAACAGCGCGGGGACGATGACGTTTGGGTTTTCTGTTGTGAGCCAGGCTAATGTAAAGGTTTCTTTATCTCCGTCTTCCTTTTAAAAATTAAAAAAATTGTGTTCACTCAAAATATTATTAAAAGATTTCTCTCTCTTTTTCACTCAGTCACACAGGCACACACACCCACTGGACCCCTGCAACATTAAAAATCTGCATTTATACAATAACAGGAGCAGTCATCTAAAGGTGAAGACCGTACAATTATACAGAGAAACCCCCACAATCAAACGACCCCCTTTGAGCGAGCATTTGGCGACAGTGGGAAGGAAAAACTAATAGAATTTTGAATGATGAATGTGGAAATGGAGCATGCAGCATGTTCTACGCTGTCCTCTTTAAATACAAAGACTCAGTTCTTGCAGTTTTTCCTAAGTATGATACCACAGACGATTATAAATCAAATGAATCCATATGTGATCAGAGTGCAGACTTCATTAATGGGAAAACTGACTGACACGCAATTTCATGTCCAGGTAAGGCACCTTGTTATTTCTCGATAAATAAAGTAGATATAAAACTGGAAATTTATTCAAAGTGATGAACTTGTATTTCATAGCTTTTTTTTGTATTTTTAAATATGAGGGTGAACGAGAAGTTAGTGGCTGTTATGGAGGTCATCATTAGGCTGAAAAACCCAAACAAACCTATCAGACAGACAGCAAGAAATTTAGAAGTGCATTGTTAAAAAGAATGAATGTATTGACCAGCTCAGCAACATGAAACGCCCTGAAAGACCACAGAAGACACTCAGTGTGCATAGAAGTGTTTTCATGGATAAGAAAACGAGCATTATTGAGGAAGCAGGTGTATCACTGTGAAAGTCTACAAGACAGACACCTTCATGAATAGAAATACAGAAGGTTTACGACAAAGTGGAAATCACTGATTCGACCTGGAGCCAGCGTAGTTCTGGAAACTGGACTAATTAAACTAAGGAATGATGGGAAAGACAAAAGTATGAAAAATTAGAGAAACAGCTCACGATCTATGCCAAACCACGTCATCTGACATCGTGAAGACAAAGGTATAGCATGAGCATGTATGGCTGGTAGTGGAACCAGTTTACTGGTGTTTATTGATGATGTGATTGCTGATAGAAGTAGCATGATGAACTGTGAAGTATCCCACAGTGCAAATTTTAATGACCCAAACAATCAACCAAACAATCTATCTATACACTAGTACCAACTGCACATTATTTAAACATACCTGAGTATTGTTGCTGACTATGTCACAACAGCAGTGTACACATTAATAATAGCTGCTTCCAGCAGAGTAACACACTTCCTAACAAAGCTCAAATAATCTCAGACTGGTTTCTCAAACATGACAGCGAGTTTACTGTACTGAAATGACCTCCACAGTTATACAGATATTAATCCAGCAGAGCACCTTTGGGAAGTGGTGGGGATTGGAAGATTCACATCATGGATGTACAGCCAACAAATCCACAGCAACTGTGTGGAGCCAGCATGTCAATATGGACCAAAATCTTTGAGGAATGTTTCCAGCACCTGTACTAGTAAGGTTTACCCAACACAATGTCTGTGAGTGTGTATATAAAGAGGTATGGAACCGAATATGTGGCAGAGCTGTTGTATTAATATGTACTTCGATTGTAGAGATGTACCCAGTAAAAAAGGCTACAGAGCTTGAATGCAATTTATCTGAGGAGAATTAAAAATATATGAGTTCAAACTTACTTGAAGGCAACATAACACACTTTCAGTGAAACTATAAATAGTGCCGGGACCACTGGCTTTCATTTACACATAATGAAGGGTGGAAAAAATACAAAAATCTAATTTGATGGGAAGTCAACTCTGCTCAAGCTGTGATTGTGCACACTTTGGCATTAAGTAATTTTATATTGACTCATACACTTCTGAACAGGAAATATGAGATACCCGAGGTTTTCTATAGTAAAGTGTCTTGGTTGGTTATAAACTGTAACAAGTATGACACGGTTGTCCAAACTCAGGCTCCATTTGCAGGATCGATGATTTCTTAAGCAGGATGCTTCTGTTTGTTTTACCCTTTGTAAACGCTTTTCACTGGGTGGCACGTCAACCTGGGAGATGGAGAGTTAAATGCAATGGCTAAATACAGCTAAATGCATTACAACTCTTACTACACAAATGGACTTTTACAGCACCTTGCACAGAATAACACAGCAGCTATCCCAAATCCCATTTATGCTAGCGTGTCAAACAAAAACCCTTGTGTCACCAACACTGTTAGCTGACTCTCCTCTGCTGACAGTGACCCTGACCCCAGTTACGTCTTTCTCATCCTGCTTCTCCAACCTGCCACTGTGACCCATGTCAGCAGAGCAGCAGCGGTTTCTGTGTGTGAAAACCGCACTCACACATGCACAGCCCTCGAGAGGTTACTGCCCAGCACTGTTTATCAAGACTCTTGCATTCTCTGCAAGCCTATCGACTGAGAACAGGGTCAAGCACCACTAACCCGGTTGAAAAAAAATATGACAGGGAGGGAGCTGGACTAATTTATGCAAGTGGACTTGAATCTGCCCACATCTTCATGCTAACCACCATGCTGTGAATCACTTCACACCAAGAAGGTCACACACAGCAGGGAGAAACTTTCTGGAAAAAGTGTACAGACATAATTTAGAAATTACAGAGAATTTTGCAAATAGGCAGTTGCGTGGCTTCTAATAGCTACACTGAGTCAATTGTTAGATTAAAGCTGCTTTTCAGGGCTTTAGCTGTGCTTTAATGGCCAGACCTTTGCCTGCTTTATTGGGTTTATCAGAATAGCTGGAGAGGCTAACACTGGCACGCCTCCTTTTTGGAAACCATGCTGGTAAAGCCTAATTGAATTTGTTCATACTACATATTTTTGCAGTAAGGACACTGGACTTTTTACTCTAGTACTGCCTGCACTGAGTACTGTTACTCTCAAAGTGTATTTTTCTTACTGTACTGACATAAATGTAATAGAGTATTTTTGCATTTGAATGCAATGTGCTCATAATGAGCGAGCCCTCTGGGTCTCTTCAGGCCCCATCCCTGTTAACCTGTAATTTTCTTTATATATACAAATATAGTGTCAACAGACAGTAGATGCACTCACACAAAGACAATTTGACACACTCTACCTCATTTAAATTCATGTACCTGCACTAGTAAGCACATAATAGACATAGTGTGCCACATGGACATGTACAAATGAAAGGATTTGCACTGGACAGACACATTATTATTGTAATAGACTGCTTAATTAACAGTTGGAGAGCCATTTTAAAAATTAAAAAAACGTCTGCATAAATACGTCTTTTCATCAGATATTAATGCAGGTCAGAAAAGTCGATAGAGAACATCCAATTTAGCAAACAAGGTAAAAGACAAAATATTAGGCTTGGTTATTCAGTTACAGAGAAAAATCTAGATGTTTTTTTTTTTTTTTTTGGTGGGGGGGCAAACGTATGTGAACCTTTTGGACTGGTAGTTCATTTGAAAGTAAAACCGCAGATTTTTCCATTAGTAAATTGACTTTCAGGTCTGAGTGGGCACCATGTTTTTATTTAAACAGCAGGACAACAGGCCTCTATCAAAGCCTGTTCTTCACAACGCATGTCAGAGGATGTGAATTGTGGCACTACAAAGGAGCTGCTGATACTCACCAGGGTGGAAAAAAAGTAAAAAGGAGCTTCAGTACCAAAAACCCACATTCAGACAGATTCTGAACTAATAGAGGAAATTCAGATCCACAGCTAACCTCTGCAGGAATTATAACAAAGGAGACATGTAAACCAACATCAGCAGTACAGTGAGTAACAATGGTCTGCATGGCAGGGCTGGAAGAAGAAAGCCACTGCTCTTCAAAAAGAACACCGCTGCTCCTTTGCAGTTTGTTAAATATCACACGAAAAAGACAGAAGGCTGTGAATGAGACCAAAATAGAATTTTTTATTTTTTTTTACTTTTTTTTAGTTTAAATAGGCACAGCTCTGTTTAGAGAAAAGAAACAACCCATTTCAACAGAAGACCCTTTTCCCATCTGTGTTTGTCTCTATGGTGTTATGAGTTACACATTTGCTTGGCAAGTCAGGGGTTGCTGGTTCAATTCCAGCTGGAAACACAAATCCCTTTGTGTCAGGAAGGGCGTCTGGTGTTAAAAATTCTGCCACATCAAACATACAGAGCTACTCCCTTTGGTGGAGTAGGTATCTGCCACCCTTATTCCATATGTGAAACAATATGGTGGTAGTTAAACATGGAAAAATCATTTGGAATTCATTTCAAGGAAAGAGTTTGTCGTTAATGGGAACACTTGGTTGAAGATGTCTAACTGACCAGGAGGAAATGGGTCACATGCATGAGAGTCTGAAAGGCAGAGGGACAGAAGAGCACTCGGACAAGGGCTCACTGGGTAAGAAAATGATTGGGAAACAGAACTGAGTTTGACAGCCTGGTATAAAGTGCATGTGATGTAAAGATCAGGCTGGCAACTCAAACACCAAGGAAAGCAGGAAGATGAGTGATTATAGCTTTACAGAACTTACACACACAGCAAGCTTCATTGTCTTTGTTTGGACCTGTTTAACAGCAAATTCTACAGAAAAATGTCAGGATACAGATCCATGAAGAAAATCTAAATTCGCCCTTATTGCTGCACAAACAGACAGTGAAGGCAAAAGTTCATGCTTTTGCAGACATTTCATAAATAAAAAAGGATGAGTATTATTGTTTCATGTTCTCTTTGTACTCGGAATTAAAACCACAATGATGTCTTAGATCATATTTATGCAGAAATATAGAAAAGTCTACAGGCTTTACAGTTTTTCAAGCATCATTGTAAACGTGATCACATAGTCTGCCGCAGCCACCGCTTGCTCTCTCACTGCTGCTTGAGGCCTCTTTTTTAGAGACATGACTCTTTTTTTTATCTTTGGTTGGGAGGCTGTTGACCTGTCAGCATCCTGCTGGTTACCAGAGAACAAAAAGAAAGTGCAAGAACACTGGCTCGACATAAAGTGACGCAGTTTAGCAGCAGCTAGCACGAAACAATAGAACGCAATATAAAGCAAAATGTAAAAATACATAGCAATGAGTAACGGCGCAACATAGACGTGCACAAGCAGCAGTGAAGCCCATCTAGGCTGAGACGGAACAAGGCTGCAGTCATTACTGAAAGTGGCAAAAGCAGCAATCGGTGTCAAATGCTGTTTACTTGCTATTTCCACATAAAGTGACATTTTCAGTGAGAAAGTTCAAGAGTGAACACACATCAGTGTGGCATTTGAGGTAATTGGCACTGAGTGTGTTCTGAGAGTGCCTTTTGTCTTATTCCTCACTGTAGCTACAGCTCAGGAGTGAAGAAGGAGAATGACTTCTTTCCATCACTGTCAGACCGAACAGACTTACATCTCTGAAATTGAATGGGGGTTTCCAAACGCAGCTAATAACATCCAGACGCTCAGCACTGCTAATATTCTCCGCTCATTGCAATCGTTATTACTCTGCTGATACAGCTATGTCAGTGCTGTGTGCTGCTGCAGCTCCTTTGACCATCCTAACTGCTTTCCTCAAGAGGTAAACTTTGCTACTTTGCAGAAACTAATTTCATCTAAAACTCATGTTGTCTTTTAAATAGCAGAGTTCAGACTTTTCTGAATAACTTAACTTTAAAACAGTTTTATTAATATTAATTATTATTCAGTGCTTGACAGTTTTCAGACAGACAGTTGTTTAATCAAAATTAACCACAGGGGACCCTATAATAAAGTTAAAGGTGCAGTTTTGAAAATCTCACCACTAGATGTCAGTAGGTTGCAGATTGCAGTCAGCTGCAAATCAAGTGCATAATCCTAACTACGGTGTCCGCAGTAGGACAAACAAATCTGTGGACAGTGTGGCCTGGCTGCTTGCTGTTTACCTCAGCTGTCAATATTGCTGAATATCCAGGTCTATTTACTCTTTAGGAAGGTGTAAAGTATCTTTAACTTTTCTCTTACTAAGTGCTGCTGTTTGGCACTGTTAGCTGACGTTAGCCAGTGTCTGTGCAACATTCTTTGAAATGAATCTAACACTGTTCGAATCAGACACTTAGCGAATAAATTCTTTTACGATGTGAGAATGTAATCAAACTCTTTATGGTCACATGTCTAATCTACGGACGGACGGGCTCTGAGAGCTCTGACTTCAGTTCAGGAGATGAGGCTTGAAGTGAGGAAGAAGAGGATTAGGTGGCAACGAGGGAGGAGGAGACATAATGAGAAAGAGATGATATAATGCACCAATGTTAAATGGCCTTATATAGTTTGAAAGAGCTATTTCAGATCTTTAAATTGAAAGTAACTTATAAGGCCTACTACCTATGTAGCTGGTCTCTGGCCATATACAGTATACATAAACATCACACTAATCAATGTATATTTATGCAAGAGTGCAACATCCTTATTTTCTAATAAATAGCCTAAAAAATTACTTGCTCTACCTCTGAGGCAATGCACAGCAGTTCACTATCCACTATATTTTGACTTTCCTAAATTCCTACACTCAAGGTTGAAACTCACTTCTTTCCTTTTGGTCATTTAGCTTCTGCATTCAGTCAGCAGAGTTGCACAGGGACTTCAGGTTACATACTTTTGTGAATATGTGTGTGTGCTGTTGCTTAGCTGATCTTCAGTCTGAGCATAGATTTGGAGCCTGTGACATTTTTAATGAGGAAACTGAATAGGAATACATTAATATTCCGGCCTCTTGATACAGCAAGTGATGATGAATTGTTTGGAATTCATTGGGGATTTAAGATGCAGAACATGTATCCACAATGTAATGGGTTCAAATCTGGCTGGTGACCTTTGATTCATTGCATTGCTACTTTCTCCTTCCTCATTTCCTGTCACCTTTACACTGGACAAATTTTAAAATCAAATCCAAAACAGAGCGAGACTTGTTCACTTCCTGCATATTTTTTGTCAGTATGTTCTTGTTGGATTCTGCTGGAGTATGCTTAATTCATAGTTGAAAATAATCCTTATTTATTTTATACTGGGCCTTAGTGCAGCCCCTCGGTTCATCCACTGTATGAATGTTCAGCTCGAATTTCTTCTGATTTACTGGCCCCTGCAAACTGTGGCCATAGTTAGAATTTTTCCTTTCTTTATCATCGTAGAGTGACAATAGTGGAGGAACCCATCTGAAGGGGAATGTTTAGATGGGGAATGTTTAGAGTTTAATCATAAACTATGCATGCAGAGGGACTACATGGACATATGTTGACCTTATTCTTTAAAACCTTGGCCATGTTTAACATAAAGTTCCACACTTGTAATGGCATATACACTTACTGGCCACTATATTAGGTTCACCTAGCTTGTACCGAGTTGGAACCTCTTTTGCCCTCAGAATTACTTTAATTCTTTGTGGCACAGATTCAACAAGATGCTGGAAACGTTCCTCAGAGATTTGGATCATTATTGACTCGATAGCATCACACAGTGTTTTTCTGCTGCACACCTGTGATGCGAATCTTCCCTCCCACCACATCTCAAAAGTGCTCTCTTAGATTTAGATCTGGTGACTGTGGAGACCATTTGAGTACAGTGAACTCAGTGTCATGTTCAAGAAACCAAGAAGTCACATAAAGAGTGGTGTGCACTTCAATGACTGCTAGGTTGAGCAAAGAGTCCAAAATTTGTTTTGCACTGGCCTTCATGCTCTGCCTGGACTACGTCACTCGTTCTGGCTGCTCGTGGTCTTTCTGTTTATTATGCGCTCCTGCTTCCTGTCGTTCTGTATTTCTGTTAGATGCATGAATATACATTCCACTGTCCTGAGAACAGTGCAACCCTTAGAGTTTAACTTTGACTGTGGCATGCCCAAGTGTCCCCCAGCCTGCTGCACTTTGCTCGATGCAAGAGGAAACCATTATTACACAGTACAAACCATAGAAAAGAACGTAATGGTGCAGTTGTATGTGAAAGTCCCTTTGCGATGATCTGAGCTTTTTAAGCCGGTGACATGGTGCATTATCCCTCTCCCACCACAAGATTTGTACACTATAGTCATAAAGGAATAGACATGGTCAGCAACAATACTTGAATTCTGACATTTAATAATGCTTAACTGGTACTAAGTGCACTGAGTAACTATCCCCCACAACATTACACAACCACCCTGACCTGTTGATACAAGGGAGGATGGATCCATCTATCATCCAAATGTAGCAGCAGAAATTGAGAAATATCAGACCAGGTAGCATTTCTCAGACCTTCTGTTATCCAACTTTGTTTTGCAAACTGTAACCTCAGTTTCCTGTTTTTAGCTGATAGACCTAGCTCCTGGTATGGTCTTCCGCTGCTGTAGCTCATCTGTTTCAAACTGGGCTGCTGCAGACATGCTCTTCTGCATATCTTTCTTGTAACAAGTGGTTATTCGAGTCACTTCTGCCTTACTAAGCAGCTCAAAGCAGTCTGGCCATTCTCCTCTGACCTCTGGCATGAATCAGGCATTTCCTCCCAGAAACCTGCTGCTCACTGGAGACTTTTTCAATCCCTTCTCTGTAAACTGTAAAGATCATTCTGAGGGAAAATCCCATTAGATCAGTAGAGCAGTACAACAGCCACGGCATGTTCAACGCCACTTAAATCACCTTTCCTCCTGATTCTGATCATCAATTTTAACTTCATCAGGTCATTGCACTCTCCTGTGTTAAAAAAAAGTTAATTAATTAACAGAATTATGATAGAGGGTCATATTATTTTGTACTTCCTGAACTTGCAAAACAACACAGGTTTCATGGTCTTTGGTTAAGTTTGACTGTTTGTCTTCTGCTTTGAAACAGTAAAAAAAATGCCTCACTCTTCCGGCAATTACTCTGATTATAGCATTACTGTCATTTGTAATTTTGCTACTTTACGGTGCATTCAAAAGGTGCATTTTTGGTATTTACTCAATATATAAGCAAAGGCAAAGAGATATTTAGAAACAACTTGGGGGACAAGAATTCCTGTTTTTGGCTTCAAACAGGAAAAACCAAGGCTCTAAACTCAAGGGCACCGCAGGAGTCTCTCAGATCATGAACAAGGAAGTGACGGCCAAGGAGACTGAAAGAGAGCCAAGATAGTTGAGCGTAATGAAGCGCAGACAGTGACACAGTCCCACACCCACAACCCACAGCGCACACACATATACAATGTACACTTTCACGAAGGACTAATCGACTTACTTAATCCTCACTGTTCATAAGGGTATGTATATGAGTGTTGTGGATCTGGGATGCTTCCACTTCAGCAGGTTATAATCATTTCCATATGCCCTCTAATCATTTTCGCTCACTCCCACTCCTAAGACGTTTTGCAGTATGAGCACCATGAGGCTGGCATGTTAATGAATGTGGGATAAACAAGCAACCAACAAACGGGGGGTTATTATTATGAATTATTAGGCGGAATTTATGCAGTCTTGTTTTTAATAGCATATAACCTTGAGGCTGTCCGTTCGCTCTCTCAATTCCCCCACTACACACACACATGCGCGCGCGTGCATAGACACACACATTCATACACAATTTGTAGACAGGGCAATGCTCTTGACAGCTTATCAGGGCAGGAATTCACGGGTCCTTGGACATCTGAAATGCATCACAGATATTGCATTAAGAGAGTTAACCCTTCTGCAACCAAACAGGACAAGAGTTGGGTTCACTGTCAAGCCAACAGAGAAAGTATTTCAACACAAAAGGTTCTTTATTTCTGCACGACCCCCAAAATTCCCAGAAGGCTCTCGCACTAGCATACTGCCATCTTTTCTATGACATTTTATCATGAGCTGCATTGTTTGATCCACTTACCAAATCAATAGTTCTTGTTAGACGCAACTGTAGTTCTTTAGTTAGATCAACAGGTGTCAGAGAGCAATTCTCTTTCATATCTAGGATCGAGCTCAGGATTCCAACTGTGAAAAGCCAGCTGGTCTTTGATCACTGATTCATTCTGATCCGAAGCGAAAGAATAATCAGTGTTGTGAAAATGGGACACAGGCCTGGTTACAGGCTCGGTGGAGGCCAGCAAGCTCAAATTATAATGTCCAGGGACCAACAGATGTAGAGAAATCTTTTTGTTTTTTAGGTCTTGTTTGATTTATGCGCATGACGATTTTTTACAGCTTTGGCAAGTGAGCAAAAGATATTTGATGCTAGATGTTCTTTACAGCGAAATCTGGTGGTAAGAATATTATTTTCCCATTGTCTCGTCACATGTTAGTGCAATCGTCTGGTTATTGTGGCCTAATTACGCATTTTATACAAATGGAGTAGACAAAAGTCCAAAAGTGGTTTTCATGTACATTTTTATGTTAATTACATATTTTTTTCTAGAATGGAAAGTGTCTGATGAAATAATTGGTACCAATTTGCAATCAGTGATCATTATGCTGCATGTTTAATATTGCTGAATGAGTGTTGAATGTCGCAAGTCTCATTTAAAGAGGCAAAATATGAACATGGTACTTTTTTGCTGCTGAAATGTTGATACACAGAGACACAAATGTCCTCTGTATTTAATTTGTCTGTGTGATAATCAGTAATAAGTGTACAATCTTCCCACTAATGAAGTAAAAAAAAAAGAACTAAACTATGAGGCTACACAAAAAAGAAGAAGAAAAAAGATCTTAGTTATAGTCATTTAAAGCTCTTTGTTCCAACTGTTTCAACGTTTTCTCAAACATAGTAGCTAAAGTATTTTTACTACTGGCAGAAGCACTCATAACCGCTACCCTTCATGCAATTCCAGCAGATTTTTTGGCCTCTACCAACTTCAAAGCATCCCTTTCATTGCCAGCTGGACTGCAACAACAGCGGTGCGATTGGCTGAGGCTGTGTGTTAGAGAGCGAGAGACTTGGACTAGTGCCCAGCCCTTGGCAATATTTGAATGGATAAACACATCTTAACACACCTTTTTCGGTGATGCTGTGAGACTTATCAGGAAGAAGTGTCGTGGAGCACTATGGACAGTCCTAACTGAAGGACAGATATGTCTGCTGCTCAGCAGCTCTACAAACCTACTAAACTACTTGAGTGTTCAAAATACTCCTTATTACTCATTTTCTACTGGATGTCTGAGGACAGCACTCTCTGTACCTGCTGGACACGATCTGAGCTCTGCGGGCAAGTCTGACCCTGGACGTTTACCACCTTGGATTTATTAGCCGTAAGGAATGCTCGGCTTTTTGAAAGGTGATGGCAGAGGCTCATTTCTAAAAAGGGGTTAGCGGGTACATCACTTCCATTCACTGCGTTTCACAGATACTCGTGTCTAAGACAGCATCATCTACTGCTTTCAGGGGACAGCTGCCATCGCCATAAAGACACAGAAACAGCTGGGGATCATTAAAAATGAAAATATTTGAAATGCTACTAGTTTAATGAGATGTGGCTCATTATGTAACATTTTATAATCCCAGGGAAACACGAGGGAAAAGACAGGCCGATCAGTTGTTAGTTGATTTGTTACTTTGTTGCTAGTTTGTTGTTAGCTACTTTAGACCCTATTGTAAAGCAGCGGTTTAGACCATATGGCAAAAAATATTTACAGATGCAAGCACCGCAAAGGGAAACTTTGCATGAAAGGACAGGGATAAGAAAAAGATAATGATGTCAAACCATGAACAGGATGCATTTTCAACAGGAGTCACATAAGACTCTTCATTATACAGAAGCACAAAAACAAAGAAGTCCATCCAGCCAGCTGTCGCTGAATAAGATCGTAATTGCCTCAGCATGGAGAATGAGTGGAAGTTACCTTTACTTGAGGCACGCTAATCTTCTTCCTTTTATTCTCAGATTCTGGTTGTTTTTGGCCTCTGCTGTGTTAATCATTAAACTTACATGGCTTTTGCTGGTGTATGAGAGGGAGGGGTTATTCTACTGTCTTTCTTAGGGGTCTTGAGATATGTAAAGCTAAGGGAATGACTTTAATAACAATTGTGGGCACAGTTGGCTTGGTTTTCAAAGCAGGCAAACAATTTTAGAGCTATTGTCATTTTCCCTTTTAGCATTTAGGCAGTTTTGAAAAAAAGTAATAAACTGGTTATAAAAGTTGATAAAATAATCTACTGCATGATCAACCGTAATGATGATAGCATACATATGCATGTTTATCTGTATGAAGCCTATCTTCTCCTTAACGGGTGGGTCAGTCTAAACGAAACTGCAACAAAATTGTTACACAAATTTATTATAAATCCCAGGTCTGTTGAATTTTGTATATACTTAGTTCATTTCATCATCCCTCTGCGATGTGATGTTATGATCCACATTTGTGTTTGTTTCAGTGTCACGTTTAATGCATGTCAACCTTACGTAACTTAAATCTCACAAATATTTGCATTCACGACAGAATTTCATTCGACTCCACAAAATGCAGAAGGAAAAACTTGAAATAAAGTCCTTGAATATCACAGACATACAGCTTAACAGACAATGATTCAGTCAAATAAAACTGAAGATGACCATCAGGACCATATGAACCGTATGGAAAGTATTGTGTTTTGGGGTGTTGTTAATCATTTCTCTATTATATACAGAACAGATATACAGGTAGGTACTTATTTAAAATATAAATCAATTCCTATGAAACCAGTTATGATGGTAAGTTAGCCTCTGGGTAGGTCGACAGCCAAGATGTGAATCCAGTAGGGAGCAATCTTATTATTACATTTGGGGTTTTAAATTATTGACCAAAGAAATCAATACATGTCCCTTCTAAGTTTCTTTTAAAATTAAAGGTTAAATAGGTGATTATCACAGGCCATACCCACATCACGGTGTTACACGTTCAACTCAAACTGCTGAATTTTGAGCTTTGCTTTTTTCTCTCTCTTTTTGTCATCTGTAGACCAATCAGATGGAGATTTACTGTACTGTAGTGACTCATCATTTACTCTCCCTTATTTGTTGTAAAAGATAAAAAAACAGTGAGAGATATATTTAATAGTTATCCATCAGTGAAACACGCGCACATATATAAGCACATCATTACAGAGGCACATTAGCCACCAGAATTAGTTGCATGACCGTTTTAACTGTTTCCCTCCAAATGTGCTGCAGCAGGATGTTAAAATGGCTGAAGCCACACAGCTGGGCCTGCTGGTGGTCAGCTATAGTTAAGTGGCTTGGGTAGCAATCAAGCAGCTGCACTCAACAATACGCACAATGAATGGAGGGCTGGCAGTCCCCTGTTTCAGATTCACAGTCTGTTGCTGTAGAGTCATCCATCCAACAAATCTGTTCCCCCCCTAATTAAGTTGAAAAGGGGGAGTAAGAGGGTCATTAAGCACTTATTTATTTGGTAAACCACTGGTACAGAACAGCAGTTGCATTCTCGTCATCGGGTCATATAATTGGTCTGAACCACGATAAGCTGAGCGCCATGCAGAGTGATGTGCAAGGGCACATGGGAGTACTGTAAATTGTGCTAAGTCTGTGGCACACAAACTTTGATCATTACATCCTCAGCAGGGAACAGCTCTGATGAATACCCGTACTGACCTGAAAACCACCAAACCCATTTTAGGAGCTGCTGCTGAAGTCAGCTAACACATAATACTTTATTGCTGGAAATGGAAAAAAAAAATTGGTGGCCCGTGAGAAGCGGTGGTACCAAGTGCGATTACATCAAAACCAAGAAAAAAACTAGGGGATTCAATTTCAGAAGAAGTGTATCACGCGAGGAGAGTGGCCCTTGTGGTTGTCAGAGATTGGGAGGGAAGAGTGTTAATCATGGCACACAGCCCACATCTCCTGAGCTGCAGCTTCGGCTGTTTGAGTGTTCTCTGAACTGAAATACAGTCGATGTCAGAGAAAAGGTCAATGACTTTGTTAGGAGGCCCCGTGAGGACACCGAGCAGGTGCGTTGTATTTAACAAATATAAGACACCACCAAACAGTTCAGAGAGCCATCAGCAAGTCCCTCAGGATAGAGCATTCACACAAACCAGATCACAAATTAGGACATTTTCTGTAGTGTGTGGAAAGGATAATGTAGTTATAATCCTTAAGACATATCCGTTCCATGCTGTTAAGGCTTGTTTTTGATACTATTTGGGCTCTCTGCAACAGCGATTCAAACTTGACTTAAAATAAGAATCTCTCTATAAGGGGCTTCTTAAGGTAGCAGAGGACTCCACCATTTCTGCGCTGAATTCAGACTGCCAGCAAGAAATTCACAGTAGATGCATGCACTCCCTTTACACCATATCAGAGCTTTATTAATGGAAACGGAGCACCCGGCTGTCACTACTTCCAATTTAATTTGCTCACATGGCGAAACACGAGGTGGCTTTTTTGTGAAGCGGCACAGGATAGAGTCTGTGTATCTCTGCAGATTAAAATGCATCTACAACAAAAGAACAAAACATTATTATTATTATTTTTTCCCTGACAGTTTGAATATTGGCGACAAGATGTGTAACAGGAAGGACCAATTACATCGAACTGCTAGATGCGGTGGTTGAATGTGAGGTAGCAAATTTCATTGTGCCTTCCTTGCTGGTGTCTGAGATGTCATCTTGTCATGCAGTTCTAAACTTAAGGTTGTGATGATGGATTTTCTAGACAATGATTAATACAGGTTTGCACAATGTTTTCATACGCTTACGTGTTTTCTAATATTTGGCTTGCAAAAATGTTCATTATGAAAGTTCTTCTCTGATAGTAGTAGTCAGTTAGTGCTGATCACTACACCACAGATATTATAGCATGCTCTAATTAATAAATATACTGTACTGCAGTGGTTTAGATCATATCTAATAGATTCCAATTTGTTCATGGTAAATTGGGAGTCTTCTACACACAATAGGTTACTTTTGGAGTCCCACAGGGTTCTGTGCTGGGACCAATTCTATTTACACTCTACATGCTTACCTTAGGCAATATTATTAGAATGCATATAATTTATGTTGCTGTGGAGATGATACCCAGCTTTATCTGTCCATGAAGTCAGATAAAATTCACCAATTAGTTAAATTACGGACATGTCTTAAAGACATAAAAGCCTGGAAGACATTGGATTTCCTGTTTCCTCAATAAAACTGAGGTGTGCAACTAAAAGTCTTAGAAACCTGGTGTCTAACCAGATACTTCTCACATACGTCTTGAATAATTAGGTTCTGTCTTGTTTTAAAGACCTCATAGTACTCTATCACTCCATTAGAGCCCTTTGCTCTCAGACTGGAGGTTTATTTCTGTTCCTAGAGTTTCTAAAGAGCCTTCAGTTTTCAGGCCCCTCTTCTGTGGAACCAGCTCCCAGTTTGGGTGTGAGAAACAGAGATTCTCTACTTCTAAGATTAGGCCTAAAACTTTCCTTTTTGATAAAGCTTATCGTTAAGGCTGGATAAGGTGACCCTGAACCCTGCCTTTGTTATGTTGCAATAGGCCTAGGCTGGTGGGGGCTTCCCATGATGCACTTGTTTCTTCTTCACTCATTATTTTTTACTATGTGTTTATACACCACATTGCCTTTAATCATTAGTTATTATTAAACTCTGGCTCTCTTCCCCTCCCCTCACCCCCATGGCAGATGGCTGTCCCTCCCAGAGCCTGTCTGAGATTTCTTCCTGTTAAAAGGGAGGTTTTTTTTCTCACTGTCGCCAGCTGCTTGCTCATACGGGTTTATCTGATTGTTTGGATTTTCTCTCTATTATTATGAGGTCTTTGTCTTACAATAAGGTGTATTGAGATGCCTGTTTTTGTGATTTGGCACTATATAAATAAAATAGAATAATAGCCTGATACTGCATGTCACTTTATATAAATAGCTTTCTAACTTGTGATAATAATTAAAAATCATCTCAACTTGCTATCTCACAAAACAGGTCAGACGTTCAAGAAAAACTTTTTACAAAGATGCAATGGTTTACACCATCGAGGATCTTGAGTGTTGTAAATCTCCAATGCCAACAACTCTTTCACACAGCACTGACAGTGTCCTTCACATATTTTGTTTGATTCACGTGTGACGGCCATGCTTAATTTTTGAGAGCACTTCTGTTTTGTTCTTCTTTCAAAGACAAGAGAATGTAATACATAAAAGCAAGGAATACATTGAACTCCTTAATGTCCACTCGGCAGCACATCAGACCTGAATTAAATCAACATCATTGGTGAATTTTTGTGAGCTTTACTGTTTGAGAGATTTTTTTTTAAATTAATGGTTTAAACTATTTATTTGAACCCAACCACTGCGTCACAATTTGACTGCATTTTGTCAACACGTTCCTTTGATTTGCCTACAAAACTCTCATCTCAGCCTCTCAGAAACATTATATTTGGTTTCCTCTATTTTCTTAAATTATATGAATTGATTTTTATAATCCAAATTCTGCACGCATTTCATTAATTCTTCCTTACACTCTTATTTACATGTACGCCAATTGATATATATATTCATTTAAAAGAATAAATTAAAAAAACACATTTATCAGTTGCATTTCAGAGTAAGTAGGTGAGTGAATAATTAGAAAACTGGTATTGAATGAGAGATCACTGTATAATCAGTGATTTTTTTAAGCCTCTCCCCAGCACAGCAGACAGCTGTTAGGGGATCAGTGTGTAGTATCATCAATATTAAACATGAGGAACTAATGCCAGTCACTTGTCCATGGAGGACTGTGGAAATGCCGCAATCAATCCTGATTGGGTGAGACACGGAGATGAGAGGGATGTCAGCACTCCTGATATTTAAGCGGATCAAGTGCAATCGATCGTATGGCTTCCACGGAGACACCGACCTGTCATCGATAAGATGGATTAAGCTTTCAGTGCCAGCACATGTTTCTCCAGCGCCCATCATATCCTCACATGCTGGTTGCGGCGTCCACTCTGTAGCTTATTTTGAGCTTTAGCTTTAGGATCCATCCCCTGTCTTGAACTGCGGGTTGAAGGAAGCTTATATGAGAAAACAGAACAGAATTTTATTTTTCTTCAAAAAGTATAACGAATTTAATTAACTTCACTTTTGCTCCCTTCTAATGTCACAAAATAATTGTTAAAACTCTACTAGTCAGTATTTTCATATGCACAGGGACTCAAATATAAATAACTCTCATTTGAACAGGGCCTGTTTAGCGTCTTTTAGCGCATTGTTTTGGATTCATGGCCTGCAAAACACGAACACTATTACTGTAGCAAACAACTCTCTGCAGGATAGTGACTATATTGTCAAAATTGCATTTACAGCTTTTTTTTCTGCATAAATATGTGATTGTTTTCTTTATACCTAAGTGCCAATGCATACCACAAAGGATCCCGTTTAAGGAAAAAGGCTCATTATTCCTCTGTTGGAGTCTATCTTGCTTGGCTGTTCTGGCTTGATGTTTGCTCGTCAAAACAAAACATTTACAGGTAAAATTGTCTATTTCACAAACAATGACTTCAGAATGCAGCGCTGTTCTGAAATGAACCGTGCCGCGGAGAGGTGGAAATTGGTGTGGACAAAACACTGAGCAATTGGATATGGATATGTGAATTCAGCAACGAGCTCTTCGGCTTGTTGTGAAAAACGGGCTTAGGCTATATCCATACTCACAATGAAACGCAGCTGAATGCAGGGCCCTTTATATATCCTTCCGTGAAAGCCCCCTTTCTTTCTTCTCAGATATATATATATATATATATATATTTTATATTATATATTATATATATTATATATATATTATATTTATATAATATATATATATATATATATATATATAAAGTATATATATTATAATATATTTATATTATATATTTAGCTTTTAGAGGCGAGTCCTCTCAGGGACATTATCCTCACATAATTCGTACCATAATGCACATTTCTGACAGGTGTTTGTAATATGCAGTAACTGCACTTTAATGTTGATACAAAGCCATTTAGAAGTGGCACAGTGAAAGAGAAACAGGCAGGGGGGGGGGGGGAGTGTTTTTCATTGCTTAAAAATTCTTTCCAATTACTGCAGCTGTGAGCAGTGAGTGGAGGAGCAGGGTTTTGCTTTTTTAAAGGAAAGACATCTCTCAGGAGACAACCTTAGCATTTGAATTTAATCACCGTGTACTTTTTAACAGTTTGTCGCAGAAATCGTTGGTGGGCTGCAGGTTGGCCTGACGTAATTTTGTGCTCTTCTCTGCTTTGAATTTCATGCAGATTTGAGTCATAATTGCATAGTCAAGGAAGCTGCTGCTTTTGTAATAAACAAAATATAAGAAATAGTTACCTCTAGTTCTACATGTTCATAGTTTATGATGACAAATTGTAGATAAGTGCCTTCTTGGTAAAAATTAATTAGTGAATAAGTCAACCGTCATCGCTTGTTTGGCTTCGTCTTGCCATCACTGGTCAGTTTGTTTTACTTTAAAAAATGATGTTCACATCATGGCCAGCAGATGTCAGAAGTGGTCCTCACAACTTGGGTGTTCCTCAGAACACATATGTGATTAGTGTCGTCAAACCTTCGTCCTTGCACATTTTACATGTAATATGAATGAATGCTCATCTGCATGATACGGCTACATGTTCATGTCTAGCTTTTGTGTGAAACCTCTCACACCTGAGAATAAATAGTTCAGATGAGGATGTATGCTTGTACGGCTTGTTGATTTATGAATTAATGAGTACAGAGCAAAGAGTGTGGATAAAGATGCGTGCCACATTCCAGCTGTGCACCATATCAAGATGCAGGTCTGGTAAATGCACAATGTAAGGAATAATGCACAGTTACACTATAGCTTGGTAATATTAGTGGGGCAATAAGGTGGAAGAAAGAGGGTAATAATGTGAAAATAGCAGGTTAAAGCCAGCTAATTACCAAAGTAATATGCAAGAAATTATGAAGTAATGATCTTGTATCAACACTGCTTATTGCAAAGTAATATTAGTTTTAAATTTATATAAGTGGGCACTAACAGGTCAGAAACTGTAATAATAATGTAATAATGTGGAAACAACTGTATGCCCAGGAGGCAAACCCAATTAGTAATGGTATATCAATATATTGGAAACAATTAATACACGACTATATGAGCTGGGTAACTGTAATTTCATTAATTTCAGTGTAATATTTCTCATCTGTAACTACTTATGATAAAAGATAATCATTTTGACACTACTAGGTAATTAGGAGGTAATACTTTGCTATTTCCATGTTATTACTGTCCCTCTTCCACCTTACTACCCCACTATTACCACCTCATCACCTTAGCTGGAATGGAAGGTGATACCTAGTGCACAGACTGACTGCAGAGAAAAGACAGCAGAGGAGAAGTAAGGCAGATGCTGACTGAAGAAGATAGACAAGCAGGCGGACAGACAAATAGACTAACAATCAGGCAGGCTGGAGCAGGCAAATAAACACAAGTACCTGTACTGTATGGATAATGACATGGTTTTAGAGATGAAAGCAGAAACAATGCAAATAGCCCTCATTCACTGCAGTTACCATGACGACTAACCACCTGAACTTGGAGGTAGGTCCCAGGAGAGGTCTACAGGAGGGAGAAGCAGGACATGAGAGTGTGTGTATGTGTGTGTGTGTCCTGGTTTCATAATTTGCCAAGTCTGCGATGTAGCTCCCCACTACTCATAAGCTGTCCCAGTGTGGTGCAATGGCAGCTCCTTTGGGAAGCCCAATTTAAGACACAGAGAAACAACGTGCTGGAAAACCATTCATTGCAAAGTTCAGTATCAGACTGCTCAGAGTTCTAATTACTTGTGTTTTCCTCTACATTATATTTAAGACCGTCGCTGTGACCCTGTTCAACTAGCTTCTGCACATCTCCATATGTTATAATGTATTTGCTTTGATGTGACTGATTTCGAGATGCCTGATTCAAATGTAATCAGGTGTCCGCTCTGAGCCTTAGACTCCATTGTAGGCTATTTACTTTTACTGGTGGTGGCTAATTCAGCAAATTTTCTCACTTTTGTGTCACTGTTACTGATTTGAGAGAAAAGACTTTTTATTTGACTTGTTTGCTGTTTTGTGTCAACTGCCACATTTTAGACAAACTTATTTAGTTAATTTCAGTGTTCCAACTATTGCTACGGCCACAGACTCAACATCAGGAGGAACCAAATTGTTGGAGCGAACTGTAATTCTTACAATTAAAATGAGCAATAGTTCTCCAGGATTTCTGGAGGTATTACAAAGTTTTCTTTGTTTACTGAGTCACGTAAACAAAGAATGAACCATTGTTGTGTCTGCACATAACAGACAACTTAGTAAATCACCGATTTTGAATGGTATCTTTTGGCATTTTGTTACTAGCGTGTCACAAAAGTACAATTTATTCCCACTTCTTTAATTTCATTGATAAAAATAAGATATCACAGTTTGACAGGCATTAAATAGTATTTTTGCATATCGTGGCATGCTGTGCCCTTAAAGAAATGTGAGGAAACATGGAGGACAAAAAAAAGACATGGCAGTCTAAAAAATATCTACAGCAGATTAATAGTATCTCAAAATCATGCAGTTAAGAAATTGTCATGTCCTGTGGCCTATAAATCATTCAAGCACAGGACATCATGCAACCAGCCCATCGTTTGATGCAATTAGTGTTCACTGAAGCCCTATCACAACTGGTCTCAGTAGTGTCATTCAAGAAGCCATTCTTAAGGAAGAAACAGGGGGAAAAGGCTCAAAAGCCACCTGCAAAACACGATGGAGGTTCTGTCATGGTTTTGAGCTGCATTTCAGCCAGTGGCAATGGAAATGTTGTCAAAACTGAGGGTACTATCAAAACACAGAAAATTGCAAATTTTAATCCACCATGCAATACGATCTAGAAAGAACCCTCCAAGCACTGTCATTGCCAATGAGAGGCTTAATTTGTCAGCCTGGCAGTGATGCTAAACACACTGCCAATGCAGTAAAAGCATATTTGGATATGTGTGGAACATCATCAGTCATGGATTGGTCTCCCCAGAGCACTGAAGTCGATATTATTGAAGCAGTGATGAGATCATCTTGACAGAGACCAGAATAAAAGGCAGCCAGCATCCAAAGAAGGGCTTTGAATGTCCTTCAAGAAGCTCGAGAACTATTCCTGAAGATGCCTAAGAGGCTGTGTTGAAGGATACATGTGGTCATTGACTTTCCAGCTCACTACAATTGTTTTTGTCTAATATTCTGTATCTCTTTTTATATTTGCACATGTTGAGGAAGTAAGGAAGAAATGAAAGGTACGCGATTATGCTTTATTGGAGGTATTAGAAAGCAAATAAAGCTAAAAACAAAACCGTAAAAGAAGAAAGGAGGTTTCATTAAATGTAGTCTAGATTTATATGTTTTATATGGTGTTACATTTATAGTTTATGAAGCTAATAGCCATGTTAACGGGGTTTCCCCTTCTCACTCACTCACTCACTCATGCGGCCACACATTTAAAAACATTATGATTTTAGACCAATAAACACAGCGAGTGGGCAAGCAGTTCACCTAAGTATTATGACTTTTCTTACTTCAGGTGATCTCATATAAAAACAGAATTTGTATTTTAGCCATGGCAATTAATTTCCAGGCTGCACCTATCATTATAAAGCAAAATTTTAATTACTCATTTCAGGGCAGTTATGGTTGGAGTCCCAGCACACTAAAGATAGGGGAGGGGGATTTACAGCAGCTATTGTGGTGAGTGCGATTTTTGTGACAATCACACCATAATTATGTGTGGGGATGCAGCCAAGCGCAACATGGCCCAATGTCATTAACTTGCAGCCCACCTCAGACTGAAAGGGGCTGGGGGGTTGTCATTATTTTCTATTATTCTGAGAGGAACACAAATCCAAATAAGCATGGATAAGAAAAAAAAAGAAAAAAGAAACACAACCCAGATTGATGCCACAGGCTTAGCTAGCTGTTTGACATTCAGTAGTTAAACCTTGCTGTAGTGAATAGAGTGGGGTCACAGGGATAATATTGCTTGAAGAACAACGTGAAATTTCATTAGGTCTGCTAATGCCTCCCTGACATTACTGATAAATCCTTGTCTGCTTGCTAATGGGTGCTAAAGAAGCGGATATCTGCGGCCTGTGGTAACTGTACCATGTCTGATGGCAGGTAGTCGAGGGATTTGGCTTGAATTCAGAGCTGTTTGCAACAGAAACATGTTGCTGCACACAGTGTGCGACTGTGACAGCTCTGCCTTATCAGGAAACAAGATACTGAGGCAATGAGGCTCTATTCTTACACACTTCTATGGCTACCCTGCATCCTAAACAGTGTAAAACACATTTACCAATCCAGTGTGTGAAAAAATATTTCAGAACTTACAATGGTATGGCTCCATTTTGCTGTGCTCCAGAATTCAAGCGGGGCGATGTTGTACAGTGTTCATGACAGACATTTTGGAATTATGGATGAATATTTCATGGCCTGATGGACTGGGATCCAGCCTGAGACTTTGTTGGCAGTGGATACCATTCATGCTATCACACTAATACTGATGCCTTGATACGTATCATCCCCTTGAAATGTCAATGTGAAGTGATCTGAGAATCTGTCGATGCTTCCTGAAAAGGAAAACTAAGAAATCGAAACGGGAGGAGGCAGAGTGATTGTCTTACCAATATGTGCTGATACATATTTTAATCTATTCCATGTTTCAAGGGCAGTAGCAGTCACAGTGCATGAGTAGGTGGGAGTATCTAATGCTACTTTTACTGTCTGAGCTCCTTCTGGGCTTTTTCCTCATGCTGCACTGGTCATCTGTGCATCAGAGGAGGAGTAACCCACAGACAGGCAGGGTTTCACCTGCTCCTGCTTACCTGCTGAGCTGCTGCTCTGGAAAAACCAGTATGCAGGGGTGGGACCGGGGTCTGCTATCGCTGACATCTATCATAACAAGTGTCTGAGGACGTCCATTACCTGCCCCTCAGGGTTTTCTTTCTGTCTTTTTCTTTTTTTTACTTTGCTTTTCTTTTTACTCCACTTCATAAACCAGATTTGCCGAAGAGCTAGAAAAACCCAGGCTGCAGGCTAGAGCTGAATGAAGGAGAACACATGGAGAGGGCTTGGAATTATTGGCTTAATTAGCCCTACAGGGAGTACAGATTGAATGACTTGCCAGAGTGAAGATACTATTGCACAGGTGTGAGGAGGCCAGCGAAGCATATACGCACCTGAAAACGTTTTCTGACATCTGTTGTTCAGGTTCAGGAGGCTCCTGCCTTCTATGTAAGGAGGGCACAAGAGAAAATTGTTATTCTTTTTGTAAAGCTAATGGAGCATCAGTTTCTCAATGGGAAAATAAATGGAGCATTTGAAAGCTGACCCGTGTTGGATGCGAGCCTAAAGTTAACAGTGTTATGAAATAGTGGAAGGAGTCTTCTTTTCCTTACTTTACTAACTTTATGCAGTGTGTGAGTATCATTATTTATTTGTTTCATTTTATGTGTGATAGGGGGAGCTTGGGAGGGAGACCAGGTGAAGCTAGCAAGGTTCAATGAAAAGAGCCCAATACAACTTAATAAAATATGGAAAAAAAGCTGGCATCAAAGTGTTTGTGAGATTTTGAGAATAATGAAAAGCAGAGGTTAAGGTGCTTTCAGTAAAAGTAGCTCCAGTGCCAAAATGTATTACGTGACTCCCTTTTTGGCCCAAAAAGATCTAGATTTAAGGTGCTTCTGTTGCGCCCCTGTATCTTTGAGCTACGCATTAAAGCTCGTTTAGCTTCAAGGATGCTGTAGTAAAGCTGACCCTGATATCTGACCTTACGGGCAGGAGGAAAGCAAACACACAATTTTCACTGACAGAGATGAGTTAAGTGCGATGTTATTAATGAAATGAAGTGCTGTCACCATTCACTGGAAGTGTATTAACCTGTAAAGGGACCATATTTCCAGTGTCGGCAGCAAAATCAGCATGGTGGAAGCAAAATTAATAATGCATCGCCTTTTCTGTGAGCTGAAACATCAGCAGCCCACTGGACATTATTCACATTCTTTATGTTGAACCCAAAGCCTTAGTACAGTACATTAATAAAACAGGAGCTAAACACTGCAGATGGTATTGTACCCATGAGGGAGAAGAGATCAGTGAACAGCTTCCTGTTGTTCTCAAATAAAATATCAAATATTTACCATTAATGTAATAATGGATAGATTCTCAGCACAAAGATATAATTGTTAACTTTGTCTGGTCCTTGTCTGTGCTCTGTTTTATTTGGACCTCTGCACATCTTTGATCCAGGACACCTCCACACAAGCTCTGTCCTAACTAGATGGTTTCTAAGAGACGGCAAATAGTTTTTGAAGCCCCTTTGATGGAGATGACAGCTTGGAAGCACAATAAGGAGGTTAGTTTTGCTCTGATTGCAGCACTCCCTTTGAATTGAGCAATTTTGAATCACTTTTCACCGCCACAAAGGAAAAGCTGGACACCAACTGCTGCCATTTGAATGCAGGTTATTTTCCAGCTCATTAAGCATATTGATACCAGTAAACAAATAGTAGATTTTAAAGAGAATCACACCCTTCTAAGTGCTTTCATTAAAAAGTTTTTTTGGTATGGCTTTTGCACATCAAGGACACTGACACTTTATAATAATGAGGAGAGGTAAATTGCACCAAATAACATATGATAGTGGTTGTGAAAAGCACACTGAAGCATAAACCATAAATTACTTCACAATGGAGCGAGTTGAAATACATCAACACTGGAGGGAGAAATGTTTAACTGAGACTACTTGGAAGAAAGAAAATTATATTTACAAGGTACATCTGATAGAGATTCATATCAAAGAGAGTCACATGTCAACAAATGGCCACTAAAAAGGCTCCATTGTAGCTGACACCCATAGGCTGTATATAAAAGATGGACATAGGTGAGATCACTCAGTGGTTTAAATGTTGTAATGTTTTTTCTTTGGTCAGAATGTGACTTTGTGGAATAAGGTAATAAAGGAAACTGTTTGCTAGCACTTTGCTAGCATTTTGTGTACTAATCTGATATAATATGGCATAATCTTGCTTGCAAATCAAAGTATTAAGGCTGGAGAAGTACAAAGATTTTTAACATGTTAGTCTATTCAATATGTTAAATACAAGATGACACACAATAAATCTTAACCCCAAGTTTTACCAATATGTAGTTTATTGGGCAGAGGTTAATATTATACTTGAGAATTCAAACAGTGAATTCCCACATCAGTTGGCAATATATATTGTTGTGCTCCATTGGAAAACCTTCATTTTGCCAACATTAGCGCACACCGTTTGCTGTCCAAATTGCACTACTTCCTGTCTCCTCTGAGAGAAAGGTGTTGGGTCAGATCTTAATTTAGACCAATAAATTTAGGCCCCTTGCTGCTACGGGAAGCACTGTCATGGCAAGATTGATTTTTATGGCATCAGCTCCAAAAGTGTGTATGTGGAAATGTGCGGGGGAACAAAGGGTGGTGTAGGGGCCTTTTAGCATCCACCGGGATTTGAAATGGCTCTTACCATCTGCTGAAAACAGTCAATACATCCCACAGCGTCATGTGGCTCTCCCCCCCAACACACACACCCAATTCTACTCTGATTAACTTGAAAGGTCACAGCCACATCAAGAATAAGAAACCAATCAAAATGCATGCCTATATAGAATGCCAGAATCTCATCAGCACTTTTAAATGGTCATCATGTTGACTTTAGCTCTCACCTGGTTGAGTGACCTAAGCTAAACAATGCTTTTTAGAAAGACATTTTTTTGAGGCAATATAACTAAATATAACTGCATTAATAAACAAGTGGTTTTAAAGGCTCTATTTTTGTCCCAAATAACAAATACAAAACATGTACAAGCTGAAATATATAGAGGCTGAGAATGGGGTTTCTGACACATTCTAAATGGATTAATAGATTATGAGAAGCATGAGGTGTGCGCTTTCATCCACAAGCAGAGACTCTATTTTTAATGGTCTCACCAGAGAAATAAAATGTGAATTCCGCTGAAGTTCAGAATCCTTGAACTGCAGCAGGAATTTGACACTGAGGTTGCCCCCTTCAGTGCCTATTGCAGATACTGATATTATTCATTAATCATGTAAACATTCAGCGGCTTAGACATCCACGTGAGGCAAGATGCACCTCTTGATTAAACAGCAGCTCATTATTGCAAAGTCTGTTATCTCAGTCTCATAGAGCTTCAGAATCCTTTCATGATCCCATATGGTAGATAAGCAAAGCGCCGCCCTGCCAGGAAATTTTACATTATCTGTATTACACTGTTGGATATACCTCTGCCCTCTTTCCCTGTACCAATAGCAAAAATAAACACAAAAAAGAAATAAAAAAATAGAATTATTGAGCTTTTTTTTATGATGCAGTAATGACAAATTAAATCTCTTAACAGATGATTTCGTTAATGAGCGTCATGAGCTTAAAGCTAAACCTTTCTCACCTTTACTCGTTTGTTTTCATTGCAATATTCAGTTTGTGAACAATAGTTTCTGTCTCAGTGGCAAGGTGAAAAGTGACTCTTCAAAGAGTTACGCGCTCTGCTAAATGTGATAAATGTAGAAAATGAAATGAACAAAATAAAAATAGGAACACAAACATTTTTCCTGAGAAAATATTTTTACAGAACTCTTCCTTCCACAGAAATTACGAGGGAAAGTAGCAGCCCTGTGATGCTAAACAAATACATTTGAATAGCTGATTATCTGCAAGTCTTACAACCACCTCTATAAAAGCGCAGGTTTCGGCACTTTGCTGGTCTGAAGCATTCAGGTGTGTGTTAAACATACTCCCAGGAGTGGATGTCCCAGCAAATTTAGACGGAGAAATTTCAGAAAACTAAACAGCTACAGCTGCGGAAATGAGCTTCCTCCAAAGGGTGGCTGGCCTCAGAGAGAGCCGCTGCTCCTCCACATCGAAAGGAGCCAGTTGAGGTGGTTCAGGCATCTGACAAGGATGCCTCCTGGGCGCTTCCTGGGTGAGGTGATCCAGGCATGTCGCACCTGGAGGAGGCCCCGGGGCAGACCCAGGACATGCTGGAGAGATTTCATCTCTCGGCTGGCCTGGGAAAGCCTTGGTGTTCCCCCAAACAAGCTGGAGGAGGTGGCTGAGGAGAGTGAGGTCTGAGCTTCTCTGCTTAGGCTGCTGCAGCCCGCATGACCTGGCCTCAGATAAGCGGGAGAAGATGTTTGGATGGATAAACAGCTACATCTACAGGGCTCTGTTAGCACAATAAATGTTAATGTTCATGACAGTACAACTAGAAAAAGACTGAACAAGAATGGCTTGTTTGAGAGGGTTTCTGAGAGAAAATCTTTTCTCTCTAAAAGAACATGGCACCACAGTTTAGGTTTGCAAAGTTTTGTCTGATTAAAGACCTTTGGGCAGACAAGACCAACGTTGAGAGCTTTCGCTATAATGGACAGTGCAAATCTTTGTCAAAAACTAAACCAAACACAGCATCACAAACACTTCACACAAACTGTTGCCATGGTGGTGGAGGAGGTGATGATTTGACCACATTACCTAGGCAATCAGTTGGCCATGAACTCCTCTGACTACCAAAGTATTCTATAGTTCAGTGTTTCCCAACCTTTTGGAGCACATATTTCACATTAGAAAAATCACACGGCACACCGCCAAACAAAAATGTCACAAAAAGCAGCTTCATAATTTTTCCCTGTGCACCAGGTATAGTGGAATTGGCTCGGTTTATCCCCAGTATTCCTTTTTTGCTTTCTTCTAACCACTGATCATGCTAGGGCCTTCTTCTGGGCCGGAATTTTCCCCAGGAGCCAGGTCAGATTGACTACTTTTTCATTTCAAATATTTATCTATTGCTTTTACACACTGCATCTCACAGCGTGACTGTTATGTTTTACTGGCAGTTGGCAACCCATTTATTTAGAGCAAGTAGTTGTACCGCCCTCTAGTGGAAGAGAATCTAATTGTTTGGTCTAAGCGATGGGTCACTAATCAGGTGGAAACGGATAATCTTCTACGTCACACCTGATCATTTCTCATGGCACACCTATGTGCTGCGGCACACTGGTTGGCAAACACTGCTATCGTCAAATGTGAGGCCATTTGTCCAACAGCTTGACCCAAACTGGGTGACGCAAGAGAGCAACTATTCCAAGCACACCCTCAACATAAAGGCTGAAAAAGATTAAGAATCAAAGTGTTATAATGGCCCAAAGTCCAGGCTTCAAACTAATAAACGTGCATAAATGACTGTCTGCAAACCTCAATAAACTGAAGCAACACCGTAAAGAACAGTGGGCTGAAAGTCCTCCACAGCAATGTGACAGGTTGTTCTACAGAAAATGATTCTGAAAATGACCCTAACAACTCATTGAACCATGGGGTGCTCTTAGTTTTTCACACACTGCACAGAATCCTGTGAAACAAAATCGTCTTCACACGACTGTACAGTGTACCTGCCGATTTTAGTCGCTGTCAGATAGTAGATCCTAATGCAACAAAGCAAAATCAGTTCTACATGACAAGGTGCTTGGATCTTACCAGAAGTCTGAGGCTCATCTTGTTCAGTCAGGCATGAAGGGTGCAAACATTAATAAAGCACCAGACACAGAATGAAAAAAACAGAGTGAGAGAAAGCAAGGTGTGATTTATAGGAGAGAATTGCTGGTAATGGTTTGGGGCTAAACAATAGTGTCCCTCTGGCCTGGTCTGCATTTCATAGGATTGTGATGAAGCTGTCATAAGCACGCACCACTCCGGTAATACAATCCTCTGGGGGACGCTTAGTTTTAATTTGAATGTCAAGAAAATGATCGACTTTTATTGTTGGCAGTGTGTGTGCGCTTGCGCGTGCGTGAGACGGAGCTTACATAAATCCATACCTGTCTGTCCATCTAAACTTTTGGATCCACGTGAATATTAAACTTTTCTTGTGTGAAAATATCCATCTGCAAAATATAAGCGTAAGGTAACACAGTTTAAAAATGAATTTTCAAAATTAGTATCCCCCCTCTTGGTACAGTGTCACTACCAATAAGACAGTTCAGCAACATTTCACTGCTTTCTTCCAAAGGCAGCTAATACACAGCGACTGAATTCAGTTATGGTTCTCCCGAGGCTTGGTATTTTACGTCCTTCCGAACAACACACAGAAAGTCTTTCAACTATTGCATTGTTGCTCGCAGCTGCTTGGAAAGTTGATAAACCCAAGGGCTCCGAAATTTTCTAGTTCTCTCTTCAAAACAAATGTATTTTTAAAATTTGATCTGGGCTGAACTTAACAAATAAGACTTATGAGTTTTTTTAATAAACAGAAATGTAATGTAGGGGGTGCTCATGTTTCCATATGTGCAATAACCAAATGTCATGGGGTAGGGGGAAAATATAATTAGAAAGTGTGAAAATATAAGAGAGAAATGGATCCAAACAGCCTAATTAATGCGAAGTAAAGAATGTATGGACTCGGAGCAGAGCAGCTCAACAGGAATCTGGCTTTTACACACAAGCCAGTCTCAAAGTAATAAATAAAGCTAAATGTAGCGCGTAGTGTATCATCATCAGTAGTGCTCACATCCTCTCCAAATGCTGTGCGTCATAAACAGCATTTCATTAAAATGACTTACTTTTGTGTCACTATCTATAAAAATCACTGCTCTGTGATATAAGTAAGTACTGTCAACACAAGTCGCCACCGCGTTTCACCACGTACATGGAGGGGCATCATGGAGAGAGCAAAGAGAATTTTGTTTGTAAAGGATTTGTGTAATCATGTGAAGATGGCGTCTAGAGGAAGAAGCACAAAAAGGAAGACTGGGTTCCTTCATAAAGCCTCTAATATTGTTATTAAAGCTTCCCTGGAAGGCGTAAATATCGACCTGAGCATGGACTCCTTCACAGACCAGTGAATTTGCTGTCCCGCCTCGCTAGTGCCATCAAATCAATCAACCTTTCTAATTAACTGCATCCAAATGAGGCATCGTCGTCTGTGCCTCCAGAAAGACCCCTTTTCCACATCACCTCTTGCACACACACAATGCTCTACATGCCCTGAGCTCGGTGCTATTTCTGCCTGCTCCCTGCCTCTAACCTCACACTCGGTGTCCTCACAAGGTATTCAAACAGATCCAAAAAGCACATCTGACCCATCTCTTTACTTTGATTGAACATTGCAGATTTTTCGGGGGGAGTCTATTTTGCCTCCTTAAATTGAATTAGTATTTTGAGTGACAGATAAACATTCTATAAGGAAGCTGAATGCCTGTGAACTGTTTTGGATATGACAGAGTATCTCTTTGAGGGCTGATAAAACAGGAAGCTCTGCAAGGAACAGCTGCTCAACAGTACAAATCAGCCCCTGCCAGCCAATTTTCTCTCTCTCTGTTCCACTTTCTTTCTTTCTTAAACGCTCTCTCCCGTCGCTGCTTCTGGCGGAGCCGGGGAGTGGTGCTCCTCTTAGCGACACCCCCAGGGCACTTGGAGGAGCTCCAGATGTGATCATCCCGAATTGTGGACTGCAGTATCTCTGGCTTTTTTCCATGCATCCAGCACTTGTTACTTCATTTAAAATCAGTCCACATTTCAAACTCAGTCTGAAAATCAGATTCTTCTCCGTCCTCTCTCTGGGTTGAAGAATTAATTGAAAATGCAAAGTGTAATCAGATCAGCTGAATAAAGATGAGTGGCTTAAAGATGGCAGATATGAGTGACAATTCACATGGCTCTGCATGAGAAATGAAGAGGCTGGTTGAGATAATAGGGATGTGGGTTTGATCAGTGTACGAGCTGTTAATGGTCTGTTTTGGCAGGCGGTCTGGCTGGTCCCCCCTGCCCTCTTACGCTGGCTGCAGTTACTGGAAATAATTTCACTCTGAAATGCATCTGTAGAAAAACTAATTAAGATAATTGTCTCTTTATCTGGCTTTCTTTTTAACTTTAAAACTTTTATCTTTTGCAAACTGAAATCTCAATTTTTAACATACACTAGTGAAAACCGTTCTCGCCAGGCCTGAGGTGCTTGTTCTCGTTAATCATGTGTGAAAACACAGACATGTTAATTTATCATGTTATTCTTTTGATCTTCATTACATCACTGTATATAGTGAGATGGCAAAAAAATGTTTATAAATACCAAACAAATAAATTACAAAGGCATATATTGCCATTCTTCTTTACAAGCTACATATTCGTTGTATAATACAAAGTAATCAATTACAAGTCCTATTAGTGTTTCATGAAAACTGATTTGCAGATATGAATGCTAACGTATTCCATTGAATGAAAAAATTATAATTAAAATTCACACATGTACACGTAACATCAACAACATAGATGCAATGTACATGGAACGTCAACAATGTACACCTCCGGTCTTCAAGTCCAACGTCATTAGTGGGTCCAAACTCCGCTTCAGGTCCCAAAGTCAGAAGAACACTGCGGCATCACTGAGAGTTATAAAATGATCAGCATTGCTGCTCTACAGATGTAACAAATAAGTTTAACATCCAGGCATCCATGAAAACAGAAGTTATGAAGTTGAATGGAGGTTGAAATTAGCAGGAAGTTAGCTCGCTAGTTTCCATCTAAAGATGCTATAGCATGTTCTGGCTGAGTAATTTCTGAAAAAATGAAAACGCACAGCTCTGCTCTCACCTTTGACATAAATGAAGACAGAAAACTTAACAGCAGTGATGTTTGTAGAGTTACTGAAGTTGGGCTAGTTGGTATATAATTATGTGCTATGTGGTGGCTATATGTTAAAAACACAACAGCCTTAATAAACGCAGAGTAGTTTGGACAAGGAAATAGGGTTCTTACGACGCAAAGAATAACTTTTTTCATACAAAAATTAGTAAAAAAAAACCTGTTGCCTTTTAGCACCTCCACATTTTCTGGCAGTTACAGACCATCAACAACTAGCTTAAATTTAACAACAATTAAAACACCCTGTTAAGCACACTTGATATCTGAACTTGGCTGTCTGATTAACGCTCTTGTAGAAACTTGGGCTATTTTGATTTTTATCTTTATAACTTTATTTTTCATAATTTTGTATGGAAAAACATTGAAATAGGCGGCACAGTGGTTACCACTGTTGCCTTTGAATGCAGTCTGTGTGATGTTTCCATGATCTCACCATGACTCTGTGGGTTTTTTCTGGGTATTCTGGTTTCATCTCGCAGTCCAATGACATGCACGGGGTTATGTTAACTGAGGACTGTAAATTGACTGTATGTGTTTAATGTGAATGCTTATTTATCTCTCTGTATTAGGCCTACAGACTGGCACCATGTCCAGGGTGTGATAGCCTCAACTCCCCTTGGAACCTTGAATTGGATAAGTGGAAAATTGATAGTCAAGAAAGCAAACAAGCACAAATAGAGCAGAACAAAACAGATCACCAGGGATAATACATGATAACAGTTATTTTTACCATTAGTCAAAGCAATAAAAGAGAGGTCAACTCAGACACCTGTGGATGGTCACCAAGAGAAAAGATTAACAATCTATTTTCTCTCTATGTAAAACTAGCTTTCATGTGTAACAGCCAATAACCAATTCTAAACTTATCTGTACAAAGTCTTAGGAAAAAGGTAAGCTTTTCCATTTCATGTATTTCTTTTACAATAGCAAAAAATAGCTTTATTTTGTGCGTGATTATACTGCTGCACAATTATATGTGATAGTAAACATCCATTGTATCACTGCTTTGTCTCACTGAAACAGCTTCAAATGGTCACATGGCTCAGGTAATAAAGCAGGTTGTCCAATAATCCCAGAATTGGCAATTCTATCAATGTTTTCATGTGTTGATGAGTCGTTGGGGAAGACACTGAATTCCAAGCTGGTCCTACTGGTGTGTGTGTGTGTGTGTGTGTGTGTGTGTGTGTGTGTGTGTGTGTGTGTGTGTGTGTGTGTGATGAGAAAACATTGCCAAAAGCTTTGACGAACCAGTAACATCTTTGCTATATAATTGTGGCTCATTTACCATTCTTTTTTTTTGTGACAAAAATTCAAAGACATACATTATTCACATACTGATTACTCATGTTGAACAGCAAAGCATTAACGAGTCAAGCAAAAATATCAACTATATTAACAGGTTATTAATCAAAATAGTAGATTTTTTCCTAAGACTAACCTGTGACTGAGTAAATCACTGCCTTTCATCACTGCTAGCTGTCCAGTGGGCAGAAAGATGAAGAAATTGGGCTTGATAAGAGGGAAAAAATATTAATTTTGCTGTATTTCCAGCAAAAATAATTAAGTAATGTGTTTTCAACACTGGAAAAATAATGCCACTCAGGTGTTGGGATCCCACTGCTGACTCCTCATGATGAATTGTGAGAATAATTTCCTCTCCTGCGTTCTCCTTGTTGTTACCATTCATACCGCGACTGTGCCAAATTATCCTCACCTGCCAAAATTTCAGTGGGGATTAATGGAAATAGGGCAGGATGCCAGCCAAAAAAGAATCACTGGGCTGGTACCCAAAATGTTTGCTTTTCATTACCCAAGGAAATGTTTTTTTCTAACACTATAAGCACATACGATCTTAATTGATGAAAGACATTGTTTAACCTGCACTCTTGACTTTTGGAAAGACCTGCAACTTAAAAAGAACCCTTCAGCGCTGTGAGGAATTTGTAAAAGTCTTTGGAGTACAAAACTACACCATCACCTGAGGTTTTTATTGTAAGATACTTTAACTGGCTTGTTGATAATTTAAGACTTTATTTAATTAATACTGGAGTCAGGGCAGATGTTGATGAATAAAATTCCTGCAGGGAGGACTCGAGTTGCAAGTACAATATCTTCGAGCGCAGGCACTAATTAAAAACATCAGGATCCAGGAGTCAGGGATGAAAAATAATCTCCCAATTTATTTTTGGCTGCTTTGTAGCTTGTGTGCGTTCATTAAAATGTCCTCTGATTTACTTTGAAGTAAATTTCAGATTACTTATCCTGTTTAATGCACTACCGTCCTTTGTTAGCAACGTAGCAATGGTCCATACACACAGTCAAACCTAAATATATTTAAAGCACAATTATAGCTCAGCTCCATATGCTTTTTTCCATTCTTCACAGGAAAGATTTTTACTCATCACATTTAATGTTTTTTTTTCTTTTTTTAGCTAACAGCAGGTCACAAACAAAACCTGCAGGACTCCTCTTTCTAAATATCTAATCTGCCATGTTCTTGTGTCCCCTGCTATAACTGCACATTAGGATTTCTTTTTTTTTTGTCCAGGCCCGGTGGAAATAACATGTATTATTAAATGTCTCAATGGTTTTACACATTTCAGATTGGCAGCAAGGGGATTTCTTTCCCTCCATTTTGTAAGATAGATATAATTTAACTGTGAACATATGCATTATTCATTTTTAAAGCCACAATCTCCGAGTGGATCATTTGGCCTGTGATCATGCCTTGCGGGGGAAGTCTGTTTATTTATTTATTTTTTCTTTTTTCTCCATTGAAATAATCTCTTAGCAGGAGAAGAGTTGCCCATGTGAGAAATCTGATTTTCTGGCAATGCACCAGAGTGCAGAGGAGGAGTGCAGAGGAATAGAAGTGGAGAGAGGAAACTGGATGAGGAGGATTTTCTTTTGTTATAGACCATCAGACAAGACAAACAGCCGTTATTGCAATCGCTGACAGCTAATTGCTACCCCAAAACCACTTTACAATCATTATCCTTAATACCTGATCTTTTGTTGGCACTTGTACTTGAGCGTGATCCTCAACTTAGAGGCTGTAGCCTGTGTAAAGTGTTTTGCTTAATAAGCTAATTTTACTCGCCGCACACTTCCATTCTATTTCTCTTCAGTGTTTTAGTTTAAGGCTCATGTGTTGGTGTGAATGCGCATCTGTGCCTTGAGTGTGGGTGTAAACAATGAGCACTACATAGTTGCCATTCCTAATGTGCTTGTTAGCCATCTTGGACTCCCCTGAGGCATGTGTCCCTATCCTAGGACTTATTCATGGTGCGGTTTTAACAAGCTCTGTCGATGAGAGGCCATTGAGTGCTTGCAAGATTGCAGTCAATGGCAATTTCATGTGCCACACAGAGTGCAAATGAGCTCTGCAAATATTAGTGGGGTTCTCAGTCTATGTCAGTGACAGCAGGAAGGTTTAGGCTCAATGTCCACGGGCTGCAGGTAGACAAAATTGCTGCACCGAGAGAAGCCGGCTCAACTGTCTAAGCAATATTACCGAGCTTCACATGCACTTTTTACACAGATCACCGACATAGCAGATGTATAATTAATAGTTTAATTGTATAAAGGTATTTTATGGGAAAAAAGCCACTTCAGTGTGTAAGTAATGTCTTTCAGCTGGCATTGGAGGAGTTTTTATTGAAGAGTGGGTTAAAATATTGGACTCTGCCTCAAAGGAAGTTTGACATTTTGCATGCATTACATGATTAAATGATTAAAGACACGGCCTTATCATGGTATGCCATTTTAATTTGAGATATTAAATGTACTTGTATGTTGTCACGCTTCCCAGTCTTTATGTTAAGCTAAATAAGCTATGTCTTTATATTTAAGACCATCTTTTACTTCTCATGTAACAATGTGAGCAAAAGGTTATTATTGACCAGAAAGTGCTACTGCATATAAATGAGGTATATAATAAGCATGCATGAACAATAGCAGTGCTAGAACATTTGCTTCAGTTCGCTCTAGAGTGTACATTTTAACTCTTTGCCCTCTAAAATGTCAATTATGCTGAAACAGTAGAATAAATATAGTGACAGTAATAATAATAATCATGATAATATTTCAGTTGGATTAGAAGAATAATTTAAACCAAGTTTAGATATATTCAGAAACGGTTTACCAACTATACAACAGGACAGGATCCACAGTTAAGCGAGCCTGTTTCTCTCGTTATCGATGTATCAGGGACAGAGGAACTTTAAAAGATAAAAAGAAGTAGTTCAGAGACTAAATGTCTTTGAATAATGCTTGTCTTCCTCCTCGTGCCATTTAGACAAATCCATTAGTCCGTAGCAGAATCTGAAAGTGTCATGATTGCGTCTGTGTTATTCCTGCATGTCCAGAAATAACTTGAACCTTGTTCGATGGTGAATTATGAAGTGGGACAGAGTTTGAACTGAAAGCTCTCTCAAATGAAACAATGCTTTTCTGCTTCGAATATGACTGTGAAGTTAGAGGCAAGTGTGAAGGTATATAAAAAAAAATCAAGGAGAATAAGGAAAGAGGGCATAAGCGGAAACCTCTAAAGGGAGGGGGCAGAAGAAACCCACTTCATGAATTAACAAACCCGTGGTAATGGAGTCTAAGGTCTCATTGCTATTTGTGATGGAAGCAGCCATGCATTCACTCTCTACTTATTAGGAGGGAATGGGGAGACACAATTCCTTTGATTAATACTCTCGCCTTTGTGAGGCTGGTGGGGAGCAGAGGAGACAAACAGGGAAGAGAACAAAAAGAAGAGCGAAGATAAGATTACCAAGAGAAGAACAAAACATTATAAATCCACACCTGAAAACTGACTCGCTCACTGTAGCAGGACAATCACAGGACAATCACAACTGGCCAGATTAGCAATACAAGAGGTGCAGAAAAGCTGAACAATGGCCATGAGTCATAATGCTCTTTGACTAAATATAACATAGTGGCAAAAAAAAGGCTACACTGGATTCTAGGAGAAGCACTGAATGCACAATATGCTTTCAGAAAGCTGCCGTTGTGAGGATGATCTAAATAGGATGGAAGCAGCATAAAAAGCTGTGATATGCCGGCTTTAAAAGAAACCATAATTTATTTAATATTAATTTAAAAAATGCACAGTACTTATGTTGAATGAAGTTCTTGGAGGACTAAACTACTGTAACTTTAGACTTCTATATCATTCTGATCTATCTGCTTTTTAAATAAACAAATGGATGTCTCAGATAAGTGGTGGCCTTTTATACCATATAGGAGGAGATGCACTGCTGTTTGGATACAGTTATGCGTTCACACATGTCAGTCCATTTGCTGGATATGAAGAATATTTCCATGTGCATGGTTAAGGTATAATTTGGATCTAATTTTAAGTCCTTTAAATAGGGGAATTGAAAGTTTGGACTGCTTTTCATAAAGCATAGAGCCTTATATTAAACCACAGCATCTTCACTGCGGCAGGTCTTGTGGGTTGTTCCTTGTACAGTGGCTTGCAAAAGTATTCGGCCCCCTTGAACTTTTCCACATTTCGTCACATTACAGCCACAAACATGAATCAATTTTATTGGAATTCCACGTGAAAGACCAATACAAAGTGGTGTACACGTGAGAAGTGGAACGAAAATCATACATGATTCCAAACATTTTTTACAAATAAATAACTGAAAAGTGGGGTGTGTGTAATTATTCAGCCCCCTTTGGTCTGAGTGCAGTCAGTTGCCCATAGACATTGCCTGATGAGTGCTACTGACTAAACAGAGTGTACCTGTGTGTAATCTAATGTCAGTACAAATACAGCTACTCTGTGACGGCCTCAGAGGTCGTCTAAAAGAATATTGGGAGCAACAACACCATGAACTGGAAACTGGAAACCTACCAAGACAAGGCCGTCTACCTAAACTCACAGGTCGAACAAGGAGAGCGCTGATCAGAAATGCAGCCAAGAGGCCCATGGTGACTCTGCAGAGATCTACAGCTCAGGTGGGGGAATCTGTCCATAGGACAACTATTAGTCGTGCACTGCACAAAGTTGGCCTTTATGGAAGAGTGGCAAGAAGAAAGCCATTGTTAACAGAAAACCATAAGAAGTCCCGTTTGCAGTTTGCCACAAGCCATGTGGGGACACAGCAAACATGTGGAAGAAGGTGCTCTGGTCAGATGAGACCAAAATGGAACTTTTTGGCCAAAATGCAAAACGCTATGTGTGGCGGAAAACTAACACTGCACATCACTCTGAACACACCATCCCCACTGTCAAATATGGTGGTGGCAGCATCATGCTCTGGGGGTGCTTCTCTTCAGCAGGGACAGGGAAGCTGGTCAGAGTTGATGGGAAGATGGATGGAGCCAAATACAGGGCAATCTTGGAAGAAAACCTCTTGGAGTCTGCAAAAGACTTGAGACTGGGGCGGAGGTTCACCTTCCAGCAGGACAACGACCCTAAACATAAAGCCAGGGCAACAATGGAATGGTTTAAAACAAAACATATCCATGTGTTAGAACGGCCCAGTCAAAGTCCAGATCTAAATCCAATCGAGAATCTGTGGCAAGATCTGAAAACTGCTGTTCACAAACGCTGTCCATCTAATCTGACTGAGCTGGAGCTGTTTTGCAAAGAAGAATGGGCAAGATTTCAGTCTCTAGATGTGCAAAGCTGGTAGAGACAACCCTAAAAGACTGGCAGCTGTAACTGCAGCAAAAGGTGGTTCTACAAAGTATTGACTCAGGGGGCTGAATAATTACGCACACCCCACTTTGCAGTTATTTATTTGTAAAAAATGTTTGGAATCATGTATGATTTTTGTTCCACTTTTCACATTACACCACTTTGTATTGGTCTTTAACTTGGAATTCCAATAAAATTGACTCATGTTTGTGGCTGTAATGTGGAAAAATGTGGAAAAGTTCAAGGGGGCCAAATACTTTTGCAAGCCACTGTATATAGTGGTTAGTTTAGTCCCTACAAGTTCAATACCAAAAAGCTTTTGTTGTTTGGTACTGCAAATTTTGGTATTGATCCAATACCAAGTAAATACGGGGCCAGAATTGTCGATAGCAATACTAATACTCCATCCATCCATCCATTTGCTTCCGCTTATCCTTTTCAGGGTCGCGGGGGGTGCTGGAGCCTATCCCAGCTGTCATAGGGCGAGAGGCGGGGTACACCCTGGACAGGTCGCCAGTCTGTCGCAGGGCTAACACACAGACAGACAACCATTTGCACTCACATTCACACCTAGTGGTAATTTGGATTATCCAATTAACCTATCCCCACAAGCTGCATGTCTTTGGACGGTGGGAGGAAGCCGGAGTACCCGGAGAGAACCCACGCAAACACGGGGAGAACATGCAAACTCCACACAGAAAGACCCCGGCCTGATGGTGGAATTGAACTCAGGACCTTCTTGCTGTGCGGCAACAGTGCTAACCACCATGCCACCGTGCTGCCCGATACCAATACTTTTAACCTATAAATGCAGTCTATAGTTTCTATAGGGGAGCAGCGTGTTATGGTTTTTGAGTAGAATCATCATCAGTCTGGTCGTTCTGAACACATTTTATTCACCACAGTGATTTTCACTTTCCACAATAACGAATTAAAACAATTGAACACACCTTTTAGCTTTTCACATATTTCTGAAAATCTTTTTTGAAATAAATGTGACATTCAGCACAAAATGGTTCAGAAGGTTCTTGCATTTTTCATAGTGCATGTTTGTTTTTATAAAATACGACTTTTAAGTTGACATACAAGAGAATCACCAGCGCACCCTGACCTTTCCAAAACAGTCCTACATAGTAAATAAACAGTAATAGATTACGAAAAACACACATTGTAATCATAATAATAATAATGATCATTGCAAACAATCATACCTTGCAGATCTTTTCAAGTTGAACAATCATCAACAGTCGTTAATCTGTTCATTCCTCTGAATTTTCTGGAGCTGGAATCCTACCTGTTGCTGCTCACCTGCTGCCCACTGCTGCTGGTATCGATGCCAACGTTTCTATCAATATTATGGATATTCTGATTGATCTGGTCACATCTACCCAGCAAGACTCAGTGATGCTTGTTTGGAGCTAAGATTGGCCTGCTGTCTCACAGAGGAGTATGATTGATAGAACTTACTTTAGCGATGGCAAAGCTGTGTTACACTGTACAAGAAAACCTCGGGTCCTGGCATTGGAGTCTATTTTTCTTTGACTTGTACTTGTACAGCTATGTTTGCAACATAGCTGCAAACACTATACACCTGTGCTCTATGCTCATATTTCCTGATGGCATCATGCAAAAACTGTTTAGGAATGGTTTAAAGGACAAGACTAAGAGTTGAGGTGTTGTCTTGGTCTTTAGATGCCTCCTGACTTAATCCATTCATTTCTGTGGGATATGCTGGAAAAGCAAGTGTATGTAGGCCCTGCCTCTTAAATCAGAAGACAGGATATAGTACATCTTGGATCCTGATACCACAAACACCTTCAGAGGTCTTCTGGAATTAGTGCCTCAGTGGGTCAGAGCTTGTTTTGGATGCACGAGGGAGCACATACAATGTGAGAGTGTTATTTAATGCCATGCTTCGTGTCTATATGTGGGTGGAGTTTTCCTTTAAGGTGCAGTTTGGCACTTGTAGGTTCCCTCTCCACACCAGAATTCAAGTATAAAGGACATCATTTTAGTTTGCAGTGAGATTTGCAGTGAGACATGTCTGAGTAGAGTTGGTCGCACCGCTGGGCACTTGTCAGAGTAGATTACATCCCCACGAGCCTAAAGCTAATTGTATTCATTTGTTAGTCTACATGGGTTGCTGTTTTTAATCATTTTAGTATTGTGATTGCATATTTAAAGAAATACAAGAGAGAAATATTTTAATTATTGCTGTCCTTTGTTCTTTTTTCTTCTGTTGTTGCAGTTCCAGTCTCATTTTGTATTTATTGATTCGTCAAATAAACTATTGAAATTAATGTGTCACACCTCTGCCTTTTCAGTAACGAGTCTGTGTGCTTTTGCTATCATCTGGTAATATAATTAAGGTTCATTACGTTAACATTTCCTGGGGTGCTATTCCCCAGGTGGCATTGTTGTTCTTTTTTTCTTTTCTTTTTTCCCCAGTTTTCTTATTACTGCTCCTGCCACATTTGCAATTACTCATTATGGTGTGATATTATGAGGGTGTGCAAAAAAGGGCTAATGATTGATCAATTACCAGCTGTGACTCTGGTTCAGAGCTACTCCCCAGCAAATATGGTTGAAACCCCAACATCATCTCCCTGCTCAAAAGTGGTACGACATCCATCACGAAACGGATGGATGCCGAGAGGCCTCACCAATAGAGGTCGCGTCACACTGTTTCCTACAGTATGAGCAGTATAGATTATTGCAAAGAGGGAATTAAATGCTTTTATGAGCAACTAATATGGTTTGTAAGTGGTTGTGAGAGGAAGTCCACATAAGGTCTTCTCTATGCACACAGACAAGTATTATTATTATTTTTGTCCAAATGATTCCGTTCCAATTGTTGCATGGTAAACTTAACACATGAGTCTTACAGTTATCATTGCTTTGTCAGCATTATGATAGAAGTGCTGTCACACAAACAAGAAGACAGCTCAGTGGAATTAGGGGAGGGTCTAAATGTGTGAGGTTTTGAATCAGAGTTTTGATGATCCATTTTTAACAGCACTATTTGTTTTGGGTTTTTTTTACCTTCCCAGCCTGCAGCGTCATTACCTTTCATGTAATTAATGTATTGTGTACATAGCTCCTAAAAGAAAAAAACAAATTAATTAGAGTTATTTCTGGTTAGTTTCTCATGTCTTTGTGCATCATGTTTTCAAGTGTCATCCTTTCATTATGACACTGGCACTGAAGACAGTCATAATAATCGGTGCCGTTGTCCTTTCTCTGGCCAATTTTTGTTCACGATCACATTACTCCAGAAACACTTTCATCCTCAAGCTTTGAAGAAGAAGACTTGTAAGTGCACCTCTGTGCTTCAGTGTTTGACTATCAATTTTTTAATGGACTGTTTTTGTCTCAAACACAACACACTCATTAATGTTAACCACAAGTCTGGGTCAGTCAGTAATGCCCTTCAAATTGCGAGCATGAAGTCATCTTTGCACATTGTTACAAATAGTTGAGCCTGCTTTAGAAAATGGCCCGAAGGTAAACGGTGGAGTTGAGATGCTTTCCAGCTCATAAAGGCTGCCAAGTCTTTCCTTGCATCTATCAAGCAACAGTTTGGTATCCTCACCTCCCCTTACTGAATATCTCCTACAGCAGTTCAAACATTTTTCTTTTTATGTCATCGTCGACTATGCAGCTAAAAAGATTGGAGGTAAGGTTGTTGTTTCTGCTTCTTTCTTTTTTTATTCAATTCCAACTCCGTGGCTAGACCTCAAAAACCACTTTCAACAAGCAATACCTGCACCCCAGGTTACCATGGAAACTCTTCACTTAAAAATAGACCTAGAGGAATGAAAGCTACGGGTAGAATATGCCTCCTTGATGTGGTTCAGGAAGACATACGATTCTGGATGCACCTAAAAACAGGTTAGCATCTGACTCTGCTTTACAGCATCCTTAAAGAGGTATAGTGAGGGCACAACTGGGTTTTGAAAGCAACAACAGCAATATAGCTGCTGTTTGCTGATGCAACACTTGTAAAACGAATTTATTTTGAAGGATGTAGGCAATGGACTTGTTACAACTGAGTGCTGAATAAGTGCCTATTGCCTTTGACATGTTTCAGCGTATTTACAGTAGATGACAATAACAAAAGTGTCAGTACAAGGTATGTTTTTCATCCCCGCACTGAATGAAGTCTCTACAGAATATTGTTTTGACAGCTATGACAGACACTGCTTCACTTCTAGGATTTACATATGCTGTAGCTGTGAAGATGTCTGACAAGGTACCAGTGGGGTGTAATTCTCCTTTGTTAAAGTGCCACCACAGGGATGATTTTAAATTTGGCTTGTGTTGGGTTCTCATATAACTTTCCACCTTTAATTAAATATAAAATAACAGAAAAAAATCACACTACACTTACCCTGAGTGCATCTTGCAGATAATTGTTTGGTCCCAAAATGTGTTCAGCAGTTGCCAGAAATTCATTCAGTTCACAAATTGTGTCACTGGGCTGATTCACAAGCAGCTGTGCAAAAGCTGTTCTGGTTCTGTTACATATAAGGCTCCAGAAAATCTCTTTACTTTGCATTTTATCCAGATGTTAAAACATGATGCAACCTTTAAAAAGGAAAACAAGTGGACCAAAAAGGTGCACAAGAGCCCATGGCATTATAGTATTCTGAAATACCTAATTATTTTGTTGACCTTATAAGAGCCATTTGAAACCTTCATGAGCCTTGAGTTGTTGACACTGTTGCGACATTTTAGGTCATATAATGCTTTGAGAAACATGAGGATTTTTTTTTTTTGACACAAAGCACTACAGTACAGTTAGGAGTGCATACTAGCAGCACATCCAGCCTATGCATACTACAGTATATACCCCATTCTTTTAATTTTTTTTTCTTTCATGCATAATTGTGCGCGCAAGCTTCCATGTGGACATCCGTGTGCGCATGAAATGTGGCTGTCCTTTTGATTTAGCCTGGTTCCATAAAATGATTCATAAATTGTCTGTGTCCTTTTGTTGTTGATCCAATTAAATGTGATTGACAGGAAGATAAACTTGGGCTCAAGTGGGTAGGGGCCTCGGGCTGTTTGCTGATTTACATTAGGTGCACTATTTCATACAAAACAAAGACAGAGCAGTAATTTGCCCATAATGAGGGGAAAACAACACATAGCAGCAGGTGCTTAAAAGGAGTTATTGAGACAAATATGGAGACACAAGCTGCTGTGGTCTGAAATAAAGCCAAGAAACCTTCTTAATTCTTGGAGCTCAAAACAAAAGCAAATCCTGCAACATTCATGGACACACACACACACACACACACACACACACACACACACACACACACACACACACACACACATAAAGCTTGCAATATTTGGGCTACAGTTACACCAGAGCTGTCTAACTGTTGAAAACAGTTGGTAACCTGGTAACATCTAAATATGCCATATTTGCTGCAGTATGTTTCTGTTATGTTGAGAGACTGAAGGATAGATTTATCCAAACAGTCCAGTTTGCACAAATCAAAGAGAAGGGAGGTCTCTGTGCAACTGTAGTATATATAATTGTACATTTAATACATTAGCACAATTCCTTACCTCTAACTTCATGCTGGTTCCAATCACGCGAAAGAAGGATACCTTAGAGAGACCTAAAGAGGAACGATGGCGGTCAATCCCTCTCCGGGGCCTCATTGGACTGGGGATTTGGAAGAGATATAGTTGAAAAAAATGGCACTACATGTACAATAGAAAAATAGGTTATATTAGATGTAATAAAAATATAAATCTGATGTTGCCTTTAGTGAGCAGCAAACATAAAAAAAAAGCAACATCCTTCCCTTATTTTTCACTGACATGCAGCCATCCAGTAATCACAGACCGAGCTATCCAGTGAAGACCAAAATGACATACTGTTTGAGTTCTTTACACCAGCAGTAGTCTCAATAGTCTGCATTGTAATGCAGTGTAGCCACAAGACATGTAAGATTTTTCAGATTTTTTTTCTTCGCTGGGAAGTCATCAGTCATGAATATTGCTTTCTCCTCCCAGATACACATAAAAACCAGCTGGATGCAGCATGGCCAGGTGAACTGACTGTATTATAATGACCTGAAAGGCATTCTTTGAAATGGGAAAATATGAAAATTTTACAACATGCAAAACCTCAAATGTAAAGTTGTTTAAAAGAGTGAAAAGGCTTCAGCAAGAAATCTAGAATATTTCTGAGCACATCAAGAGCTAACTTCTCATCCAGTCAGTTGTGTAGTGCATGAAAATCACTGGTATATGGTGCCTTATTTTTTTCTCTTAGCATTGCATGCATCTAAATCCCATCTGCTTTACATCAGTAATATGCTGCAATTGTCATTCTTCCCCAGAATGGACATTTTATTTTGCCTTTGATTGGCTTGAACTTGTTTATAGTAAGAATCAACCGCTCTGCAAGAATACCAAAGTAAGTGTGGCTTGCCTCTAATAATCCAGGTAATATATGGCATTTTCAATTTTTAATTCAATTCAGTTTTATTTTATTTAGGGCCAAATCCCTACAACAGTGACTTCAAGGCGCTTTAAATTGTACTGTAAAGACTCTACAATAACAGAGAAAACCCCCCAAATCAGACGACCCTGAGCAAGCACTTGGCAAGAGTGGGAAGGAAAAACTCCCTCCCCACTCCCACTCCTCCAGCAGAACCTGATGGGACAAATGTCAAACTGTAAAATGAAAATTTTCCTAATAAAGGTACAATCTTAAATTCAAAAAAGTTGGGATACTGCGTAAAATGGAAATAAAAGTAAAATACAAAAATTTGCAAGTCTTAAATAGAACCTAGAAAACATATCAGATTTTTAAACAGAGGAAGAAAAATAAAAAAAGGTTTGACAAGGCCATGTTTGCCACCGTGTAACCTTGCATCTTCTTTTAATACCAGTCAGTGGAAATGTCTGAAAAATTAGAAGACTTTTCAAAACTTCCGGGAGAGGAAAGTTTCCTGATTCTTGTCTGATGTAGGATTGTAACTGCTCAACAGTCACCGTTTCAGCACCCAGACTCTTCTACTATGAAGGTTTTCTATTGTAATAGATGCAATTTGTCTTTTTAAAATATGCAAAACCTTTTCTGACAGAGAGGTCTGGATGGAAGATTGTATGGATCTAAAACCTGCATAAATCTTCCAGCATTGATGGCGACTTTCCATGTGCAACTTGCCAATTCTGTAGGCACTAATCCACCGGTATGATCATGGATTAGTACCTATAGATGGTATGGTCCCTATGCTCTTTGGTTCGGGGTTCATGTTTTTTCAAAAATAATTTCAAGTTTCAATTCTTTTCACAATTGAACATTTCTACATGTTGCTTCAATCCATTTTAAATGAGCTTTGGCCCAGAGAAGATGGCCATGTTGTCTGGATGATATTCACATATGGCTTCTTCTTTGCATGAAAGAGCTTTAACCAGCATTTGTGAACAGATGATGATTTCTGGAAATGTTCCTGAGCCCATGCAATGTTTCCCATGACAGAATCATTCAGGGTTTTTTTGTTTGTTTTTTAAATCTTAGTGCTGCCTCAGGGTCCAAACTTCCCAGGTATCCAGTATTTATTTTTGGCTCCGCTCTTGCACACAGAGATTTTTTCCAGATTATCCACATAAATCTTTTGATGATTATATAGACTGCAGAAGAGATATTCAAAGTCTTCACAATTTTAAGTTGAGGAACATAATTCTGAAATTGTAGACACAGTAATTTTACGGATTGTTAAAGCTCTGCTCATCTTTACTTCTGACAAACTCTGCCAGTCTAAGATGTTCTTTTTATACCCAGTCATGTAACTGACTTGTTGACAGTTAATCTAATTGACTGCAAGATGTTCCTCCAGCTGTTTTAATTTTTAGTGTCACTTACTTACCAGCATTTTCTTGCTCCTGTCTCAACTTTATTGAGACATGCTGACATCAAATTCATAATAGGCAAATTTTTCATGAAACAGTAAAATGTCTTATTTTAAACATTTGATATGCTTTCGGTGTTCTATTGTGAATAAATTATAGGTTTATGGTACTTGAAAATCATTGAATTCTGTTTTCTGAGCATTTTTTGGATTTGGAATTAGAGTTCAACAAATTGCCTAAAAATACAAAGGGTCTTGTAGTGGTACATCAGTGCTGTTAGTCGGTATGTCAGGTAATGATAGATTGTGCCCACTCAATCTCTGGCCACAGAGTGGAGGAATGAAAAACAGGCAGGACTTACCATTACATTTACATATATTTACAAAGAAACTGCTGCCACATAGACTTGCAAGGTGAGAGTCGCTCAACTTTCATCTGTGAAAGGAATAAGCAAACGCGACTCACTCATATAGTGCTGTAACCTTAAAGTCTGCTGGCCAGAATTAAATGTAAAATCTGCACCTCTTCTGTAGCTTGTGTTTAGATGTTAATGAGCCTTACCTCATGAAATTAAAGTTCAGGGATAAGTGGCTAAAACCACTGGCCTATTTTTGAATGAACTAGATTTTCAGTCTTAAATGACAGTGACTTGAACACACAGCAATTGTTAAAAGGACCCTTTTCTTCAGGCAGCACAACATTATTGCATTTAATGTTAAACATTTGTTATTATTCCAGCTCCTTGTCTATTATCTGACCATGAAATGGATCCAGGTTTGATGCTTATGAATGATTGCTACAGTTAACTGAAACAACTAGATATCACCTGTCATGAAATAAAATGATCAGTTAATTTGAGATTAAAACATATTGATAGGTCTTATTTTAAGGTGCTATAGAATGATAGAGATGATCTCAAGGCTGAAGGTAAAAAAAAAAAAACCCCTCAAAAAACAAAACAAAAACAATATCAGCCTTTAATATGTGAGCTGTGCTTCCAGAACACACCTAACCATAAATTTCATCTTCTGTTTCAAGAAGTGTTGTTTATGCACTTGCATATGCAAATGTATCAACACACACTGACCCAGATAAAGTGAAAAATGTAATCAAATTGGTTTATCAGACCGTGCAAAATATAGTGCACATAATAACAATAACACAAGCCTTTTTTAAGAGTCTAGTCTGTTTTCAGTCTTAGCAAAGCTGTTCTTATAGTCACCTTAAAAAGAAAGTGCCCCCTTTCAGAGCTAAGTAAATACAACCTCAGATAATCAACAACATATGACATATAACACAGAGTCGTCATTTATGAAGAAACATTGTGTTAAAAATAAGCTGCTTGCACAGAAATTAAAAGAGTAAGAAGGAGCCAGGTGCAGATTATCAAATGCACTTAAATAATAAATAATAAATAAGCATCTATAAAAGCAGAAATGTTGGTAGTTTGCTGGTCTGGAGCATTCAGGTGTGAATGCTCCAGGAAAAACACGAGCATTGATCTTAAACAAGCAATTGTTGCTGCCTGACAATCTGTGAAGGCTTAAAATGTAATTTATAAACATATTTAAGTCCATCGTTCTACAGCGAGACAGATCATTCACAAGTGGAAAACACATAAGACACTCATTAGTCTTCACAGGAGTGGACTCCAATAATTCACCCCAAGGCCAGACTCCAGTACACAGAGAAAGGCCAAAAAAAAGGGGAGCTCAGACTGTGCAGGTCTCAGTTAGCATGTTAAATGTTACAGTTAGAAAGTACAATTAGAAAAAGACTGAAGCTTATTCTAATTAAAAGGAACCTGACAGCACAGCTTAGGTTTGCAAAGTTGCATGAGAACAAACCACAAGACCTCTGGAACAATTTTCCTGAGATGTTTGGATATAATGCAAAGCACCACACTTTTACAAATACCAAGTTTCAATCACAGAGATGGAAGGGTGATAAATAAACGCTATGACCCAGTCCAGACCTCATCCTGACTCACATGCTGTAGTGGGTCCTTAACAGACCTGTGCATGCACAAATGCATAAACCTCAGTGAACAAAAGCAATGTAAAGTCATACAAAAGTGCATTTAGTTTGAGTTATTACTAGTAAGTGCTTTTGCATTGCCATTTATCAGAGTTTTGATCAATTAAACAATGGCACCTTTTTTGAAGCATAAAGACTGCGAACCATTCTTGTTGTATCCCACCACCACATGATATATGATGTGATGCTACACTAACTGATTACAGCAGTATAGCTTAAAAAGGAGTCCTGGTTGCAGGCAGCTATGAGGTTCTGATGTTGCTTCTTTTTTTCTCCTAGACAGCAGGTTGGCACACTCCCTCCTCAGTGCTTGTGTTAACAATGCTCCTGAATTGCCAAAGCAGAAACTCTCTCAGGGAGAGTGAAACCACCCAGCAGGAGTGAGAGATGCTAGCAGTGACCAAGATCTGCTCCGTATCAGCCCTCCCACTTATTGTTGTAGACCCATGAAACTGAACCCAAATCCCTGGAGGAGTTGCTGAGTGTTCTCCTTTTGCACCACCTGGATGCTTTGCTGCTTCTCTTTTAAGCGGGGCCATATCCGTAGGCCTTCCAAACACCACCGTGTTTACACATTAAGGGAACCATCCGGGCTTACGGTACTCCCTGTGTTTGTTATTAGCAAACAGTCATGCAAGAGGCTGCAATGAGGGGGGGGGGGAACACAAAACAACAGCACATATTTGTCTTTTTGATAATCATGTTTAAGTCGGCCAGGAAACTTAAACACTTAAACTTCTAAATCTTTTTTTGATTACACATTTGCACTGAACTCGAAAGTTACAGAAACCAAGCTCTCTCCTGATTGATTCAAAATTTGACACATCTGCACAGCCTTGTTTACTTGTGACAGCAAAGCGGATTGATTGTTAGTCTCGCAAGATCATGCAAAAGTGCCCACAAAAATATATCAAGTGAAAATTTCTAGTAAAAAACCTTGACCAGTTCCACACTCACACACTGCCAACAAGGAGTGTGTGAGTGTGTGTGTGTGTGTGAGAGTGGTTTTTTTTAACATGAACTGAAACATTATCTGGTGCTTTTTTTCACCTGAGCCCCCTCCTTGTGGTCTTCCATGATCTCCACCAACGAGATCAAAGGTGATCTTTGATGGGATGGACAATTCATTTCACCGTGACAGGCAGGATACAGTTCGGGCATGCCCATCACTCAAGCTCCCATCAAACTGTCAAAGGCGTTCCTTAATCAATCACTTCAAGAGGAGGAGTAAACTGGTCCCTTGACAATCTAGAGATAAACAATGATACGAGAACAGCGCTTCCCGTGAGACCTACATGCTCTATCATTCACTACGCTTTGAAATTATTCATGCTCTGTTATAAACTTCTGCCTATTGGTTGCTTATTTCACATCAAATACTAATATGCCAAGAAATCTCTGTCCATCTATTCTTCACCTCATCTCAGCAATCACACCTTATGAGCAGCGGTCTCATTTTAGGGGTCAGCTCCTTTGCAGGGTTTGAGCTGAAATGGAATGCCACATGGATGCTTCTTTGCACAGAGACTGGCAACCATTGTAAAATGACAGTAACAAGATAAATGCAGGCATTCTCATTACTTCGGGGCTCTTATAAATATGCATGACCTTAATAGTCACAAACAATGCAGATTAAGGAATGGAAAACATCCTTTTCATGCTGTGTCGTAGCTTTGGTGAGTCTAATTTGAGTCTAATATCAATTTGTGTCACAGAGTTCTTCCTGTAATATATGTGAGAATGCAGCGAGAGAATATTGTTTAATACTGGCAAGGCATTTGTTTGCAAGCCTGAAGTTCCACAATGAGCAGATTACTATACAGGAGTCATTAAATGACAATTGGGCTTTATTACTTAGTCGAAGCAATATGAAGGAGACATCACAGAGTAACATTTCATTTGTCTTTGTGAAGCTGCCTTTGAAATGCACATGTACATGCAAGCACTTATAAAATGCATGGGACACACACGCACACACGCACACACACGGTTACTTTATTAGGTACGCCTTTTCAGCTGGTCATTATTGCTGGTTTGTAATCAGCCAAACACATGGTAGAAGTGACCATGAAGACATGGTCTAAACAACCTGCTGAAGTTCAAACTGAGCACGGTGGTGAAGAAAGATGATCTAAGTGACTTTGAACGTGGCATGATTGTTGGTGCCAGATGGGCTGGTTTGAATATTTCAGAAACTGCTAATCTGCTGGAATTTTCCCACAGAACCATCTCAAGGGTTTAGAGAGAATGACATAAAAAAGAGAAAATATCTAGTGAGTGACAGTTCTCTGCTCAAAAATGCCTTTGTGATGCCAGATATCAGAGAATGGTCAGGCTCCTTCAGGCCGATAGGGAGGCAACAATAACCTGAACCTTGGGCAACAGAAGAAGAAGCTCGCAAAACAAGCAAATTAAACTACAATTGACATGGGATTATTGAAACTGGAGAATAGAAGATTGGAAAAATGTTTCCTGGCCTAAAGAGTCTTGACTTCAGCAGAAACATTCAGATGTTAGGGTCAGAAGTTTAGTGTAAACAACATGAAAGCACTGATCCACCTTTAAACCTTTAAACACCCCCAGTCTACCTGAGTAATGGTTCACCATGTCCGTCCTTTTATGACAGTGAACCCATCCTCTGGTGACTGTTTCCAGCGGGCTTACGTGCCGTGTCACACAGCTGAAATCTCAAACTGGTTTCCTAAACATGACAGTGAGGTCACTGTACGCAAACAGCCTCCATAGTCACCCATTTCATTCACTCATCACTCATTGTTGCCATCATGTTAGTATGGATGATAATCTCTGAGAAATGTCTTGCCATGAAGTATCATAGAAATTCTGAAGGCAAAATCAAATTCAACCTGGTTATTAAAGAAGGGGGTGAGTATATGTCTCTTAATATACAATATTTAAAAACATACTAATTTGCCAGATTTTCCTTGAACACTTTTTGACTGATCTGGATCAACTAAAAATATTTAGGAGTAAAATAAAATAAAATAAAACCCTGAAATATTTCAAAACACTGAGCTGTGGCATGTGTGACCTCCTAATCTCTCTTTTGTCTCTCTAAACTCAGATTTGTCCTGAATTAGGGGTTTCTTCCTGTAATTTAAAAAGAAATGTTAATACTTGTAGATAGATTCGATGGCGAGAACTGTAACCTTAACTCTAATCAGCACAGAGCATAAAAAGCACGACTAATGTTAGACACAGTCAAAGTCTGTGGCCACATGTAAGGTACAATGTCATATTACCATTTGAGGCTTCAATGGCCAGGCAAAATGTGAAAAAAAGAAAACTACTGAACTGGCATTTGAAGGCACTTTTAAATTTTAAACAAAAAGGTTAGGATGAAACCCTGCCGGCATGTTTCAGTGGGATCCCAGGAGATGATAGTAATTTATTCTTTTTTATACTCCTATCATTTCAGCTATATTACTGTGATAGCCATATCCACAACCAACCACCCGAAATAACAATTTGGTAATACACACCCACTCTACACTCAACTCATCAATCAGACATACGGGTTTAAGGTTCCACAGTCTATCCCACATCGCTACCACATTTAACTTAATTTAGTTGCTTTCACTGGAGTAATTGGAATTGGTATACAGCTAGACTGCTTTGGTTGAATTAACCTGGCTCATTTGTTTGAACACATTTCATGAATTTAAACTGTGATTTAAACTATGGTGGGCACATTTGGTTTAGATTGTTTTACCACTGATTTATAAAAGTTTTTTTCTAACTTTTTCCTAGCTTTGTAGTTACCTGTGTGCTCATCCAGTCCTTTTCAGTTAGACAAAAGAGGAGGCTGAGCAGGCTGAAGGTGGAGCGAGGCTTAACCACAAAGGTCTAAAAATATAGACTGAACCACCTGCTGGGATACCTTGTGGTGAGTTCATTTATTGTGATTTTTCTTCTTTGTATTTATAACAGTTTGCTCTGGTAGATTATGGTTGAGTTCTCACTCATTCTGTTAAGTTGATTTATCACTTTTTTAAATAGCACTCTCTTTTTGTTGACCTCTTTTACAGGCCCGCTTTCCACTTTCAAATTTCATTTCTTGAAATAACGTAATTATATTCCTATTTATAGTGAATGCAATTTTGGGGATATTGTGAGGTAAAATAAAACCCAACTTTTGAACAGCACATCTGTGCCTGTGTGTCCTTTTTACTGTTTTGTGTGTAAATATTCAATGTGATGCTCTGCAAAAGTCTTGAGCAACCCCACATTTCAGAAAAAAAGGGAAATAGATGCTGTAGTTCATTAAAACAAGTGCAAACGCACATGGAAATATTTAGATGAAAACAGAGTTTATTGTAAATCTAATGAACTTGAATGTCAATATTTGGCACGAGCATTTTTATTTGTTACACAGCCTGAACTCTCATAGGCAACTTTCTTGTAATTCCTTTAAGTGCTCCTCAGGAATAGTCTTCCAGGCTTCTTGAAGGACATTTAAAGCTCTTCTTTGGATGTTGGCTGACTTCTATACCATGATAGAGATGGCTATAGATGGTCATTGCGGGCTGTCCTGACCATCTCTGTGCATATTGACTACAGTTTGAACCCCACATTTCAAACTGGGATTCAGCACTCCAAAAGATTTTCAGTCCAGTTTTTGTAAAATCTTACATACCTCAGCCTTTTCTCCCCCTTTCCCTTCCTAAAGAGTGGCTTCTTGACAGACACAGTTCAACTGAGAGTATTTCTTTAGCAAACAATAGAAGGATCAACTCAAGAGCCAGCTGCATCTCTCAGGTCCTATATCAGGTCTTTGCTGGATTTTCTTATATTTCTTAAGGACGTGACTTTCATATCGTTTGTCTCCTATAGATAGCTTTTTATGCTTGTTACTTCTTTTCCACGTCTCCTGTTTCCTCAAATATTTTAAGTACCATACTGAGATATGCCAAGTTTTTGGCTAATAGCTTTTTGAGAATCACCTTGTTGGTGCAAAAATACTATTTTATGCCTTTCAAGCTGCACTATGTTGGGGTGTTTTATGGATTAAACTAAAGACACATGAACAAACTATGCCTTTGTGGCAGGCTGCTAGTAAAAAAAATACCAAAAGGCGGAATTTAAAATGAAGTATTTCCTAAATTGTGTGTTATGTGTAGACACAACACTGGTTCATGCTTTGACTTAGGTGCTTTTTTATGCTTGAATGATCTATAAGTCAGTGTTAAGTGGCTGAAAAATATATCTATATATGTATATGAAGAAAAGAGAACGAGTTTGCACAGTACTGTTTAGTCCTAACTCTCTGGATTAAAACTCTGTGCTACTTTCCATGTAACTGCACCCACGCTAGCTGCTGTTGAGCAGACATAGTTATTATCCTTTGCAGATACTATCCTCCAAAGGGCAAACAGATTACCTCTCTAAGTAGTCTTCAACATGGAACCTTTTGGGTTTTTTTTCTCTCATTTGTAGACATTTTCACTTTTTTGAACACAGCAATAGTTAAATATAAAATAAGGGACACAATTCCAACATTGTTTGTAATAAATGCATGTATTCATGAAAAAATAGTGGCCCAAATATAGGACAAAATTAAATACAGCATTGTGCGGTTAGGCATGCTATCTTCGGAACAATTTAAATGAGGCTGGGCAGGAATAAATTGTCATGACAGCAAACACAATACCTTAGTCCCAGACAAATACACTGGACAAAGTTTCATTGCAGTAGAGTGGAATGAAAAGTCTCACCTCTCATGCATTAAATCTCATATTCTTGAAGGGATTGATGCTTCTAACAATAGTTCACTAAGCCCAGCTTGTGGAGCCCCTTTAGCCATAATTGCTTGTAGCAGCAAAATTTCGCTGCAATAGCAGCTTGCTATTGTGGAAAGAAGAATTAGAAAATTGTCAAAATAAAATATTTACTCTGCCTGGCAGTCAAAGAGGGTAAATACAAACACAAAGTGATGGACTTGGAGCTGTGTTTCCTATTTGAAAGAGCCTTGACAGTTATTAAAGAGACATGTTCCCCAGTTTGAGCTCGCACAGGGTCACCTTCAAACGTCAACTGCGCCATTAATGATCAACAACATCAGTGAAGTCCTGACTTGCAGGAAATTATAAAAATACCTCCAGATTTGTGTGGGTGACAATTACTTTATCACCTTTATTTGAAGTACATCAGTACTAATGCTCATATCCTCAGCAAATTTAAAAGCATCAGCTTCAATTTGATAACCCAGCATGCCTTGTGCCCTGACAATATGCCTGCGAGAAAGGGTCTAGGAAAATAAGAGCAGCCAACAGGGAAGGTATATATTTGTTTTGTTGTGGTTTTGATAAATGCATATTAGAGCAGCATAGAGGGCAGAGAGATTTGTGAGAGAGGGTATGATTTAGCGGCGAGTGTGACTGCAGCACTGGCAGGAGTCAGAGTGTCCTTCCTTCTGTGTGGAGCCAGCACAGTTTGCACAGAGGCAATAAGAAGGATGGTAAAAAAGAAAACACAAGACCCTTAAGACTTTTGTTTGACACTGTGGTTTTGAATTTGTGAAACGGCAGCAGGATGGTTGAGAGGCTCTGAGGCTCGTTCAGAGCCGGTTGCAGAAGTCTAGACAGGAGATGATTAAAGCACAAGGAGGTGGGAAGACTTGCTGTACAGAAACCGCCCAATGCAACACGTTTCACAAGGTTCTGAACTTGATGATGTTTGTTTGTCTGGTTCTCTGCAGTTTGTTTACTCATTAAAAGTGTAACTTTGCGCATAACCAAGAAAAAAATCTAGTCAGGAGTGAGAAAAATGAGACTGTCGCCCATTAGAAGAACTTCAAACTCCATGCACCACTTACTTACTCTGTTCTCCAAAATGCAGCCTTCAGATCTGAAGGGATGGGATGACTAAGAGAAAAGACACACACATACAGAGATTCCTTGACGTATCTGTTAAGTTAAAGCTTTATCATCATAATTCATTTTTAACACTCAAGCTTGAGCGAACAAATTGATATACGCACTCAAAGCAAATAAAAAAAAATTTCCAGACAGAGGGCTCAGAATAATGAATTCCACGCTCTGACTCAGTTATTTTAACTGAGTTTCCTGAAATGTACCAGATCTTAATTTATCATGCATGGATCACCATTTCAGCCTTGTAGTAGACTGGTGACCTGTTAAGAGTGTACCCTGCTTCTCACCCTGTGACAGCTAGGATAGGCTCCAGCCCCCACCTCACGACCATGAATTGGATAAATGGAAGAAAATGGATGGTTGGAAGGATGGATCAGTGTTTTTTTAACATTGCACCAGCGTATACAGCAGCACAGTGAGGCTGTATTAACTAAATGTTAACATCAGCATGTTTCCAATGACAATGCAGGCAAAGCAAGATGCTGATGTTTAGCAGGCATAATGCTTATGTTCACAGTTTTAGCACGTTAGCATGCAAACATTTGCTAATCATGGCTAAACAGATTAGAATATCAATAGTTTTGAAGGAATAACAAAAAACTTGACCTGAGAAGGGCATTAGATCATTAGATTAGATAGTCAGTCAACAATGTGTGTGCTACTTTTCATAGGTTTCCATCCAGCAGCCATAGTTTTTAAGACATTTTTGCTAAAAACAGAAGCATTCGCCAAGAGATCAGGTAGGAGGATTACTAAAAGGTTTTGTGGAACCAAATATTGTGCAGTCCATCACGATTTTCAAATTTTTGACCAGCGGTGATACTAGAGGAAAAGGCTGCAGCTTAAAGCTTTTACGGTATTCAGTCTTGCGCAGCAGTTGTTAAGACATTTCAGCATGAATCAGAGTGGGGGATCGACCAACTGCCAGACAAACAGTGCCAGGCCTAGAGCCATGCCAGTTTCAATTTGACTGTATGCTTGCCACTTTTCCTGTGTTTATCAGAATTTTAGATGTTATTAACATGGTTATTACTCCTTTTCCAGGAAGATAAAACACTATACATCATTCATCGGAAGAAGTGCGTGATCCATAAACTGAAAAAGATAAATCAAGATCTAACAGGGGGGAAAAAAAAGAGTTCTCCAAGTCAGCCTGTGCCACAGCGAAGAGGCAGAGAAAAAGGAACTGGAGGCTGAGGACTGCATAAAAAGTATGTATTTGTAACGATGCTAACCGTTGTAATGAATAAATAACCAAAAGTTGATGTATTATGTATGAAGCAATTTTTGCAGCTGGATTGAAAACGGTGTTTTAGTTTTCAGCATTTCTCCGGTGGAATGCATATTAAGAGACAGACGTTAGCCGGGGTGCCACTGATCTTCTGCGTGTACTAGATTCACAAATTAACTTGCTAGTATTGCATGCCACTAATCACATCAGTGAAAGAAAATATGCTGAGTTTGCTGCGAGCTCGCTATTAATTGAGATAAATTAATTAAGACATCAATTTATTGAGCTATGTTATCTGCTATTAAACATAATAATTGTATGTATTATTTCATACAGAAGCTATTGTTATTCCACTTTATCATATTCATTGCTTAAATGCTTAGACATCTGCAGCAGACCATAGCTCACATTAGTTTAATCAGTTCCCTTCACTTCGACACCTCCTCTAAAAAGAAAGGATGCTAAAGGAAATTTAAAACAAACCGTTTTTAGTGCTTTCCTTTCCTGTCCATCACTGTCATATTCATTATGTACATGTGTGCGTTCATGCGTGCATAAGTTAACCTTGCAATGTAAATGTGTCAAAGCTGCAAATGTTTCAGATTTCTGGAGAGGTCAGTTAAAAAGTGAAAGAGGGAAATCAAACTCGATTAGCTGATGTGAATGTAGTGTTTAGGCTTTTAAAGCCCTTTGTAAAAAGCTTTAATTTAACGACATAATGTAATCAAACAATTCAAGAATCTTCGAGGCAAAACAGATACACGATTACACCAATAAAAAAAGGCTTTCTGAAGCATACAGGGGTAGTTTCTTTTAACGTACAAAAGCTTCAAAATAAACTACAAGCTCAACTTATAAAAGAAAATACAAAAAAGAAAGAAAACAAGAAAGGTCCCATTTAAAGAATGCATCGCCTCCAACTCTGATGCGTCTACAGCTGAAAATCTAGTATTGTTGGTGACTGTGTTAAGAGAGTCGGCAGAATTGCCTCATGTTTTTCCAGGATTAGTCTCTAAACTCATTCTTGTGGCACGTAATCACACCACAGGACAACAGCAGTCGGCTCTAAAAGTACTCAGCGCCCTTCGGCAGAGGTTCAAATCAAATGCAGCGAGGAGGATAAAACACTTGCAACATTATTATTAAGCATGCATGAGAGATTATGAATAAAAATCATTCCACATTAACAATGAAAGAAATTTAAGGTTAGAATTTGGAATACTGAACTGAAAGTTAAAAAAAAAAGAAAAGTATAAATTTTTCATGTTAAAACGATAACAAAATAGGAAAAAACTTTGAGATCTTTGAGAATTGCTAGGATAATGTTGCCCAAAAAGAAAAGTTTAAAAAAGTTAAATTATTCTTGGATTAACTTCAGATAATACACTGCATGAGTCATTAAAGTGCATGTCTTGTCTGGGAACTAAATATTGTGGCATTAGACAGTGTTACATCCAGAATTAATTTCCAGAGTTGGCCCAGATTCACATTTCCTCCTGTCTCATGTGTAGATCTGATGTTACTGAAGGCTGTCACTACTATTCAGCGGATACTGTGAATACATTACTGTTTAAACCGAGTACCTTTTTAATAGTGGCATGTTGAAACTGTCATTCTCACTGCTGAATCTCAGGGCGCTGCAGTGTATGCTGAGCAGCTGTTGAGCTCATGTATATATTACAAAACTGTGTAGAGAGGAACAAGAGATTTAAGGTTGGTCATTTGCTGCGTGTGATGTAAGAGTTTTCAGGGCTTGTGCAATTCTTGGCTCACAGGACGTGCATAAATGTAATGTGGTGGGTTAAAAATTGTCGGGCTCTTTCACTGTGATAACTCAAAGTAAGTTGTCAGTGTGTTTCCATTCTGTATAAAAGTCACTTCTTCATCTTTCTGTAGTCACCATACTAAACAACAGATGGTTCTGTTCGTGGTCTCAACTGACTACTTCAATTAACCACCATTGATCGCCATTCGTGTCCTCAACAGCTGGTAGAATATTTGATAGCTATAAAGGCATGTTTCAGGTCAGTTAGGAGTCCTAACTGCAAAATTCCTACATGGATGAATAAATGAACTGTATTTGTAGTTGCTGTTCATGGAGTTTAGGAAGTGATTAATATTCATATGCACTCACCGAACACATTATTAGCTGTAAAGTTACCAGGTTGGATTACTTTTTACCTTCAGAACTACCTTAATGCTTTGATGCACTGTCAACATACTGGCATGGTAGCATCATATCACCACCACAAAGTTGCTCTATTGAGATCTGGCAACTGTGGATACCCTTTCAGTACTCACTGTCATGTTCAAGGATTCGGTTTGAGATTTGTGACATGGCATGGCAAGGCAGATGCATGCTTTCACCTTGTTTCATCAAAAATCAAGACTCGTCAGACCAGGCAATAGTCTTCTCATCTTCTTTTGAGCGATTCTGGTGAGGCTGTAGCCTCAGTTTCCTGTACTTAGCTGACAAACTCAGCACCTGGTGTGCTCTTTTGGTGTTGTAGCCCATCTGCTTCAAGGTTCAACATGCTGTGTTTTCATAAATGCTCTTCTTCATAGCTTGATCGTAACAGCTGGTTATTTGAGTCACTGTCGAGCTGATTCTCTGACCATTCTCCTCTGACATCTGAGATCACCACACGTTTTCACTTTTGCTTCTTGTTGAAACATTATCAGCAGTTTTTTCAAAATAAAAACTGCACCAACAACAAAGCCACATTTGAAAGCACTTTCCCATTCTGATGCTGGGTTTGAACGTCAAAACCGTGTCTACATGAGGTTACTTTGAGATTTTTTTTTTTCATTAGAAAATATATTTATTTAGAGTTGTTGATAGGTTTGTAGCATAAATGGTAAATGGTAAATGGCCTGCATTTGTATAGCGCTTTTCTAGTCCATAGGACCCCAAAGCGCTTTACACTACATTCAGTCATTCACCCATTCACACACACATCCACACACTGGCGATGGCAAGCTACGTTGTAGCCACAGCTGCCCTGGGGCGCACTGACAGAGGCGAGGCTGCCGGACACAGGCGCCACCGGGCCACTGGGCCCATAAACCTATTCGCTGGAACGTTAAGGACAATCTAATTACACAGCAAAGCAAGACACGAGTAGTTCTTTATGTTTCTCGTGCACGGGAGAGAACTGGACAAACGCCGTCCCTTCGCTTGACCCCAGTTGCTCTCGTCCGCTCCCCCGTAACATTGTTCTTTTATTGAGGTTACATGAATATACATAGGTTCATTAACATATGACGTCTACATACAAACAAAGAGTACCTTGCCTGTGCGTTTTGTAAGTATGTGCGTGTGCGTGTGTGTGTGTGGGGTCAAGATGTGACCCTGTGAAGACTCTCCAAAGCTGGTGCCAGGAGTCTAGCGGTCCATCTAAACAAAAGGCTCTTAGCCTAAAACTGACATAGCTACGTTTATCCTACCATAAAACAATAAGACAAGGTACGATCTCTCCCATGCTCCCAGGATGTAGGTGTGAATGCCAGAACACTCTGGAATGCACACAAAGCCTTTGCAGACTATTAAGGATCACACATCCTATCACTACACAATCGATTATACACCTCTAAGCATATATGGTTAAATATTTCTAAGCATAAATGACAATAAACAATACAAATCTAACAGTTGTTTATAATTATCAGACCAAATTTAAAAATGACAAAACTGCCAATAATCGCTTCCATGACATTGAGTAAGGTACCGGTATACACTGGCGACTGAAATAAGAGCACAGACAAAAGATTTACTAACACAGACTGCACCGTGGGTATTGGGGTCGAGTTGATGGCACAATTGAAAACATGCTAAAGCAGGGTCATCATTCAAATGTTTCCACACACTCATACAGCTGAGCACACACACACACACACACACACACACACACACACACACACACACACACACACACACACACACACACACACACACACATTCAAAACAGACAGCTCTCTGGTGTTTAGAGCACAATTTTAACCTCAATCTACAAGGTATAAACTACATTAGGTCAAGGTCCATTCAACACTCATACATTAATGCCACACGATTATTCAGATGTGCGACTGTCATCACACCTGTCATTATTCTGCTGAGAGTATACCTCTACGGACCCGCCGCTGAATGATGTATCACCTGTCGGTTTAGAAATCACCAGCACTTCCATCACACGCGCTCGCTCACCTTGGAACGCTGGAGCATCGATGCACAGGTGTGGTAACTTATAAGAATTCATGTTCTCCTCCCCTTCCACTGTATCTTGGCAGAGTGCTGTCATGGCACCTGTCATCACCAGTATGTCAAATTTCATTAGAGGAGGGATTCGCTGGACTCCTTGCAGCACATCAGGCAGCAGGTGGCTTGGGATACTAACATCAACTGTCCTCTCTCCGTCTCCCCACGGGCCATCTGAAACGCTCAGAAATGCTTTCTTTGCCATAATAACACCAGCGCAGCCCCATTACATGTCACTGTCTTTCGTGTCAGGCATCAAAGGTCACACTGCTCATCACAGCAGCACCGGCGTTTTACTCGTGCACCTCAAAGCTAAAGCAATACATATACAAAAAAAAGGAAGACAAAGGATCGGCACACAGCGCTGTAACGTGTTTTATTCCAGCAGATTTTACAGTGTCTTAATGTTTAGATGAATTGTTGCCTCAGATTATTTCTACATGTTCGGGGATAATTTGAACATTTACTCTCATTTCAATTCTGACATGAAGTGAAAACAAAAGATAGCATCTGTTCTTGCTGTGCAATTACAAGGTGAATCTGAAAAGGCTGGCTTTTTCTATTAAATCTGGAGCAACCGCAAAGGAACTGGGTGCAGAGATAATTTCAGACAATGATACACTGAAGGTATCAACTGTGCAACATGATACGCAGTGTAAAGATGTTCATAACAGTTAATGGTAATTTAAAACCTTAAAAGGCTATTCCAGCAATTTAGCTTTCTGCTTCCACAAACTGCTGCAATTAAAACAGCAGAAGCCGGAATGCTCTAACTTTTTACCTTCATGACAGGAAGCGCCTTACATCCCAAGTTTCACTCATGACAACTTTGTGGACTGCTTAAATTCCTCATTCAGAGCTCTCAGCAGTAGAGATTTGGTGGAGCTATAAATGTTGTGATGCCAAACTGCCTCCTTTTCTAACAATTTGTCTTTTCAAAGTAAATTAGTTTGCGTTCTGATTTCTGTCAATGAAATACATGAAATGTTTGAAATATAGTGCCTGCACTGGAAACACGGGAGTAAAAGAAGGCATGATTTTCTCCTGGCGTGCTGGTTGCATCAAATTCCCGGGAAATTAAATGAATAGCGAGTTTCGTTCGATACGTATCTCAGGGGGAACGGTCATATTCTGTTTAGTGAGCATGCTGAAATGAAGGGGACAGAAACACATAAACAGAAGGAGACAGATTATTTCTGTACTTCGTTTCCGTCTCTGCTTCTGCTAGATGTCTGGCTGCTGCGACTCACTCTTTCTTTCTAAATGTTGCCGGAAACGAATCCTGTTATTGATTTCTACTTTTCTCCTACTGATTTCAGATAGAAATCTATATGCCCAAGTTCCTCGTTCCTCTAAAGTGAAAGTGAGCACTCGACAAATGACAAAGACTGATGACAGAGACGTTTTTGTAGTTATTGAAAGAAAGCCTCATCCTATAAATATTTAATACTACCAAGAGTCCTTCCAATGAATCAAAATCGGTGATGGAGTATCTTATTCCTCGCTTTATTCTTATTGTGCAGCACCGCAGTGACCACTGACCCACGCGTTCTGTCTCTGACTTGAAGTACAGCAGCGATGGGAGCATATTTTTGCAATTTGAAAAAGCAGTCGTGGATTAGAGTCTAATTCAAATTCAGAGGAGGAGATGTTAAATTAGTTCAGGGGCCACCTCCAAGGTCTTCTGGTGCTCCCTATTATTTACTGCCTGCTCACTTTATCTGTCAGCCATAGGCAGGAGTTACAGCTCCCAACTCTGCTGTGCAGCTCCAGCATTGTAAAGCACAGTCTCTGGCTGACTTCTGAGCCAAATATCCTCCATCAAACTGATTACAGTTGTTCACCTGAAGCTTCATAAAACTCTTACAACACAGCTAATAGAGATGTTGAGGGACAGATGAGCGGGAAATTTGACAATAAAAAGTAGCGTTCATCAAAGGTTGCGTCATAAAGAATGCCATGAAGTAAAATTAAAAACCTATTGGGGAACAAAAAAAATCCCGGCACATGAACGCTCAACTTTACAGTCCTCAAGTGGCCCATTTCTGTTGCGTTACCTTCAGAGCTTGACCTTGGTGGTGTATGTTGGAGGCTGGCTCCAGCTGTTCCAGCAGAGTTTATCTCGGGCCATAATTACCAATGACAGTGTCTCAGGGAGGGAGTTGTCTCCTTGACAGATAGACAGCAAAACACAGTCGACAGTACGATGAAGGGCTGAGGCCGTTTTATCGCTGAAGAGGGAGAAAAGAAAAGGATGAGATGTCAAACTGGACGAAGACATAAAAATCACACTGTACCGCGCAGCGGCGGGGAGTCACAGTGAAGGCAGCATGTGCATTCAAGGATATCCACTGATTCAGTCATGGGTTTGTTAATGCAGTGGCAGGTACAAAACGAGGGAGTGGACAGCCAGCAGCTGAGTCACCACATAACTGAGCTTGGTGTCATATGACAACAGCTCATGCTTTGGGATGAGTGTTCACGCCAAGACTTTCCATCGGAGGCAGAAATGTAACAATTACATTAAAAGGTTACTTGAAAAGTTTAAATCAAACCCTAGATGATAGTGTAGAAGTTGCATTTTCAGCACATGTGCTAATATGATTGATAAATGAGAATGGTCAATACAACTCTGACTGAAAATTGACAGCATATGTAAATCAGAAAGCTTCCAGGTCTTAAAATCTCATTGCTTGCCTTTGGATCAATGCATATTCATACGAAGATGTCAGTTTGTAGAGATTTCCACATGTCTCGTGGAAGTTGAGGTTATAGAAACAGCGCAGCACCATCTCAAGACCTCATATTCAATCAAAGTTACAACCCTCTATTGGGAGCACACTATTACTATATATGCTAATTACATTTACCATATACAGAATCCAACCACAGGCCCACTCAAGGCCAAAAGCCTGTGATTAGCAAAAAGAGGCATCGGGGGCTTTCGTAACTAATAACTCATGAGGAGTGGTGTCTAAATTGATATTGATCTCTTAAGGGAATTCACTGCTTAATAGTATGCCGGGGTGATGCAGAGAGTTCAAGTGACAAAAATCTCTAAGCAGCTCGACTGCACAGAGATGCGTCCTTGTAAATATCTCCACAATCACGGCTGCTTTTTGACACTGTAAGCAGATTAGGAAAACGGTTGCATCAGCACGTAAGCACGTAGAGATGTAATGCACTGGTTAATATCTGCTCTGGGCCTCTGCGACTGTTCATTTGATGGTTAGATTCAGTCGTCTGCAGCTCGAGAACTCATGGCTTAAATGGTGCGTTTGGTTAAAAATGAATACTTTGTTTTTATGAAAGTGCTGCCAAAAAAAGCTTATCTTATCTCCTAGTGGTTAAAACCTGCTTCTTTTATTATATTAATAGTGAGAGTGTCCCCAGCTGACTAAACCAATTACCTAAAAGTGAATATTTTTAACAGGAGTGTAAGGGCTCGCTGGTAGTGGTGGGGGATGCAGTGATTCATGTGGTGTATGATTTATTTATAATGTTCACCAGACAAACAAGACAGCTGACAGGCTTGGTTTAGTAATGATGAAGGGAAAAATACACAAACATAAATAAGTAAATAAATCTAATCAAAAGAATACAGCATGCATTTAGGCACCATTCCCCCAGTCTGAGTGGATCTTATTGGGTTACAAATTGTTTTTTAAAAGTATGCATTTATTTATGGACGACATTGTCTGACTCCGTGGCTTTTTTGTGTCACTCTAAAATTCCCATGAAATCTTTATTAATGCATCCTAGAAGATCTGTGCTTCTCTGCATTGAATCATACGTGTTATTAATCTCTGTCTCTCTTCCACAGCATGTCTTTTATCCTGTCTTCTTTTTCTCTCCCCATCCGGTCGCGGCAGATGGCCCCGCCCCTCCCTGAGCCTGGTTCTGCCGGAAGTTTCTTCCTGTCAAAAGGGAGTTTTTCCTTCCCACTGTCGCCAAAGTGCTTGCTCATAGGGGGTCATATGATTGTTTGGTTTTTCTCTGTATGTATTATTGTAGGGTCTACCTTACAATATTAAGGGCCTTGAGGTGACTATTGTTGTGATTTTGCGCTGTATAAATAAAATTGAATTGAATTGAATTGAAGATAAAGTCTATGAGATAAACCACGGGGTTTAAACATGCAGCACAGCATGCAAAGTGTCCAGTTTACCAAACTAAATAGCTCTCCAAAGTTTGAAAATTGCACTCAAGTTAGTAGTTATTAAGTCTTTTTTGTGCCTTTCCACTGTGAAAATTTTCATTTCCACTGCTCATCATTTTTTCTAAAAATGGATCCTCAAGTTAAATGAGAAAAAATAATTCAAAACGAAATAGTGTCTTGTGTGTATTTATTTTTAGGGAGTGGGTTGAGAAGTGTCTTTCATTTGGGCTTATGATTTTGGCTCTTTTCTATTTCTTTAATCAGGCCTATGGCTCAGGTGAATATTTTCAGAATGGACTTCTATAGACTTAAAGAAAATGTGCTGTGTGTAGCCCCAGAACCTAAATGACACCCTGCCATAGACTGTATAAAAAGATGGACACGGGGCCCTAAGAGTGATGCCAGTGCGGCAGTGCCTCATGCCCGCATTCTTTCTAATGGCAGAAGAAGACAAATCATCTGGTTACAAGAAGAGGTCTGGTTGCATCGATGTCTGTGACACTTTATCACTCACACCTACTTACATGTAACACGTGCTGGCAATATTAACTTTATTAATTTTAGATGATTAACCACTAAAAATGCTTCTTTTAAATACTTTTAAAGTTCCTTAAAACTATGAGATCTCCATCAAACCCCAGCTGTGCTTTTATTGCAGATGTTCAGTGATATTCAGTATGCTAGTCCTAAAACAAACTTGCTAAATTACCTGCTTCAAAATCAACATGTTAATATGTTGGTACTGTTATCGTCATGGTGACAAAAACAGCATACTTACATGAGCTTTTAGCACCAAGGGTTTAATGGCTAGAGCTTTGCTTCTTATTAGGCAGAAGTAACTCATATTCAAAGTACAGCCATGACCAGTCACGAGGGGTCACGAGTTAGTACAGCTTCACTGTAAGTCGAAATGGAGGGTGTCAGGCTGTTTGCATCATGGTGGATCTGCAGTGTGCAGCCAGGATTAGGGGAATAGTGGTCGACTGGAAAAATATTTATTTTCTGTACCTTTCATCAGTTTATTCAGTCACAACACAACAAACATGCGATCGTCACATAAGCACGGTAACAATAGAAAAATCTCTTGTTTTGACATGGAGGTTGACAACACTGCAGTATAATAAGCTGGCATAATGTCTGCTACAACAAAGAATGACAGGGGATGAAAGAAACCATGGTTCTGGTTTCACCAGAAAAAAGTTAGAGGAACCACTGGAGCTGTCGCTGTTTGCAAAATATTACACCACCATTTATTGACATTTGTAAGAATGAGCCTGCATTATTTTCCTTCAACAAATTTTACAGTTATTTTCTTTTCCTTTGACCATGATGTTTAGACCTAAAGCTTCTGACTTCTGAAATGATTTGATACTTACCCTTTGAGAAATGTCTTTTTGCTGGAGGTTTTTTTTTTTTTGGCAAGAGTTTCACATTCTTCCTTCTCCATTGGCTCATCCACAACTGACAGTTTTAGCTACCATCAAACTAAAGCTCTCCCTTTGATCTGTTGATATTTTCACATGATTTTAGTCATTTAATCTTTCATAACTGGGAAATGCCTCTTAATCAGGTTTCAGCTTAAAACTTGTGCTAATTTGCAATAATATATATATATATATATATATATATATATATAAATATTGAGCAAGGGAATTTGAGTGGAGCTTAGCTGAGTGTGGGGAGATGTGCTTGGGGTATTTTATTTTTAATAGGGCATGACAGTCACATCACTATAGTATGTTTTTAAGTGTGAAGAATGGTTGCAAACAAACCTTTTTTATGTGGACTGTAAAATATACAGTCTTCTACAAGACACCATATTTAAAATACGTTAGCATTTTCAATTTGGCTTTGATTGGAAACTTTGCATTTGATCAGCTTTTATTTTGTAACTGAAAAAGATTGATGCCTACCTAAAATGGATGAAAGCGCTGGCTAGATAGTCATTTATTTATTGTCAAACAGAAGTGACACATTGTAATTGCAGTGCCATCACTGCATCCTCTACCACTGATATCTTGTTCTCCTTCCGAAGCATGCAGCATTTTATGGACGTTTTCTGTTTGTGCATCATCACTTTTTATTCTCCTCAAAATTTAAACCTCTGCACTGCTTTGCTGTGAAGTTTTATGCATCCTTCCCCCAGAGAACTATAAGACATCTTCACAGATAGGTGTCAGGTGGTGATGGAAAACAGGAGCGCTTGGACTCACACGCCACCTGTCAGCAACATGTAATAAACTCTCTGCATCTCTGGAGAGATCTCAGGCACTTGCAGTAAAACGCAGACAATATCAAGTATATTGCTGGTTTGAAAGTGTTTTATATGTGGGCAGCGCAATCATGGGACTGAACACCAAAAGTCCTGCTACACCATTCATGTCCTTTTCTCTCCCATCCTCTCTTAAATAAAAAATCAGTTATACAAATCTGTGTCTCGGTGATGCCTTCATCTGAGTGATTTTGACGCTTCTTACCTGTCAAAGATGAAAATGTTTGTCTCCCTCTTCTGTATGTGCTAAGTCTTTTACACTTGTCAAGTAAGGATACAGAAAATCTCTCACAGACTCTTAACTGTGTGAAACTTTAGATGTGACAAAAAAAAAAGTGCCAACAAAACCAACAGAATATTTCAGGACCCTCTCAGAATAAACGACTCTCGTTATTATTAAATCACTGTGTATGTGTCTAATTGCACAGCGGTCAACGGGGGTAAAACACAGAGAGGGCAGATAACACGATGACTATTAAAAGATTATGTTTAATTGGAGGTTTATCAACATTTGTAATGATTATTATCAACGGACATTATCTACTTCCAAAAAGACCGGCGAGTAAAGTGAATGAAGTCGTTGCAGAAATGCCCTGGATAAACATTAAATTCAGTTCTTACAGCTGAACTGCTGTAACATTTGAAGGCTGATTTTACAGGGTAGCTATCAGGGGAGTAACTATAATATGAGTGCAGGTGGCACTGAAAAAAAAAAAGAAAACAGGCCCAGCCAACTTTCACCTTATAAATACAGGTGAAAAATGAAAAAGCAGAGGGGAGACTGCCTAGGAAAAAAGAGATGTCACAGTTCAGAGAACAGCTGCACTGTTGACATAGCGAGGAGCTTCTCCTGCTCAGGCCTGCAGCTAAGGCACTATTGCTTTGTAAACTGATAAAACAAATAAAAAAAAAGATATCAAATGACTAAAAAGACAGCATGTGGAGAAAAGTGAGAGAAGAAGAACGCTACGAAATAGATTAACTGAGCAGTGCTGCAGAGCCAACTGTAGAGCCCAACTGAGCATTTGTGACAGTGATGTAAGTCGTTATCAGTGTATTTAAATGTCATCTCAGCTCATTGGCTTGCTAATTTACAGTACATTAGTAATGGAACAATTAGCAAACTATGTGCGACATCTGATATTGAGACGCACAGTATGTTTTACATCATGATTTAAAATTTTAGCAACATATATCTCATAATCACTGTCGCAGCGGTCCGTTCCCCTCCGCCGCAAACGTGTCTCTGAAAATCACTGTTAATTTTCGCAGATTTAGTGCTGAAACGCATGATGACTTGCTACTAACTTCATCTTCTCCCTCTGATTGCACTGACTTTAAACATTGCTTTTTACAAACACTTCAGCAGCCAAGTTAAAAAAAAAGAAAGAAAGAAAGAAAAAAAGCCACTTTTCAACCAAAGAGAGGCGAGAGTGTGTTCCCCCTCTCGTTGAAAAATAAAATGATGGAAGCTTCACCAGCATGTTCAGTGTCTCAACCTTACACTCTGATGAAGTGTGAGGTTCCACCTCCGAGTTAAGAGAAATCCAAGGTTGGTGTGAAACGTGTCAACGGATTGTTAAAACATCCTGCAATCTCCATTTCTTTTTTAGTAACCAAGTCTCCCAGAAATGAACTAATGCCTTTGAGCAGACAGGATGTTGCAATATTGGATCAAGGACAATGTGTTTTTCTGCAGGGTTATTTGCAGAGGTTGTTATCAACACAGTTGGGGGGATGCTGCTGTCGGAGCAGAATTAGAAGAAGCAAGAATGACAGAGCTGGAAAGAGAGAGCGAGATAGGGCTGCAGGAAGAAAGACAGACATTAAAAAAGGATGACAGCGCCATTGTTTTCTTCCTTCATAAAGATATCTCCATTATGCAGCTTTGTTGCATGCGGAACCCTTGAGTCATTTTAAGTACTTGTGAGGTTTCTCTGCAACCTGCATGGATTCTAAAGCAGCCTGAATCAATATTTTCATATCAGCAATGAGTATAATGTCAAGTTTTCCTTTTGAGCTCCTCTTGTCTTCTTGTTTGAGCTTCAGCTGGTTCTGTTGGTCCAGTCACGTACCTTTGTTTTCTGCCATATCATGCACCTGCTTTTTTGCAGCAAAACACCCCCAAAACAGTTAAAGTCACATACTGTAGATCAGTGACTCTAAATAAATGCAGACTCTGTATCTGCTATTTACAACTCTCTTTTTCAGTGGTGTTGGAGCTGTTACGTCAAAGAAAAAAAAAAGTACACATTAATCATTATTACTCTATAAAGTAATGCAGTAAGTAACTCGTTTCACAAATCATCAGATTACTTTTCCATTACTCTGTAAATTGACCAGAAAATCTTTGTCACTTGAACATAATTTGCAGTTAACAATATAAACCTTGGTCTACAGTTCAACACACCGACATGTATCTCTTTCCTGATCAGGACACACATGTAATCTTTATTTCAGTTTCTGCATATGAACAGAAAACCGACAGCACTAACAAGCTGAAAACTCCCACTAGGTTTATATCTGGGGACTCTCCACCATTTGACCTTAGAACTGAAGAAGCTTCTCGGATGAGAGGTGAAACGTCTTCAAGCAACTTAAAGAAGTCCAGACGCTTTTCTTTGCAAGCTCCTTTGACTGCGATGACCTGGATGACTGAGAACCTTCACAGACAGTAATGGAGACTGCGATGCTGCAAACCTGACTCCTCAACACTCACTGCCTTTGTTACCTGTTGAAGATCAGGCTCTTCTGCTGGGGTGGGGTCAGGTTGAACATTGCTCTGGGTTCTTGTCTAGCTTTGTGCTAGTAGGTTGTCTGTGCAGATGCTTTTCAATAATGAAAATAGAAGTGATTTTCATGTCTCCACTCCTCAAAAGCTAAAGACTGCTCCACCGTTATCCCCCTTCTTTCTCCACATAAACGAAAATCAGCTGATTGTTGCACATGAAGAAAAAAATGGATGAAACAACCATGCATTCCCCCCCCCCATCGACAAGTAACAAGATAGTTTTAACTGTAATGTAACTACTCAATTTACTACAGTAACGCGTTGCATTGAAGCTTGTGAAGCAATTAGATATACAGAATGCACCGGGTGATATTAGCGACCTACTGTGGACTTCTCTTCCATTACTGAAAATTGATGGCTGTAAAAAGTAGTCACTTCCCATTATGGCTAATACCATAGTTACACTTCTCTAGCACACAATAAAAATCTAGTATCATTTAATCTGAACCATGTTCAGTTTAAAGCACAGCAGGTCATGCTTAATAGGGATGGGTATTGATAAGATTTTCACGATTCCGATTCCATTTTCGATTCTGTTTAACGATTCGATTCTTTATCGATTCTCTTATCGATCTTTTTAAAAAAGGAGAACACTAAGGTCGATTAGCTTAGAACTTTGTTTTATATCTTCTCTTTGAACAAGATAGAAATTTAGGAGTAACATGGCCTTACAAACCCAACAGTGAGATCTTAAGAGATCCAGCCTACGGCTCTTCAATGGGGTGTCACAGGGTCCCCAGGAAAAAAAATTGTAAATGTAAAATAATAAAATAAATATTCTTCTGTAGCAATAACAAAGTATAACATAAATTATTCTGTAGCAATTACACAAGAATATCCAGTAATGTCCCTGCCTACAATTAAACACATTCACTTACTGAAAATGGGGGCATCTGCTGTGGCAAATGGGTTCAAGCCTTTTACCACAAACTTAGTCACTGCTCGGTGACATTCGTCTATCCTGGCCTGAAAGGAGACTGCCAGCATCTGAGCCAGCCAGACTCTGTCTGTCTCTCTCATCATGGTCACCTAATGGCAGGTTTTGTAATAAGGCAGATCGCGCTAACATAATATGCACTGTTAGTTGATTATTTACCTGCCGCATTAACGGGAGAGGACGTGCAAACGTTACCGCTGCTGCTGGGTTGAGATTCACGAGTCCGGAGTGGAATTAAAAACACGACATTCGTTGAAAGCAATCACGTGTTTTGTGAGCAAATGCTTTTGCATATTCGTAGTGTTTCCTCCCTGAAATGAAATATCTACTTTGCAAGTATTGCAAGTTGCCCTGTTGTCATCCATTCTTGTAAAGTATAATCAAACTTTTGAGCGTTTGAGCCGCTTAGGCGCCGTGTTTCCTGCCAGGTAAATGACGCTCCGCAACGTGGTGACGTCATTCGGGGCGACTGGAATCGATAACGGAATCGTTTGCAAAAATGGCAAACAACTCTAAGGATTGAAACAGTGGGAACCGGTTCTCAACAAGAACCGGGTTTCGATACCCATCCCTATGCTTAACTGTGTCTTACAGGGAGTTACTTGTCCATCATAACTTTGAAACACATACTGGATCTGGTGCTCCTGTGTCAGATCGCAGGTACAAATATGAATAACTTACCTGTTGAGTAGCAGAGCCTAGACAGTGGCTAGGTAACTGTATGGTGGTGACATTGCTACATTTGCCAATTTGTTTGAGGCTCCCTTCATTGTAGGCACGGGGAAGGGTGGAGAAGGATGTTTTTGTTTTTGTTTCTCTCTCTTTTTTTAAATACCCCAACATGTAAAATTGGCTGCAAATCAAATTTATTTTTAGCACAAAACAAAAGCAGTGCTGTTTTAGATCGACTTATAATATGAGCTAATTGTTTCAAATGAGAAAATGAACCCAAATGAAAAACTCAGTGTTTGCTTGTGCTCAAAGTCTAATTGCACTGGAGTTTTATGTTTTAACACTGTGGCTTTATTACTCTTTGTTTTTCTTTGTTTTTCAAGGATGTGCCACCGTTTCATAAAAAATGATTGGTGATATGTTGGCACATTTACACTCAATTTAATTAATCTTCTCTTATTTACCTTTTTTGTGCTATTTGTATTATTTTACATGGAGGCATCTCGGTGATAAACGACTTTCATACTTGGCAAATGGATCTGAAGAAATATATCTCAGAGATTCCTCATTACAGCGACACTTAATGGAGTTATGGAAAGATGGCTCATTTTCCTTGTGTTCTCTGTCAACTATCAAAATTCACATACCTGCACTGCAGAGATTATTGCAAATCTAATATTCAGAATCAGCAAAGCACTGTAAGAAATCTGTAAAATGCACAACACATGCATGCCATAGGCTATACGTGTACATGTAAACAGAGTAATTGGCCAATTTTCAATATATTCTAAATCTGTCTGCCAATGTTCTTTAATCAAACTCCCACTTGGCTGTTTGAGAATATTTGATTTTGTTTCCCTCAGCAGTCTGACCCACTGTGGCCACCTCAGCCTGCAATTGTCAACCCTCCAATCACCAGTCAATGATACACTTCTTAGCCATCAATCAGTGGAAATTGCATAGCAATAACAGAAACACAGACTGGAAAAGTATTTTAAAAGTCTAAATATTCTGCTACTCAGTATAAAGCTTAACCAAAACTTTTCTAGTCAAGAAAATACGCAATCTACTTCCTGTGTTCTTGTAGAGCGACTATGTTCATCCTAATTGCTCAGCTTGGTTGGCTGCATTTACAAAAAGAATAATGTAGTGCTTCACCCCTCACCAGCAGAAATGCAATATTTAGAGCTGGTTTTACTTTGACCTTCAGTTTCTAAACCAGCTAAACATATTGTGGGTCTCACACTTAGGTCCTTCTGCAAGCTCAGACATTCACAGGTATACCCACATAATGAGATCTCAAATTCCGCCACCGTAATCATTTTCGACATCATATTCTCAAGAGGTGGTTTGCCAAAATCCTTCTTAACACTGGTGCATCTAGTAGTAGTTTAGCAACTTTAACTCTGTAACAAGCAACAAGCCTTTTAACCTTTGGATTTCTTTGCATTTCACTTACATTCATGGGACCATAATAAAACTGGTGCTGTATTCCTTTTTTTCCACAGAATTTGGAGATTAATCTCCTTTTCTAGCCTTTTCTAAAGCTCCCAAAAGCATTAGCAAATGCTTAAACAATTATTTTAACTGCTCTGACATCAGCAGCAATTGTAGCGTATTAGTAATGTAGGATTATACTCATGACTTAAGATCACAGGGTAAGGGAAAAAGAAAAGCGCTGTTCACAGCTTGCACATCCGCAGCACAGTATTTCTATTCCTGGATGCTCTTAAAGTTTATTGTACTCTTGTTACACTTAAACCTTTCCTTATATTGGATTTGGAAGTTTGAATTTCAGCAGTCCCAGCCAACATTATTGGAAACCTTGTCTGAACACAGAAGTTGCCCAAAGGTCTTAGACTGAAATGCTAAGAGTTCAAAGTGATCAAGGGACATCTGTGTATGTGAGGTAACGTACAGTAGACGTGCATAGAGAGAAAGAGACATGAGATTCCAAGGACTGTTGAGTCTGTGAAGCTTATCCTGGCTGAGAGGACAGGCGGCCACTCTATCACAGGGCTGACATGGAGAGATAGGCTCTCATTCATTTAATTTAAATCACCAGTCACCCTAATATACATGTCTTTGGACTGTAGGAGGAAGCTGAAGTACCCACACAGAACACATGCAGATTCTACCCCACAGAAAGGTCTCAGATTCAGACCCATGGACGTCTTATTAGGCAACGGTGCTAACCATTATCCCACTGCACCACCCAATGCAAATATATAAACAGTTAAAAAGACAAATAAATAATTTAACCTTAATTTTCACAGCTGTAAAGTTTGTCAGTTGGTGTCACCTCACGTTAAAAGGGAGTTTTTCCTTCCCACTGTTGCCGAGTGCTTTCTCATAGGAGGTTGTTGGGGCTTTCTCTGTCTTATTATAATGTCTTTACTTTTTAATATAAAGCACCTTGAGGTGCTGTGATTCGGCGTCATATAAATACACATGAATCGGATATGGTGTTGACCCAATCTGTCCACATGCAGACAATCACACAGAAAGACACATAAACACCTGCCACAGTACTCGTATCTGCCTTTGTTTTAGTTCCTGTTACAGTAGCTGTCTCCAGTCCAAATTCTTGCTATGATGACACACACACAGACAGAAAGACAAAATCACAAGGTGAAAGCAATCCCCTCCTCGCTGTCATAGCTGGTGAAGAATATGGGACAGGAGCATAAAGTGGAGGTAGGGGAGGGAGGGGCTGGTAACAATGCTAGACACGCTATCATGGTTGGAAAAAAATCAGGTCAGTATGTGGGAGTGTAGCTGCTAGTGGGGCATCAATCTCACTATTCAAGCACACCTTTCATTCCCACTCTGAGGGCACGCTGAAATGTACAAACTAAATGTAAACATGCAGCTGACAGAAAACATTTTTAACAGAGAGCCTTTAGAAAACCCATTTACATTCAGGTCAGAGCCATAAACTGCTCGCATATCCCCGTATCCATTTTGCCCCCCCTCCATATCAAAAGCTGACTCACAGCAGTGATTGTCTCTATATGTGACACACAGAGGTTCACAGAGGGGGGTTCCTTCTTCTTTTTCTCCTGCTTGACTCAATTCTTTGTCACTACCCACATCCAGAACAACACTTCTAAATAGATTCTGTGCAAATTTGGCATCTCAGTGCACATGAGTTGTGCAGGGGACACTTCATAGTACATTAACCCAATTTCAGTGGATTAAATCTTGCTTCGCTTCCACCCTTAGCCCCCTACTCCAAGGTTTCCACTCACCCCCTCTTGCCATGTCAAAAGTCATGCTCCATTTCATCATTTCATAGCTGTAGTGTTCTTTGTCTGCTGCTCTGGCCAGAGAGATGCAAGTGAAGGAGGACATGAGTAATAACTAAAACCCCAATTTTCTTGTTGGAGACGGCTTTAAAACTCACAGCATGAAGTGCAGTTTGGGTGTATCATTAAGCGTATCTGGGTCTTGTGCAAACCCCTAGGCAGTATAAATGAAACCTTTCCTAATGGTCCAGAGAACCATTTACAGCCAACAAATACATTGTCGATGTCAACTAAAGGGAAATTTGAGTGTATCTGTTGAGTCTTTTCATTTTCTACTGGTCATAACACTGTTTATCTACAAATGGACCTATACAATAAAATGATCCTTTCAAAGGATAATCATGGGGTATGGGTATGCTTAGATGTGATTTCTTAGATACTGCTTTTGCACAGCACAACTAAAATTGGGTTCTGGAAACTGAAAAGTGCCAAACGAGACCATTTTTTATTTATTTTTTCCATTTACTCCTTACCCAGAAGGGTCACGTATATTGTATAACCTCACTAACAAGCACACAGCAGCTATTTTATTCACATTTCACTTCTGTTTCTTATGTCTTTCTAGCAAAAGCATTTTACATGTCAGTCTGCCCCAGGGCAGCTGTGGCTACAACTGTAGCTTGCCTCCACCAGTGTGTGAATGTGAGAGTGAATAAATAGTGGAATTGTAAAGCGCTTTGAGGGCCCCGAAAAGTGCTATATAAATGCAATCCATCATTATTATTATTATTATTATAAGGATAAAACAGTAGCTGCGATGGTGTTAAATGTGCTTTAAGCTACTGATCAGGCAATTAAGACATCTCGGATAGAAAATAAATGCAAACATGGCCAACAAAGTCTTTGACATTTACAACAGAAACAGCAGCTTTAGTGGATTTCTGCCTCTTGCTTCTACTTGCAGACCTCTCTGAATCATGAAACTGTCCAACAAACAAGCATGCTACCCAAAGGTCTGAGAGCAAAATCAAGCAACACCCTCACACACAAACACACTTTGTGATGTATGTTCTTCGGAGTCAGTCGGAAATTCAAGAAAAACCTGCACAGAGTCATATTTGCTGGAGTATAAACTTTTTTAAATCTCTGTGGGCTTGACACCACCTCTCACTGTTCCATCAGTCCTCCCTCCCAGGAAGGCTGCTTGACTTGCAACAGCAGATTATTCTTGACTCTTTTGAAAAAAAGTTTCTCAGCAATGTATTCATACAAGAATAGTTGAAGTATTAGACTCCAATAAAAGGTTGAATGTACTGTTATGCATTTTAGCTGTTTCTTCACCCAGTTATTCTTCTATTTTAATGTGCTACAATCTACAGGGGTGTATTATTGTAATACCTAAATGATAGAAAAATAGATATAAGTATGCTCATGTTCTCTCTTTTGTTTTCTTTAATGAAAACATGATGAGTAGTAGAAAGAAGCTTTTTTTTTTTTTTTTGCTTTCATCAGCATTGTTTCCAGGCTGTAGGCAGCAGTTTACAGTGAAAAATAAATACACTGTCTGCCTACTACCCAGCATGAAACCACAGACGGACAAAGTTCATGAACACAGTGGAGCATTTAGCAGTCAAAGAGCCCGTTATTTCCCACATGAGTTGAAAGAGAGCAAAGCCGTGTCCAGAATCACCTCCTACAGTGCGAGTGTTTACACTTTTAGTGCAAAAATGTACACTGTGTACATAGTACCCCTTAGAAATTTTATAGTGGAACAAAAGATGTATTCTCCATGGCACGGACCTCTTTGTACTAACAGTCCCAGGAAGCAAGTGCAATAATGGCAAATATGTTTACAATAAAACAAACTAATCAGTGTTCATTATGCTCAGTGGACAATGGTGAATGCAGAAGTAACAAGGTAATTGTTGGGGTGCGGGAGCATAATAGGGACTAGAATATGTGTCTTTGTCACTGTAACATAGTAACAAGGCAATATTACCATGTCAAAAACATTTCTTTGTGACATTTTGATTTTTAGAGTAAGAAAAATGATTTGAGGAGTTTAGTGCCTCATTAAATTTGACAGTTCTGCCCAAATGTGAGTCAGCTGCTAGACCTAAACCGTAATTCATTTGAATATACACTTCTAATACCATCATATCAGACAGAACTGTCTTGATTATTCATGGGACAAATGCTCATCGATTTTGGTTTATATTGACATGATAGCGTCACACGGCCGCTGCAGATCCGTCCAGCACATTTTAAAGGTTTTCCAGTGGATTGAGATCTAAGTGCCAAGTACATTTCCCCCACACCATTACACCATCACCGGCCTGAACAGTTGAAACAAGATAAGAGAGATCCATGCTTTCATGTTGTTTATACTAAATTCTTACCCTGACCATCTGAATGCTGGTGGAATTGGCAAATGAGAGATTTTTGTTAAGAAACAGTTGAACAGGCATACCTGATAAAGAGACTGTGAGGGTATAGTTTTGTGTTTTGTGTATTATCCATATTGATCCCATCTCTATCAAACTTCTATTCTCTAAGATGACACCTTATATTTGGAGAATTTTCTGCAAAGATATTTATTAACCTAACAAAACTACCACCTATATTTTACCATAGGTTTTGTAGAACTCAGTAGTGAACCGAATACTTATTTGATTTATAATTCCACCATAGATTTTTGCTTGTGTCTGCTGTGTCCTTTGTTACAGTATATTTGTTACATGAAAATGATTTGAACAAAAAAATCAGGGCAGGGAAAGTCAAGTAATCATAATATCTGTGAAATACTGCAGGCAAGGAGAAAAAAACATTTGATTTTCCAGATGAGCTAAGCCATCTGCTGTGAAGCAACTCTTGCGTCTTTGTTTTTAGTTCTATTTAGTTATTGATTGATTTTTTTTTTTTTTTTTTTTTTTTTTTTACTGGAGTAGGATGGGTTTTAAAGTCTCTGTTTGGTAAGACACTGAAATAAATTATCTGAAAATATCTACAGTACTGTGCAAAATTCTTGAGTCATCCCTAATTTCTTTATGTTATGCTTCCAAGGAGTCAAACTTTTTTGTATTTTTTTAAGGAGCCTTGAGCAGCACTTTCTGGTTGCCTTTTCTAAGTTTTTCTTTAGACATTGGGGTTTGTTTGTTTGTTTGTTTGTTTGTTTGTTTGTTTGTTTTTGCTCTTTTTCAGTGTAAGAGATGAATTAATGGTGTGCATACAAATAGCTTAGAAAAGAAAACATTTTAAACTGTATCTTAAGGCACTTTTCTACTAGCAGCGTGTCACTAAAATGCAATTTGTTCCTATTTCTTAAGCTGGAGCTACAAAAATCCCAAGGATAACACAGCTTGACTGGCATAGTATTTTGCAAAGAGCAAGGTGATTCCAAAAGAGCTATCGGCTGAAAACCTGGCATATCTTGGCATGGTTCACAAAGAATTTTTTTAAAAATTTAGAGAAATAGCACAAGTGGAAGACAAAAGATAGAGTAGAAGGCCTAAAAGGTGTCTAAAGGACATGAATAGCATTTGAAAGTCGTGTATAAAAAAATTAAATCCAACATGCAAGATCTGATATGCAGTGCCATCTGGAAAGCATTTGATTGGTAGCGACTTCAAGGACTGCCTAGTGCATTTAGTCCAAGTACAACACCTTTTATTTAGATTTGTTGTTTTCTACTTATTTTAGATGAACAGATACAATATCTTTAAAACTGTGTCAATTTGTGAGTTCATTTTCCTGCTATCTGACCTACTGATAGCCTCCCTCTCAAAAGTTATAAAACCTTGAGAAGAATTTATATCCTGGTAAATTGGAAATCAGTACAGACTATTATGAATGTAATTGGCTGATTATACTGCTCATTATAAATGATGAACACTGAGCGGCAGTATTAATTTGACTCCTGAATGCCACCTTTGTATAAACAACGCGAAGAGACAAAAGGGAGTTACAGCAATGTAGCAGCCAGTGTTTCACTGTGAGGAACAAAACTGTGTTATCATTGTGCAAATGAAAATCATCCCAAGCTGTTCTGTTCAATACTAATATTATAAAACTCTATTACCTGGAAAAGTTTCGTTTTGTGTTGAGTCAATTTCATGCTTGTAGCGATGGTGTCTGACAATGGCATGCTTTAAAAAAATGTTTCCATATTCACATGCACGGGGTAGACAGTGACACGAAGATCCGTGCAACTATGCTGCAAAGGTACACACAAACACACACACAGAACCTATGCAGGTGTGAATAATGTATATAACTGTGACACCCATCTTCAATCCAGTGTAAACAGGATTTGTATATTTGTAGAGAGAGCTATAAAGATAGTCGAGGAAGCAATGTATTTTTGAACGGCTGGAGCAGAAACAGTAGCAGAGAGTGAATGGGTGAGTTTGAGCAGTGAAAACCAACAGAGCCAAACAGAGCAACTACAGTACCTTTCATTTTTAGAAACTCTATACTTAATTTATCTGTAATAAACTGAGTACAAGATGCAAGGATAACATCATAAACAAGAGCATTTTACCCCAAAAAAGTATATTAAATTAAACAAGTACAGAAGTGCTTATATGTAGTGTACTGTACATAAGCCTTAGTCTTTACACTGCAGGGGTGTCCTAACTTTTTTATAAGAGTGCCATGTTTATTAATGGAAAATCACCGAGGGGCCAATAATCCTTATTCTTTTTATGAAGCATAAACATTTTTTAACATTTTATTTTCAATAACACAAGAAGGAACATTATGGTGATCAGGTCTTCAAGCCTTAACAAAATAAGCCTGCTTTTCATTCACATTTGAGAGTAAAATAATGTAAAGATCCGCTGAAGCTGCTGAATGTCACTATCTCTATGGGACTTACTGGTGCTGCTACCATGAGGTGAAGAGAGAAATGACACTTTTTAAATTCTGTTTGTGTTGGCGGGCCATAAATAATACATTTTAAAAGTAGGAGCGAGGGGCCATATGAAATCTGACCTAGGGCCGTGATTGGCCCCCAGACCGGACTTTGGACATGCCTGCTTTACTTGTTACAGTGTACTCTTTCAGTATGAAATGCTTATTCCATGTAATATTTTCTGACAGAAAACTATACAATATATATATAATAAACAAGACAGCAACTTTAAACTTCAGAAACAATATAAAATAAACCTTTTGAAACCTCATATTTCTCATGTGCTCAATAAGCTCTTTGCAGCGGTTTCACCTCTTTCTGTATTGTGTACTCTGAAATTTATATACGGCATTAGGATTTACACATTTGAGTCCAATAATTAAAAGTAATTGCTTGTACCTGTTTTTCCTTGGTAACAAATGGCTGCAAACGCATTAACCAGCAAAAGCAACTAAGCTAGCTTAACGTGGCTAGCACAACACTAGCCATATTGGAAGAATATGTGCTTTTCTGTTCTTCCCGTACTGATCATATATTTTGGATACAGAATCAAATAAATTTTAGGTCATTTTTACTCATCCGTCTTTTGTTAATAATTTTTAAATATGTTTTTCCTCTCTAAAACTTTCATTTAGCATGTTAGCCTTTGATAATTTATAGCAGTGGTCCCCAACCCCCGGGCCGGTACCGGTCCATGAGTCATTTGGTACCGGGCCACGAGAGTTGAGGCTCAGGTCTGAAATGTATGGTTTTCAGGGTTTTTATCGATAACTCGGTTTTCCTGGGTCTTTTCACGTGCGTTATGAATAAATCTTATTTTTTTCGGTACCGGTACTAGTTTTATTTTGTTGTATTTATCCGCGACACCTTAAAGGCCGGTCCGTGAAAATATTGTCGGGCACAAACCGGTCCGTGGCGCAAAAAAGGTTGTCATAGCTGTGCCAAATGTCAGTATTTGTTAAGTCATGTGGTAAGTTTTAGCAACCATCATAACTGAAAATTGTGACATTTGCTTTTATGGAATGTAGTTTCATTAAAAAAAAAAAAAAAGGAAAAGACTACATATGATGTAAAAAGTAAAGTCCCAGTATCAGATTTAAACACTTGATGGAGTCAAAACAGTGTCAAGCCTAAAGTGAAAAATCAAGTGATGTGGGGAGATTGTCAAACCAGAAGGGATCAGCTGTCAGGTCACCAAAGACTGTGAAACAGTTTACAAACTTTCCTGCAACACGTATCTAGGCAACTCATGCTGCCTGTTGGCTGGAGAATAACATCTCCTGAAATCAATGGTTTCATGTGTTTTTTCACTCTGGTCTGTCTTTGCTGTTTTTTTTCTGCCTCTCTCTTCTTTATACCCATATCTGTCCTGTGTGTTCCCAATAAATGTTGAATGAATGAAAATGAATGGTTGAGCATTTAACTGACCTTCAACATATTTATTACCCTGTAGGTGCAATAAATATTAGCTTAGGTATTTATTTTCATTTGTCTTATATATTTGGCATGCAATTGTCTCTCTATAACTCAAAAGGAAATTCTGAAACTCTCATATTAAATCCCAGTCTGTCCCAGTCCTCTCTTAATCCAGTAGCTGAACTGCACATCTTAATCATGAAGCCCTGATGCTGACGATATGTGAGCAATCCACCATGTTTTACAGCATCACAACCAAGTCGATTGGTTCCAAATCATAAAGCCCTTTGATGCAGGAAGTGATATAGTCCCTTTGGCTGGCAGTGATTGGATTAGGCAGTCCTTGACTTTACATTTTATTGGTCACTGGCACTGATCTACAGAGAGATCAATAATTGAAAAAGACTGACCTTGCTGGAATCATCCACCATGGGTTCTTATGAGTGTGAAGATGCTGATGTGGTGCTCCCTGGGTCAAAGGTTAACACTAAAGTATAAAGCCTAAAATAAATTTTAAGAAATAGTTGGTTCATTGCACAATTATCCAAGCAGTCAACTAGCAGCTACAGGAAATGACCCGTTGTGTTGTCTCTTTACACATGCTGTATCACGTAGAAGAACAAAACCATATCCAGAACATTTGCATGAGAATGCTTTATATTTGTTGTGGTAATGAATTTAACAATAACATCATCATCTTAATATTGTTTACAGCTAAACAACTACACAACTGTTCGTGTGATATGAGACTAACTCTTACTCGTTACTGGGATTTAGATAGGCTCGTTACTCGTTACTTCGTGTGGTGGCTATCGCGGAGCTTCCACAGATTCAATAACATTAGCAAGTGGTGGAAGCCAGCAGGTGGATGAAGGAAAAGGGAGGCAAGAGGAGAGACCCGAAGCGGCCGCTGGTCCGAGAGTGTCAGGTGAACTGAACTCCAGGTAAGAAGTTATAACCTGCAGCCCATCTGGGTCAGATATGAACCAAGTTTAGGTGGAGTTTATTTTCGTTATGCTGACTTTTTCGTACTGCGTGTTTCTATAGAGCTGGGTGGGTGCTATGTTACTGATGTTGAACTTTATTTTGTTCATAAGGTTAATTATTAGAGTTGCCAACCGTCCCGTAAAAAACAGAATCGTCTCGTATTCAGAGAAAATATCACGCGTTTTGTATTGAGGTGAAAAGGAACATTTTGTCCTGGACTTCAGCTACAATGAAAAAGACACAAAGCTGGAGTTATTCTGTGTTTACGCCGCACAGCTGCCTCTTCTTCTTCATCCTCTCACCCTCCCTCTCCTGTTTCTACTTCAATCATGAAACTGATCAATGATCAGCTGATCGGCTTTTCTCTCTTGTTTATTTATCGCCCACTTTGCGCCAGAAAGAGGAAACCAGCGGATGTCGCGGTAAACAACAGCAGCACTTTTAAGCTTGATCAGCTGTTGTTAGAATTTATTTAATATTAATTTCTAGTATCAGCTGATGTTTGCTGGAGCCACAGCTGTAAACCTGCTGGTCATGATATTGGTTTGGATATGTTATGAGAAGGAAACATGAAGATGAAACCAGGAGATGTCCTTACTGAATCATCAGAGCTGTGATGGATAAACAGGTTTACCTTTTAGTTAACATGAATGAGTTGAAGGGAAGTTATGAACTGTTTCTGAGAGACAAATAACACCAGGATCCTTTTCTAAGTAGCTGACAGCTGGTAACTGTGCAGGGGCGGGTCTAGCAAAGTGTTGCCAGGGGTCCATGTAGGGCATTAAAAGGGAAAGGGGGGCACAAGGAAATATTTTCTTATTCTCAGTTAAAATGTCTCACTTTAAAAAAAAATAATTATCTGAGTCTTGCAACAAACAATTGATAGATTGATACATATATACCATCAGAACAGTGTACATCACTGTCACAACAGCGTTTGTTTTCATTCAAAGGCTTTATGATTTTCCTATAATGGTGGGCCGGTCTCTAGTCAACATGCCCGGGACGATTTTTTTGTCCCAGTCCAGCCCTGTATGCAGCTCATCTGCAGTCTGGTGTTACCTACATCTTCCTATTCAGAAGGCAGAATTTCCGAGTTCTGAGTACAATCAAAAGCACCACGACTGCAGTTTTTGTGTTGGATGTAAAAAGCAGGCTAGGATAGAATCAGGCGTGGGATTTCTCTCGTGGAAATGTGCACATTATTTTTTCCTTTCTATTGGTAGGTGGCACAGTGCACTTGTGGCAAGTAAGCAAGCTAGAAGACTGGCAATCTTGCTGGGTATCCAGTTACGAAAGCAACACATTAACAAGAGAATTCTGAGTAAAACCAAAGTTACTTTCCCTAGTAACTAGTTACTCTGAAAGTAACGAGTAACTTGAAGTAACGAGTTACTTTTGATAGAAGTAACTAGTAATGTAACTAAGTTACTAATTTAAAGTAACTTACCCAACACTGCTGTCCTGTGAGTCTATGAGGATAGACTTTGTAAATGATGGATGAAGCATAAACAATCTTTTCCCAATATTTACTCAGATACATTTCTTTGGGACCTCAGTAATATCATTTGATGATGACTTTATATATTCATTAAGTCTATTAAGTGAATTATGGTCATTCTAGGAGTCAAAAAAGATTATTGAGGATATCCTCATTAGCAAACAGCTGTCATTCACAAGATGTTAGCCAATGAGCATGCTTTTTCAGTCATCTTCACCCCATAAATCCAATTTAAAAACACCAAGATGGCAATGCCAAAAATACTCAGCTGTATTAAAGAACATGGGTGAGAGAAATGAGAAGATGAGAAGTCTGTGGTAGTCCATCTTTTATCCTCTCTGCGTGACATGGTTTTGTAGCCAGCATTGTGTGGCTATTTGAGGTAGTTTTCCCCACCCGGGAATGCACTATCATGGTCCAGGTGAGCTCCAGTGTTTTTCCAGTGTCCCTGGTATCCCCCCGGGGGGTGGAGCCCTCATCATGTCACCTGCTCAGCTCACCTGTTCTGTGTCCACAAGCAATTGGCAGACAGTATTTAAGATCAGTGTTCTCATCTCTCGTTTGCCAGTTTGTCAACTAACATCATGTTAGTAACAGGCCTCTTCGTTTCATGTCTGTTGTATAAGACTCGTACTTAGCTTTTCTTCCCTGTGCATCGGTTGTCTCGTACTCCAACATCCCACTACCCGTAGCTCTGGATAGTCTGGACGCAGGTCTCTACAACAACATTGTTGTTGCCATATGTTTCACCGCTTAGGTCAGCACCATTTGCAATCTCCACCTGCCTGTCCTCCTGCCACCGTCTCTTGTGAATCTCTGGAAAACAAGGTTGGAGTCGATGCCATCACTCGCCACTCAAGGAGCTCACCTGTCCATCCACCTCCCTCAGACCCGTTCATGCTCCCCCCGCCAATTCAGACCTACACGCCTTCTTGCCAAGAGTCCCTGCTTGTGTTGTCATTAATTAACTCCTGTGCTTAAGTGAAATAAACTAGTTGAAACCTTACCATTGCCTCCTGTGCTTTAATCTGCTTTTGGGTCCTAGTTCATGCACTAGCCTCAGGGCTCCCGTGACACACACATTAGGTTGGATCTAAAGGTGACTGAAGAAAAAAAGATAATAAAGTGTGAAGACTCTATGATCTAGCTCTATGATGACTAGGCTAGGTTGAGTTTAATCATATTTCATTTTTTTAAGGCAAAATGCCAGCACTATGCAAATTCATCTAAAAAAAGAGAAATACTCATAAAAAGTAAACATTACATGCACGCTCTGGCCTGACAGATTTAAATTGCGCTTTTACACTGAGGTTTTGACTTTGTTTTCTTGAAGAGGTTGCTAGGCTATCACCTAGCAGCTGGTGTGGGGACTTTGCTAATATTCCAGCAATTGTGGAGAGACTCTGGGTGAAAAAGGCAAACAGAGTGCGTATGGCTGCATGAGTAAGAGCAGAGCTATCAGAAACGGCACACTGAGTCGCCTTAGAATCAACTATATTCCAGAACTGTACATGTGCCTGGATGCGAAAAAAATAATTAAAAAATGTAGTCAGGCAAGTGGAGCCGTGCTCAGAAATTGTTGGCAACCATTTCATGGTGAGTCACTGCTAACACAGACTTCCAGAACAGATATGTGTGTGTGTGTGTGTGTGTGTGTGTGTGTGTGTGTGTGTGTGTGTGTATATATACCAGCGAGCAGCTATTATTTATTTTATGGGTGTAATCAGTCTTCCACTTTTTTCTCAACAACTTGATCCTTTTCATTTGCCGAGCTCCTGTCATA